>NC_090390.1:42257255-42572715 GCF_036365525.1 Heterodontus francisci
CCATGAAGTCTCATGGCAACAGATCAAACATGGACAAGGAAACCTCCTGCTGATTACCACCGACTGCCCTCCCTCAGCTGATGAGTCAGTACTCCTCCATGTTGAACACGACTTGGAGAAAGCACTGAGGGTGGCAAGGGCACAGAATGTACTCTGGGTGGGGGACTTCAATGTCCATCACCAAGAGTGGCTCGGTAGCACCACTACTGGCCGAGTCCTAAAGGACATAGGTGCTAGACTGGGTATGCGGCAGGTGGTGAGGGACCCAACAAGAGGGGAAAACTTACTTGACCTCATCCTCACCAATCTGCCTGCCGCAGATGCATCTGTCCATGACAGTGGGCGGCACAGTGGCGCAGTGGTTAGCACTGCAGCCTCACAGCTCCAGCGACTCAGGTTCAATTCTGGGTACTGCCTGTGTGGAGTTTGCAAGTTCTCCCTGTGTTTGCGTGGGTTTCCTCCGGGTGCTCCGGTTTCCTCCCACATGCCAAAGACTTGCAGGTTGATAGGTAAATTGGCCATTAGCAATTGCCCCTAGTGTAGGTAGGTGGTAGGGAAATATAGGGACAGGTGGGGATGTGGTAGGAATATGGGATTAGTGTAGCATTAGTATAAATGGGTGGTACATGGTCGGCACAGACTCGGTGGGCCGAAGGGCCTGTTTCAGGGCTGTATCTCTAAAAAAAAAGCATTGGTAGGAGTGACCACCGCACAGTCGTTGTAGAGACGAAATCCCGCCTTCACATTGAGGATACCCTCTTTTGTGTTGTGTGGCACTACCACCGTGCGAAATGGGATAGATTTCGAACAGATCTAGCAATGCAAAACTGGGCATCCATGAGGCACTGTGGGCCATCAGCAGCAGCAGAATTGTACTCAAACACAATCTGTAACCTCATGGACCGGCATATCCCCCACTCTACCATTATCATCAAGCCAGGAAACCAACCCTGGTTCAATGAAGAGTGCAGGAGGGCATGCCAGGAGCAGCACCAGGCATACCTCAAAATGAGGTGCCAACCTGGTGAAGCTACAACACAGGACTATCTGCGTGCCAAACTGCATAAGCAGCATGCGATAGATTGAGCTAAGCGATCCCATAACCAACGGATCAGATCTAAGCTCTGCAGTCCTGCCACATCCAGCTGTGAATGGTGGTGGACAATGAAACAACTAACTGGAGGAGGGTGCTCCACAAATATCCTCATCCTCAATGATGGGGGAGCCCAGCACACCAGAGCAAAAGATAAAGCTGAAACATTTGCAACAATCTTCAGCCAGAAGTGCCGAGTTGATAATCCATCTCGGCCTCCTCCTGAAGTCCCCAGCATTACAGATGCCAGACTTCAGCCAATTCACTCTGCGTGATATCAAGAAACAACTGAAGGCACTGGATACTGCAAAGGCTATGGGCTCTGACAATATTCCGGCAATAGTACTGAAGACCTAGACTCCAGAACTTGTCGCTCCCCTAGCCAAGCTGTTCCAGTACAGCTACAAATCTGGCATCTACCTGGAAATATGGAAAATTCCCCAGGTATATCCTGTACACAGAAAGCAGGACAAATCCAACCCGGCCATCAGTCTACTCTCCATCATCAGTAAAGTGATAGAAGGTGTCATTGGTAATGCTATCAAGCAGCACTTGCTTAGCAATAACCTGCTCAGTGATGCTCAGTTTGGGTTCCGCCAGGGCCACTCAGCTCCTGACCTCATTACAGCCTTGATTCAAATATGGACAAAAGAGCTGAACTCAAGAGATGAGGTGAGAGTGACTGCCCTTGACATCAAGGCAGCATTTGACCGAGTATGGCATCAAGGATCCCTCACAAAATTGAGGTCAATGGGAATCAGGGGGAAAACCGTCCGCTGGCTGGAGTCATACCTAGCGCAAAGGAAGATTGTTGTGGTTGTTGGAACTCAATCACCTGAGCTCCAGGACATTATTGCAGGAGTTCCTAAGGGTACTGTCCTGGGCTCAACCATCTTCAGCTGCTTCATCAATGACCTTCCTTCAACCATAAGGTCAGAAGTGGGAATGTTTGCTGATGATTGCACAATGTTCAGCACCATTCGTGACTCCTCAGATACTGAAGCAGTCCGTGTAGAATTGCAGCAAGACCTGGATAATATCCAGGCTTGGGCTGATAAGTGGCAAGTAACATTTGCGCCACACAAGTGCCAGGCAATGACCATCTCCAACAAGAGAGAATCTAACCATCTCCCCTTGACATTCAATGGCATTGCCATCGCTGAATCCCCCACCATCAACATCCTAGGGGCTACCATTGACCAGAAACTGAACTGGAGTAGCCATATAAATACCTTGGCTACAAGAGCAGGTCAGAGGCTAGGAATCCTGCGACGAGTAACTCACCTCCTGACTCCCCAAAGCCTGTCCACAAGGCACAAGTCAGGAGTGTGATGGAATACTCTCCACTTGACTGGATGGGTGCAGCTCCAACAATACTCAAGAAGCTCGACACCATCCAGGACAAAGCAGCCCACTTGATTGACACCCCATCTACAAACATTCACTCCCTTCACCACCGACGCACAGTGGCAGCAGCGTGTACCATCTACAAGATTCTTTTCTTTTGGGCCTCCTTATCTCGAGAGACAATGGATACGCGCCTGGAGGTGGTCAGTGGTTTGTGAAGCAGCGCCTGGAGTGGCTATAAAGGCCAATTCTGGAGTGACAGGCTCTTCCACAGGTGCTGCAGAGAAATTTGTTTGTCGGGGCTGTTGCACAGTTGGCTCTCCCCTTGCGCCTCTGTCTTTTTTCCTGCCAACTACTAAGTCTCTTCGACTCGCCACAATTTAGCCCTGTCTTTATGGCTGCCCGCCAGCTCTGGCGAATGCTGGCAACTGACTCCCACGACTTGTGATCAATGTCACACGATTTCATGTCGCGTTTGCAGACGTCTTTATAACGGAGACATGGACGGCCGGTGGGTCTGATACCAGTGGCGAGCTCGCTGTACAATGTGTCTTTGGGGATCCCGCCATCTTCCATGCGGCTCACATGGCCGAGCCATCTCAAGCGCCGCTGACTCAGTAGTGTGTATAAGCTGGGGGTGTTGGCCGCTTCAAGGACTTCTGTGTTGGAGATATAGTCCTGCCACCTGATGCCAAGTATTCTCCGAAGGCAGCGAAGATGGAATGAATTGAGACGTCGCTCTTGGCTGGCATACGTTGTCCAGGCCTCGCTGCCGTAGAGCAAGGTACTGAGGACACAGGCCTGATACACTCGGACTTTTGTGTTCCGTGTCAGTGCGCCATTTTCCCACACTCTCTTGGCCAGTCTGGACATAGCAGTGGAAGCCTTACCCATGCGCTTGTTGATTTCTGCATCTAGAGACAGGTTACTGGTGATAGTTGAGCCTAGGTAGGTGAACTCTTGAACCACTTCCAGAGCGTGGTCGCCAATATTGATGGATGGAGCATTTCTGACATCCTGCCCCATGATGTTCGTTTTCTTGAGGCTGATGGTTAGGCCAAATTCATTGCAGGCAGACGCAAACCTGTCGATGAGACTCTGCAGGCATTCTTCAGTGTGAGATGTTAAAGCAGCATCGTCAGCAAAGAGGAGTTCTCTGATGAGGACTTTCCGTACTTTGGACTTCGTTCTTAGACGGGCAAGGTTGAACAACCTGCCCCCTGATCTTGTGTGGAGGAAAATTCCTTCTTCAGTAATGCACCAAGATGCACTGCAGTAATGCACCAAGGCTCCTTAGACAGCACCTTCCAAACCCTTGACCTTTACCAACTAGAAGGACAAGGGCAGCAAATGCATGGGAACACCACCACCTGCAAGTTCCTCTTCAAGTCACACACCATCCTGACTTGAAACTATATCGCCGTTCCTTCACTGTCGCTGGGTCAACGTCCTGGAACTCCCTTCCTAACAGCACTATGGGTGTACCTACCCCACATGGACTGCAGTGGGTCAAGAAGGCTGCTCACCACCACCTTCTCAAGGGCAATTAGGGATGGGCAATAAATTCTGGCCTGGCCAGCGTCGCACACATCCCATGAGTGAATAAAAAAAAACTAGCACAAATACTCCACTTCCTTTCCTTCCTTCCCCTTCCGTCCTAAATGTGTTATATCCTCAAGTCACAGAGTGCAGTTTAAACTCACAATCTTTTGATTTACAGGTAAGAATAATACGACTGAGTCAAGTTCACAAGTGAAGCTTAAACTTGCAGTCCTAATGTCATCCTAAAGCCAAAGAAGAAAACAGTGACAATAACAACAAAATATAGTCTTTAACAGCATAGGTATCATAGAATAATAGTGCAGAAGTCAGCCATTTGGCCCATCATGCCTGTGCAGGCTCTAATTAATCCCACTCCCCTGCTCTTTCTCCATTGCCTTGTAAACTTTTTCTCTCCAAGTATTTATTCAAATCTCTTTTGAATGTACTATTGAAACTGCTTCCACCACCCATCTAGGCAGTGCCCTCCAGTTCAAAACAACTAAATGTGTTGAAAAAAAGTTTCCTCATGTCGCCTCTGGTTCATTTGCCAATCACAAATTTATGTCCCTTGGTTACTGACCTTTCTGCCACTGGAAACAGTTTTGCCTTATTTGCTCTATCAAAACCCTTCATGATTTTGAACATCTCTATCAAATCCCCTCTTAACCTTCTCTACTATGAGGAAAACACCCTGGTTTTTCTAGTCTGTCCACATAAGTGAAGTCCCTCATCCCTGGCACCATTCTAATAAATCTCTTCTGCAACCCCTCCAATGCCTTGACATCCTTCCTAAAGTGTGGTGTCCAGAATTGAACACAATACTCCAGCTGAGGCCTAACCAGTGTTCTATAAAAGGTTTAGCATGACTTTGTTGCTTTTGTACTCTCTGCCTCTAATAATAAAGTCAAGGATCTCATCTGCTTTTTTAACAACCTTTTCAACTTGTCCTCCTACCTTCAAATACTTGTGCACATATGCCCCCAGATCTCTGTTCCTGAACACCCTTCAAAATTGTACCACATAGTTTATATTCAATCTCATTCTTCCTATAAAAATGTATAATTTCCACCCATTTTACCAGTCTCTCTATATTTTCCTGATGTCAGCGATTATACTGCTCAATGTTTGCTACATTTCCGAGTTTGGTATCATCTGCAAACTTTGAAATTATGCCTTGCGCATCCAAGTCCAGGTTAATAGCTATCAAAAATAGCAGCAATCTGAACACCGACCCCTGGGGAAAACCACTCTATACTTCTCTCCAGTCTGAAAAACAACTGTTCACTACTACTATAAGCTTTCTATCCCTTAGCAAATTTTGTAACATGTTGCCACTATCCCATTAATCCCATAGACTTTCACTTTGCTAACAAATGGATATGACAGGCTTTCAATATGTCAGATTTTGAAACATATGCAAGTGGAACATTCTCTTGGGTTCATTCCAATGGAAATCTACAACAGTATTATTTTCAAAGCCTACTTGCAATTTTTGCAAGTTCTCTGTTGTAAAACACGTTTTTTTAACATCTGTATGGAATTACCTAAACTTTAAAGTGTACATCATAATTACTACCTGCATGGAGCTTACACCTCATCACCAAGCTGCAGAAATCTTCAATTTATCACTTCTGAATTTTGAAAAAAAATTCACTTCAGAACTTTTTGCACGATGTGTTATTTCCTGATTGAAAAGGCAAACAAACCACAAATTGCTAGGGCTGTGCAAAAGGATGTGTGATTAACATAAAATGTTAACTCTGTTTCTCTCTCCACAGATGCTGCCCAACCTGTTGAGTATTTCCAGCATTTTCTGTTTTCATGTGCAATGGCTGACTGGGTTGGCTCTCCCTCCATACCTGTGGTGAAGTGGTTTGCTTGTGCTTGTTTAGTATCTTGATATCTTTTGCACAAAATGAAATGATTAATGTTTACATGGACCTGTAAAACTGTGCAAAGCTACAGTCAGAAATTATTAGCTTGAAATCGATTCCAGACCCACATGCATTGTATTTTGCCTTCGAGAAGGTGGACCCATTACTTTGTACATTCTATTTGTCATTGTCAAACAAATGTTGAGGAGCCAATTTAAATCTATTCCTGTGGTGCTTAATGGCACTAAGTCGATAACTTCTTCAAAAGTGTGTAAAAAGCATAAGATTTTCTTAAAAGCTTCCTTTTGAGACTTTTTTGACACCAAAATCTTCAAGGTGATAACAAAACTGGGCAAAATATTTACTGTAAATAATGCGAGATGCAAGCTTCTGTTATAATACAATTCCAATATGGTACAATTTCAAAACATCTCAAAATAAGTCAATTTCTCTACATATTGGAAGTCCAAGGAGATCTTTTTAAAAAAAAGTAGCCAAACCTTCGATGAATATTATGACACAACTTTTATAAACTGTCAATTTTTCTTTTGCTGCCACTGTATAATTTGTATATATTATAATTACTAGCTAACAATTAGTGGGGGATGCTTTTTTTGGCTGAGTAATCTTATTTATTGTGCTTAGATTAACAGCATCTGGTCACATTGGTATTACCTTGGTGACTAGTTTAGGTCACCACATATATTTTAGCCAATTAACATAGTCCACTCACATCTCAAATATTATTCAAAACTTTCCTGATGAAAATTTAATTATGGGTTAACAGTCTATTCACCTATAATTGAATTTCTGCAAGAGAGGATATATTAAATATGACACATCAGGTAGCTTGAATATGGGCTTTACAAAGCAATATAACCTAGAATGGAGGCTGCTCAAATAGCAGATTGATTTTCCTTGGCATCACACAAATGAAATGTGAATCATGAACACCCAGCTATAGAAGACAACAAAGAATGCCATGTTCCAATAAAATAAGAAACACTGCAATAAACCTGTTTAATGTAAGAATAGATTTACATGTCGTTTTTAAAATGACAACTTTTCAATTCTATTTCTGAAAAAGGTCAACAATTTTTTTAGCTTGTTTTCCACTGAAGAAAGTAACAGCAGCACACCGAATGCCTGTTCAGAATTACAAGCTCACAGCACACAAATCACAAGCAGAATTTTGTTTTTCAAAGGAAATTATGAACTCCTTTTGCAGTCAGTTTTTGAGTGCTCTCACATAATTCAACAGTCAGTAGCATACCCACTTTTGGCAGTATGCCTAGATTAGAGTAAATAAAGTCCTTTTTTTTTTACTTCATCTGTAAAATAATTGGGCCTAAATTGGCTGAAGGCTTGCGCCATAGTAATGGTGCTTCTACAGTGAATGCCATTGTTATGGTGCAAAAACTCCAGGAAATTTACTGACTGGCTTATGCCATTACTTATGCAGTGTCGTAGTTTCCTAGGATTTTTGCGCTGCTCCACAAAGACCCTCAGCGAAAATATTGAACAGCTTATCATCATAGCTCCTTCCCCTATTGAAATCGATGGGGAAATTGAGTTTGCAGAATTAGCGCGACTGTAATCATCACAGCCACTTAGACCATTACAGATTGGCATTGAAACGCTTAGAATCAGTGAAGTAAGTATTGAATTGCACAGCAGGTTACCTCATGATAACACTTGTAGTACTTGTTCTGGGAACTTCATTTAAATCTTAAACTTCAAGTAAGTATCAAAATAAATTAATATTTATTGAGCTTGTGTACTCAGCATGGATTGCAATTAATAATGGCACATGGCTCGGGATCGCTTGCAGTTCAGGGGGCAATCCCATGCACATGGGACTCTTCTTAATGCCTATATTTGCACATTATTTCATATATTTATACTATGGCGTCAAAACAAACTTGTCAATCAGATTAAATCCATGCTGGACATCAAAATCAGAGCTCTTGAATGCATCCCTGATAAATATCCTGATCCTGTTGTTCTGTTTCTCCACACCACTCCAGCTTCATTCAGCTGGGTGGGACTGCACTTAACTGGTTCCATTCTTATCTATCAGTCGTAGTCAGAAAATCACATTCAACGGCTTCTCTTTCCACTCCTGCACGGTTACCTCTGGTGTCCCCCAAGTATCTATCCTTGGCCCCCTCCTATCTCTCACCTGCAGCGACATCATTTGAAAATGCAGTATCAGTTTCCATATGCATGCTGACAACGCCCAGCTGTACCTCACCACCACATGTCTTGATCCCTGACTTGTCAGTATGCTTTTCCGACATCCAGTATTGGATGAGCAGAAATTTTCTCCAACTAAATATTGTCTTCAGTCCCTGCCACAAACTCATTCATTCCCTAGTCACTGACTCCATCCCTCTCCCTGGTAACTTACCAGTCTGTTCATAACCTTGATGTTGTATTTGACCCTGAGACGAGCTTCCAACCATATACCCATGCCATCATTAAGGCCACTTATTGCCACCTCCATATCATGCATGACATTGCCCCCACCTCAGCTCATCTGCTGCTGAAACTCCCATCCAAACATTTGTTACCTCTAGAATTGACTATTCCAACACAATCCTGGCTGGCCTCTGTAAACCTGAGATCATCCAAAACTTTGCTGCCCATGTCCTAACTTGCACCAAACCTATTTCACCCATCACATCTGTTCTCGCTAACCTATAGTGTCTCCAGGTTAAGCAATGCCTCAATTTTATAATTCTCACCCTTGTTTACAAATCCTTCCATGGCCTTGCCACTCCTTATCTCTGTGACCTCCTCCAGCCCTACAACCCTCCAAGATTTCTGTGCTCCTCCAATTCTGGTCTCTTGCAAGTCCCCGATTTTAAGTGCTCCACTATCGGCAGCCCGTGCCTTCAGCTGTTGAGGCTCTAAGCTCTGGGATTCACTCTCTAAATCAACCTCTCTGCCTCTCTACTTCACTTTCCACCTGTAACACGCTCCTTAAAACCTCCTTCATATTCCCTATGGCTCAATGTGAAATTTGCTTGATAACACTCCTATGAAACACCTTGGGACATTTACTGCATTAAAGGTGCTATATAATTACAAGTTGCTATTGCATCAGGATCCAGTACCTTGGATGTGTATCAGACAAGCTTCAACATATTCTAATTATTTATTCAGCAAATATGGTGTGAATTTGCCAGTGGAGGATTGAGGAGCCCAACAGTATAACTTAGAGCTGCTGTCGCCAATATTGCACAAAAGAAAATTCCAGACCATTGTTATTAACAAAATGTATATAAAATTGGAAGTGTTCCTACTTCTATCTTACTACCTATGTTGTGTAGCCTTTGAAAAGACAAAATGGTTACATACTGTCATGACAATTACACCACATTTGGAGACTCAAATCAAATAGACAACACATCTGTTAACATCTACATTTTACAACCGGAGTCTCACAGCTTTTACAAACAATAAATATTTTCATTATAAAGTAGTTACACACCAAATTCACAAGCTTCTTGTAAACATTTAACACTGCAGGGTTTTCCTTTGGTTTGCCTACAGATACTGGGGTAGAGTTTCCATGTTGGGCACAATCAGAGATCCGGACACAAATTGCGTTAGTTGTCCACATTGAATTTTTGCTTAAGCTTCTGCTCAAACTCATTTGTATATTGCGGAATATAAAATCTTTCATGAACCAGCATAGTTGGGCAGCGTTTTCGGAAGTAATTGTTTACTTTTGTTTCTTGCATTAAAAAGTATTCTTTGAAATATTTAAGAGCAGTTTCATTAATACAGATGAAAATGGGTTTATCGCAACAAATAAGCATCTACAATAATAATATGCAGTTTTTGCCTGTCCGCACTATTCTGATTGGCTGGTGGGTTGAGTTGGTGGGCTGGGGCACATGGGGCATGCAGAAGACTAGAGCATGTGATGCACATGTGGCTGTAAGTGTTGGGGGTGGCAGTAGTGGGCTGGAGGGATTGGTGGAGAAAAAGAACAGAGTTTAAGGGCAGCCAAACAACAGAGTTACCCTGGTTAGAAAGATTGGGGGTGTGGTGGGGGGGGCGGGGGTGGTGGAATGGCATGGGAGGGTTGGTTGGTGGCAGCGGCAGCAGGGTGGGGGAGGCTTGGTGGAGTAGGAAAATAGCTGAAGGCAAGGAGAGCCCAAAAACCAAGATACCCGGACTGGAGGGATTGGGGTGGGGGAGGGTGGTGGCCTTGCACCAAATGGCCTTTCACCAAAAAAAAAGGTCGAGTCTCCTTGAAGGCCCATAAACAGGGGCAATTAGTGATTGCTGATTAATTTGATGTGGGGCGTGGCCAGTTTTGTGGGGCTTCCAGTATGGTGTTTTTCAAACCAGCACAAAAGTTCACGGAAACTGGACTTGCAGTGAATGAAACTTGCATTTGAAGTTCCTCGACCTTTTGTGCTGACTTGGCCAATTATGAGCAAATAGCACTGGAGAAATCAGCAGAAGCTCTACCCCACTGTGTCTGTATGAATGCGATACCCCAACACACAAAATGTAGATGCAGGATAAAACATTATCAGACAAGGTCTTCTGAACAGTTGAATCCGGAATTTATCTAGAAATGTTATGCTTGGATTATGACTTTTATATATAGAATATAATAGGAAAGGATAGGAATGGAATTCTGTGCCTGGGTCAGAGTTTGGATCAAGTATATATATTCTCTCAGATTCCTCAATATATTGCAAACATAAAAATTATGCTATTGAAGCAAACAACAAAAAAATTATATCACTTTAACATAGAGGTGGCAGACAAACATTGTAACAAGGCTTAGTCAGCAACAGCTGCATAATTCAATGCTGCTGTTGCTGCCACTGTTCACCACTATCTCAGTTTGATGGCTGGATTAACTTGTCTGCCAACAACTCCAACTGGTATAGTACATTATAATGTGGTGTCACGCTGATCTTTACCACAGTCAGAGGATGCACACATGCAAAGCCTGTTCCAGTTAAACTGATTTTCCAGATGAAATGTACAGTCTATTTCCATGAAATGCTAATCTCCACTGGTAAGTAATAGAGTTCCATTATGACACAAATTGGAAAATGTAATGATCCTTCAATATTTTAAGAAAGGAACTTGCGGAAATATTTATGAAAATACTTTGGCGCAAATCATGACTGGGGAATATGAAATTTTAAAAAGTGCAGTTATAACACATCCACCAACCGTCAAAGATCTATTTTATCGGACAATTATAAAGGTTGCTGTAAAAATCCAAAAATTAAACATTATTATTCCTAAATTGTCATCACAGCCTAATCATTTAGGGAACTGGTTACAAAAATAAATGTCAGAAAGAAACCCTTTTGAATAAAGCAAGTGAGTTCCGCCAAGTGTATTTTCTCTGCTGGGTCTAGGTTCTTTGCAGACAAAGCAAATAAAGAAACTAATCAAACATCACAAGAATGTCTAAAGTGGGCAAGGATGTTAGTGAAGTGACATTGTCACATCATTGTCTTTTTCTACCTGTTGCCTGGAAATGCACCATACACTTTAAGGAGGAAGGGAGCACTAGAATAACTGGGTCCCTGGCTATGCAAGCACTGAAATCAAACAACCTTTCAGAAACAAAGCTTTTTCTTTTAAAAAGTGAAATATTCTCAGAGATCTCTGAGCATGCTCAGATCCTGCAGAGGCTAAATATGTCCACCTTTCAAGCAGTAGTTTCAACTGGTTACATTGGCTGCCAGTACTGTAGCCACAGAATGATCTTCTGCTACGTAGTTTTGTAGAGAATTCTTGGTTAAAAATTCTTTTAAAAATACCGTTTTATTTTTTGCAGAAACATGCCCAGCAAAGGAAACAGTCTCACTGCAGTTGCCATATGGTTATAAAGCTCAGTGAGAAGGTTTGTCAGTCATTCTTCAGAGACTCAAATGCTCCTTTTCCGTTTTTCTAAACTGGTGGAAAGCTCCATCTGCTCACCGAACTAGGTTTTGTTTTCTAACTGAAACTTGAAAACATTAATCCCAAGACATAAAGTACATCTTTGGTAGAGATAGGGAATTAAACATGAGTATGGGGTGGTGGAGGGGAGGAAGATTACATTTAAGTTGCAAAGGACCAGAACTCAAGGTAAAAGATCAATGGACAGAAGGAATACAAAAGCGAAATGCTGCAGATGCTGGAAATCTGAAATAAAAACAGAAACCCTGGAAAATTGCCAGAAAAAGTCGCAAGTCTGAGGATTGGCAGCAGTTTATAATTCAGCAAAGGAGGAGAAAGAGGTTGATTAAGCGGGGGAAAATAGAGTATGAGAGTGCAGGGAGCATAAAAACTGACTGTAAAAGCTTCTATAAATATGTGAAGATGAAAAGATTAGTGAAGACATATGTAGGTCCCTTACAGTAAGAAATGGGGGAAATTATAATGAGGAACAAAGAAATGGCAGAACAATTAAGCACATACTTTGGTTCTGTCTTCACAAAGGAGGACACAAATAACCTCACAGAAATGTTAGGGAACCAAAGGTCTAATGAGTGGGAGGGACTGAAGGAAATCAGTATCAGTAAAAAAAATACTGCTAAGGAAATTAATGGGGTTAAAGGCTGACAAATCCCCAGGGCCTTATAATCTACATCCCAGAGTACTAAAGGAAGTACTGGAAATAGGTGTTCATCTTTCAAAATTCTATAGTCTCTGAAGCAGTTCCTACAGATTGGAGGGCAGTAAATGTAACCCCACTATTTAAAAAAGGAGGAAGAGAAAAAACAGGGAATTACAGACTAGTTAGCCTTACATCAGTAGTGGGGAAGATGCTAGAGTCTATTATAAAGGATGTGATAGCAGAACACCTGGAAAGCATAAATGGGATTGGACAAAGTCAGCATGGGTTTACGAAAGGGAAATCATGCTTAACAAATCTACTGGAGTTTCTTGAGGATGTAACTAATAGAATAGATAAGGGAGAACCAGTGGATGTGGTGTATTTGGATTTTCAGAAGGCTTTTGAAAAGGTTCCACATAAGAGGTTAGTGTGCAAAAATACAGCACATGGGATTGGGGGTAATATACCGGCATGGATTGAGAATTGTTTGACAGACAGAAAAGAGAGTAGGAATAGATGGGTCTTTTTCCGGGTGGCAGGCAGTGACTAGTGGGGTACCGCAGGGATCAGTGCATGGGCCCCAGCTATTCACAATATATATATATTCACAATTAATGACTTGGGTGAGGGAACTAAAAGTAACATTTCCAAGTTTGCAGACGACACAAAGCTGGGGGGGAATGTGAGCTGTGAGGAGGATGCAAAGAGGCTCCAATTTGATTTGGACAAGTTGGGTGAGTGGGCAAATGCACAGCAGATGCAGTATAACATGGATAAATGTGAGTTTATCCACTTTGGTTGTAAAAACAGAAAGGCAGATTATCCGAATGGTGATAGGGGGAAAGGGGGAGGTGCAACGAGACTTGGGTGCCCGTATACACCAGTGACTGAAAGCAAGCAGTCAGGTGCAGCAGGCAGTTAGGAAGACGAATGGTATGTTGGCCTTCATTGCAAGAGAATTTGAGTACAGGAGCAAGGATGTCTTACTGCAGTTATACAGGGCCTTGGTGAGACCACATCTGGCGTATTGTGTGCAGTTTTGGTCTCCTTATCTGAAGAAGGATGTTCTTGCCATGGAGGGAGTGCAAAGAAGATTTCCTAGGCTAATTCCTGGGATGGCAGGATTGACGCATGAGGAGATATTGGGTCAACTAGGCCTATATTCACTAGAGTTTAGAAGAATAAGATGGGATCTCATAGAAACCAATAAAATTCTAACAGGACTAGACAGGCTAGATGCAAGGAGGATGTTCCCAATGGCTGGAGAGTCCAGAACCAGAGGTCACAGTCTCAGGATACGGGGTATGCCATTTAGAACTGAGCTGAGGAGAAATTTCCTCACTCAGAGGGTGGTGAACCTGTGGAATTCTCTCCCACAGAAGGAAATGGAGGCCAAGTTATTAAATATATTCAAGAAGGAGACATATATATTTCTGAATGCCAAAGGGATATTGGGGTAAGGGGATGAAAGCGGGAACAGGGTACTGAATTAGACAATTAGTCATGATCTTTTTGAATGGTGGAACAGGCCGAAGCGCCGAATGGCTTACTCCTGCTCCTAATTTCGATGTTTCCATGTTTCTTTGAGCTGAGGGCACAGATAGACATGTGGCAGTATGATATCATAGCCAATACAGAAACATGGCTTAAGGAGAGACAGGAATGGCAGTTCAATATTCCTGGTTACAAGGTTTTCAGACACGATAGGGACAGGGATATGAAAGGAGGGGGAGTGGCAATTTTGGTCAAGGGAACTATTACAGCTGTGAGGAGGGATGATATGTTGCAAGGTTCATCAAATGAAGCCATATGGATTGAGCTAAGGAACAAAAAAGGGGAAATCACACTGCTGGGACTGTACTATAGACCCCCAAACAGTCAGAGGGAAATAGAAGAGCAGATATGTGGGGAAATCTCTGAGAAGTGCAAGAACATTAGGGAAGTAATAGTAGGGGATTTTAACTACCCCAATGTTAATTAGGATAGTTTTAGTGTGAAAGGAATTGAGGGAGCAGAATTCTTGAGGTGCATTCAGGAGAACTGTTTTGCCCAGTATGGAGCAAGTCCAACAAGAGAGGGTGCATGTTGTAGGGTATTCCCAAGCGCAGAGGCACATGCAGTAAATATCATACTGTTTAAATGTTATTTGAGTAACCAGTAACGTATAATCTTAGTGAACAATGAAGAGGTTGCAAGGCATCATGGGGCTTAGCCAACTTGACCACATTCCACACAGGAGCTGAGTAACATAAATTCAAAGAAAGACTCATTAAATGGAAAGCAGATGTCCTTGTGGAATGCTGACAAAGGTACCAGCCTGTAACGAGGTCAAGATAAGATGGTACGCGTACATGAGAACCAAGGATAATAGATAAGAGGGAATGGAAAACATCATGAGTAATCCCCTATCTGTCTATGGGCCGGTTGTGCAGTCCCTCCATGCCTAGTAAACACTTCTATTGGCTCTAATAATCAATCTATATGATCTATAATTGTTGTGATTGGACCATGTCCAGCCAGGATGGGCTGAATAACTGTTTGAAAATGTATAAGTATTGATGATTTTCCTTTGTTCGGTGGAGAGGCATCTGGACAGCCCAGTGACCTGCTCCCCGCTGGCGTAACTAAATAAACTGTTTGACATTGGAGCAGACCTGAGTGTCGAGTGATTCTTCTAGATTCATTCCCGCTAACAATTGGCGTAGTCAGCAGGATCAGGTATAAGTCAGCTCTCCTGTAACCCCGAAGGGGCCAAGGGGGAGTTGGCTGCAGCCTGATCCCGAACTTGAGAACAGGATTCGGCGGTCGTTAATGCCATCAGGAATACTGGGTGAGTATCTTTAAAGCTTATCCCGGGGCCGGGTGGTGTTTCGCGACCAACGAATGCCAAGTTTGTGAACAGGATCTGAACAATGGTCAAACGGTGGAAGGTAGTTCGTTAAGAGACGTAGGCACTGTCAAGGAGGGTTTGGAATATATGTATGCGTATATATATCATAAGCTTGTTGTATGAAATACGGACAGACTTGTGACCCGACAGTTAGCCAGGAGACGGTCTACTACAAGTTGCATTAGGTTAAAAGCGGACCTCAGAGTAGATTCTAACGGTTCTAATCCTACCCAAGTATGGCCAGTGAAAAGATAGAGCTCGAGCGGGGACCGGAGGGGTCCATTATCTGCCAACTGGCAGAGAAACACAAAAGTTAATAGGAAAGATGATTGACTCAGTTTGGAATCCTCACGACCCTGCCGCAAAACAAAGGGAGTGGTGACAAAAAGAAGAAAAGCATTTACTAAGTTTATGGCAGAGTGACATAAGAGACGATGTTTTAGAGTAAAAACAAGTTACTGTGTCTTTGATTCGAATGTGTGAACGTTGGAAGTGTCCACGAATGAATTGTATGTCCCTGGGATGTACAGCTTGTGTTCTGTAGAACTGACTGTCGTTAACTCTTTGTTGTCTGGCTTTAATGTTGACAGCATGAGTCTATTAAGTTGTTTGGAATTGAATGAGTGTGAAAAGTGATTGTTGAGTGTGTTCATTTCGATTTAAGATTGTGCACCCAGGAATGGGATATAAAATTGAATTATATTTTAAGTTAAAATTTTATTTTGATTTTAAAAGTTGGTTTTGCAACTGTGAAAAGGCAATGATCAATTTTCTAAGAGATAAGCTTCAGCCTTGAAGGTCTGAAGATGTTTGGCAGAAATTCAATTTGAAGTTTATAACTCCTGCTTTAATTGGAGTTCCAGTTTAAAATCTGTTCGAGTTTTTTGGAGTCTAAATTAAAGACATGTTTTACTGACTGTTTTAAGTAGCAAATATCAGGAATTGGATATTGGTTTAAGAGAGCGATAGATAAACAAATGAGATATAGGAAAGATTCTGTCTGTTTAAAAAGCTGGTGTTAAATCTTTTGTTATAAGAATGTTAAATAACTTTTTCTTTAGTTTTTGTTTTTATTGCAGTCATTTGAAAAGGCGCCTGAAGAAAGAACAAGAAAAATGACGTAATTTACCTAACTTTAAAAAAAAGCACGTGCTATTCTGTTCTGTGTGTAGTTAATAAGTATTATAAGTTAATAAGTCTGAATTAAATTAATACTGTTAAGGTTAATTGACCTGTTAAGTTGGAAAAAAAAACTGGAAATGTCATATGCAACCACAATGAACTTTCAAGTTTAGCATGTCGAGTTTTGGGGGAGTCTTAAATTCCGGACATAGGACTCACTCATATAACATCGGCAGTTTTGATTTTTAAACATTTATTGCGATGAATTGGAATTTGGAATCATCTTTGTTATATAAAAAAAATCCTTGGATTAGAAACCTCTTACAAAAGATGCTAAAAGTTTGGAAACAATTGGAGTTTAATCTAAAATGCTGTCTTTCCTGATGGAGATGGTTTCCAATGAAGTTGATAATGTTACTAAAGATTTTGTTGTTTAAAAATCCTAAGGATACCAAACAAAAGTTTTAAAATGGAGTTTAGTTCTTTTCAAAAAGGAAAAAAAGGTCACGTAAAGCGACACAGCTGAGAATGCTTTGCTCCGCCCCCTTGGAGACAAGCAAAGAAATTAACCTTGCTGCAGCTATCTTTATCAATGAGACAAAGTGCTTGAGAAGGAGAGATAGTTGCAAGCACTTCTGTCTTTAATAAAAAAAAATGCAATATCACCAAGTCTGGGCATAAGAAATTGGAATCGATAAACAAAATTAAATTGATATGCGTGGCTATTTAAAGTATTCAAAGGGAAATTTACTATTATTTGAATTTGGAATAATCTGAGATGTCGAAAATCCAGGTTTAATTTGGCAAGTTATTCAGGTTTAATTTGGCAAGTTATTTAAGGAATTATAATGTCATCTAAGGAAAAAAAAACAATATATAGTAATGCCTGGAATCAAATGGAAATGTTTGATTTCTGTTTTAAGGAATTATGAATATTGATTGAAATAGAATTATAATTAATAGGAATTGGCAATTAGATCTGGCTGATGCAAGAGCCAATAAAGGAATTCTGGGGATAAACAAATGATGAAATTAGAATTCAAACAGCTAAATTAATATCATGTGAAATTTCCAAGAAGTCTAGAATTTTCCAGTGAAAGTCAGGAAAGTATAGATAAGACTGGCAATTGATAGTTTTCTCTTGGAGATATGAATTTTTAAGAGGGCTACATTTGAAAGTCTGGCCATTTTTGATCTTTTTGAACGGGTCTCAAACATGTTTACTGACTTGAGAAACAACATGGCATGAAATGTTTAATGCAGCCAGTGCAGTGAGACAACTCACAGAGAAAATGACTTTATAATAATCAGGATAAATTAAACACCTTAATAATGACAGGAAGGGCAGGTAGCAGGTAGTGAGGAAATAGGACCCGCAAGAGAAAGGGTTAAAAGATTTTTGAAGGAGTTGTGCAGACAACTGCACAAGGTGAGGCAGGAGGTTCTCTAGAAACATGAAAGAGGAACAGACAAAGGTGCCTGTTGTGGGAGACTAATGGTAAAGGGAAGGGCCGATGGAAATACATGGTCCCAACTGAAAAAAATATATAATCAAGGGAATGATGGCTGAGCCTGAGATAGTGCCTATCATGGAGACCACCTGGTATGCCATATGATACCAGGAGTGGCGAAACACATTAGAGAATGGATTGATCGGGGGACTGGGAGTGGTGATGATGTTAACCGGAGTCTGGGTGGTATTAAAATGGATCAACACTCAGGCACGAGCGCAGCGTGCTCAGATGCAAATCCGACAGCAGTACAGACATGGACTTGATGAGATAGAAATGGTACGATTATAAAAGACACAGCTATTAGCCCATAAACAATAGAACGTTTTCAGCCCACACAGGTGAGGAAATGAGTAGACCAGGAACTAACACCTGGTGACGACCAGGTCATTTTGTTTAAATCCCCAGATTAAAACACCTGAAGTGTTGAAACCACAGGGGGCACTTCGACTCTGGGAACTCGTGATACTGGGAACTCTGAGATTAATACAAGCACAAGTGAATGCTAATGCACCACTGGAGCTACAACAAACACAGGAGGAACATAACTACATGAACTATGGGGCTTTGTATTATTTCACTGATGGTATATGTATCCCAACAGCCAAGGACTGGAGTAGAGATAAAGCTTATTTTAATGCATGGTTACAAGTCCACTCGGGAAAAGATAAAGTATGCATACAGTGCTCCACTGATGCAACAAGAGTCAGCTGCATCCGACGAAGTGAAACAAAAAAAAACTTGATGGGTGCACGTTTGGAATATTGTGTGCACCACCTGTCGGACCTCAGCCCATGACTATCTATAGAAAGGGGGTGGGATTATGAGGGTATTATGAGGAGGTGGGTGATGTTTTCCTCTCCATCCGACACCACGCCCCGTATTAACCACCACCCAACCCGAGAAATTGCCATGTCCTACAATCACTAAAGGACCAGAGAATGGAATTGTGCTTTTTAACGAAGGTGAAATATTACATGATAATGTTAAACATGAAATTGTGCCTGTCCTGATCAATATCTCAGGAATACAGATGCCGGAATATTGTACAGAACAGGTGAGAAATATGTATAGTGTATTAAGTAAGGTTGTAATGCAGCAGGCTGCCGATGCCATGGGTGCCATTAGATTTCGAGGCCAGGATCAGCTTTATAGAACAAAAAGGGGGGTAGTTAACGATGTTGCTACCGGATTCAATACTGGTACTTCCGTCATAAACTCACTGGACGTACAAGGTCTAAATGAAAAGGTAGAACGACTTAAAGGAGTAATGAAGGAACTCTTAGAGAGAGCCGAGGAAAATCAGGCCGATCAGGCCAATCTAGGAGAAGAGGGCATGGGAATACAATTAGATGGAATTACGATATTAGAAGCCCATGCCAAGACCTTCAATCACCTCATAGATAGAGAAAAGGAAGATACAGGAAAGCTAAGGCAGGGACAATTCTGCCACGCTTATGGCTTATGGATGGTGGGACAGATACAACACAATCTCAATCAGATCCAAAGGGGGGAGGTGCCCGATTGGATCGACAGCCCACATTTAGCTCGATTAGCAGAGAGGAAAGGGACACTGGACAATTGTACACTGAAAGGACTCACCAGAGTATATCCAGTGATCCCAGACTGCGAATTGGGCAAAGACACCGGAGTGGGGGTAGTTCTGATGATCCCCACAGTAACATGGGACTCAGGGCCATTTCCCCACTACCAATTGGAAAATATTGGGGTCGTACGGGGTAACACCTCCCTCCGTTACTATTTAACTGAAACCTCTGCCATACTCAGGAACAATACACTATATGGAATTTCCCTTACGGGACGCAAGCAGAGGGGAGACATTACAGTATGTCCACACCCACTGGGACAGGGAGAATTGGATGAATGTGAGTTTAATCGAACGGTTGTGTCATAGAAATCATACCTGCCCCCATGCATTTCGCAAGAACAGGATACGGAGGTAAAGGGAAATATTGCGTCTCCACTACAGAAAGTTCCTACCTCTACAATATCCTAATTTCTGTTTTATGCCTCTACGACCTGTCACGATAGGGCAACGCCCGAATCATTCAAGTTCGGCGTAGAGGTACCGAAACCATCAACGTCACTGATTACCTCCATGACCACCTACAGGATTATGAGGAACCAGAACCAGTCCCCATCCCACACCTGGCCGAGGTACTAAGGGAATTAAGGCTCAGGGTGGGCCAATCCGTAAAACTCTACCACCAACTACAGACAAAAATCAAATAGCTAGAGAACGATATGGACACAGAACTGCAGAACCAGAGCTGGTGGAAGAAGATTTGGGATTGGGGAATGAATGTGAACATCCACCCCTGGATTCGGATAATTTCTCATGTGCTAGGTGGGGTACAGCTGATACTGGCTATAACGTGGGGCATACTGGCCTGCCGATCATGCAGGCGATATGTGCAGCGAAGGAAGATAAAACCTAGAGTAAAGGCAAGGGAGACAATTCGTCTATCTAGGGGAATAAGTCATTTGAATCACATTAATGTGCTATAGTACGACCGGAATTCCTGAAATCACGTGACTGGCCAGCATGTCCGAGACAGGGAATACCGGGCGAGTTTAAAGGGTTAAAAAAAAACAATAAATGGTGTCGGTTAAGGAGACTGGGGTTAGTCTCCCTACCGAAAGGGGGGATTGTTGTAGGGTATTACCAAGCGCAGAGGCACCTGCAGTAAATATCATACTGTTTAAATGTTATTTGAGTAACCAGTAACGTATAATCTTAGTGAACAATGAAGAGGTTGCAAGGCATCATGGGGCTTAGCCAACTTGACCACATTCCACACAGGAGCTGAGTAACATAAATTCAAAGAAAGACTCATTAAATGGAAAGCAGATGTCCTTGTGGAATGCTGACAAAGGTACCAGCCTGTAACGAGGTCAAGATAAGATGGTACGCGTACATGAGAACCAAGGATAATAGATAAGAGGGAATGGAAAACATCATGAGTAATCCCCTATCTGTCTATGGGCCGGTTGTGCAGTCCCTCCATGCCTAGTAAACACTTCTATTGGCTCTAATAATCAATCTATATGATCTATAATCGTTGTGATTGGACCATGTCCAGCCAGGATGGGCTGAGTAACTGTTTGAAAATGTATAAGTATTGATGATTTTCCTTTGTTCGGTGGAGAGGCATCTGGACAGCCCAGTGACCTGCTCCCCGCTGGCGTAACTAAATAAACTGTTTGACATTGGAGCAGACCTGAGTGTCGAGTGATTCTTCTCGATTCATTCCCGCTAACAGTGCAGTTCTGGACTTATTTTAGGAAATGGCGATGGGCAAGTGGAAGGAGTGGCAGTGGGAGAGCATTGTGGTGGTAGTGATCATAATTCAGTTAGTTTTAACATAATTATGGAAAAGGACAGAGATAGAACAGGAGTGAGAGTTTTCAATTGGGAAAAGGCCAATTTGACTAAACTGAGGAGTGATTTAACAAAAGTAGACTGTAAACAGCTACTTGAAGGTAAATCAGTGTCAGAGCAGTGGGAGTCATTCAAAGGTGTTCAGAATAAACATGTTCCCACAAAGAAAAAGGGTGAGATGGCCAAATCTAGAGCCCCATGGATGTCAAGGATCCTACAGGGTAGGATAAGGCAGAAAAGGAAAGCTTATGTCCAACACCGAGAACTCAATACTACAGAAAGCCGAGAGGAGTATAGAAAGTGGAGGGGTGAAATCAAAAAGGAAATAAGGAAAGCAAAGAGAGGGCATGAAAGAATATTGGCAAGCAAAATCAAGGTGAACCCAAAGATGTTTTATCAATACATTAAGAGTAAGAGGATAACGAAGGAGACAGTAGGGCCCACAGAAGACCAAAAAGGTAACTTATGTGTAGGGGCGGAAGATGTTGGTATGGTTCTTAACGAATACTTTGCGTCTGTCTTCACAAAAGAGGGGGATGATGCAGATATTGTAGTTAAACAGGAGGAGTGTGAAGTATTGGATATGATAAACATAGGAAGAGTGTAAGTATTAATGGGATTACAATCCTTGAAAGTTGATAAATCACCAGGGCCGGATGAATATACCCTTGGCTGTTAAAAGAAGCAAGAGAGGAAATAGCAGGAGGTCTGACCATCATTTTCCAGTCCTCCCTGGATACGGGTGTGGTGCCAGAGGACTGGAGAACTGCTAATGTTGTATCTGTGTTTAAGAAGGGGGCAAAGGATAGACCGAATAAATACAGGCCAGTTAGTCCAACCTCAGTATTATTGGAATCTATTCTGAGAGACAGGATAAACTGTCACTTAGAAAGGCAAAGGTTAATCAAGGATAGTCAGCATGGATTTGTTAAGGGAAGATCTTGTGTAACCAAGTTTATTGAATTTTTTGAAGAAGTAACAAGGAAGATAGATGAGGGTAGTGCAGTTGATATGGTCGACTTAGATTTTAGAAAGGCTTTTGACAAGGTCCCACATGGCAGACGGTTTAAAAAAATAAAATTCTATGGGATCCAGGGAAATACATGAAGGTGGATGCAAAATTGGCTCAGTGACAGGAAACAAAAGTGTAATTGTTGACAGGTGTTTTTGCAATTGAAGGGCTGTTTCCAGTAACATTCTGCAGGGCTCACTACTGGGTCCCCTGCTTTTTGTGGTATGTATTAACGATTTGGATGCAAATGCTGGGGGCATGATCAAGAGATTTGTAGATGACACAAAGATTCGCCGTGTGGTAGATAGTGAGGAGGATAGCTGTAGGCTGCAGGAAGATATTGATGGTGTGGTCAGCTGGGCAGAGCAGGAAGTTTATGCTGGAACAGTATAACTCATTGGTTAGGCCACAATTTGAATACTGTATGCAGTTCTGGTCACCTCATTACAGAAAGGATGTAATTGCACTAGAGAGGGTACAGAGGAGATTTTTGAGGATGTTGCCAGGACTGGAAAAATGCGGCTATGAAGCAAGTTTGGATAGACTGGGGCTGTTCTCCTTGGAACAGAAAAGGCTGAGTGGAGATCTGATTGAAATGTACAAAATTTTGAGGTGCCTGGATAGAGTGGGGATGAAGGGCCTGTTCACCTTAGCAGAGTGACGAGGGGGCATAGATTTAAAGTGATTGGGAGAAATATTAGAGGGCAGATGAGGAAAAACCTTTTCACCCAGAGGGTGGTGGGGGTCTGGAACCCATTGCCTGAAAGGGTAGTTGAGGTAGAAACCCTCAACTCATTCAAAGGAGTCTGGAAATGCACCTCAAGTGCCGTAATCTACAGGGCTATGGACGAAATGTTGGAAGGTGGGATTAGAATAGGAGGGTCAATTTTTTGGCCGGCACAGACATGATGGGCCAAGTGGCCTCTTTCTGTACCATAAACTTTCTGTGATTCTATGATTCTAGACAGTGGTTGGCATTAGCAGACCAACTCCTTTCTTAACAGAAAGCAGTGTCTTTCTAATTCATTCTTGGAATGAGTATTGCTGCCCATCCCTAATTGTCCTCGAGAAGACGGTAGTATGCTGTCTTCTTGAACCGCTACAGTTCATGTGGTGTTGGTACACCCACAGTGCTGTTAGGAAGAGAGTTCCAGGATTTTGACCCAACCACAGTGAAAGAATGGTGATATAGTTCCAAGTCAGGATGGTGTGTGATTTGGAGGGCAACTTGCAGGCGGTGGTGTTCCCATGTGCCTGCTGTCCTTGTTTTTCTAGGTGGTAGAGGTCGCAGATTTGGAAGATGCTGTCGAACAAGGCACGGTGAGTTGCTGCAGTGCATTTTGTAGATGGTGCACATTGCAGCCACAGTATGCCAGTGGTGCAGGGAGTGAATGTTTAAGATGGTGGGTGGGGTGCCAATTAAGCAGGCTGCATTTTCCTCGATGGTGTCGAGCTTCTTGAGTGTTGTTGGAGCCGCACTCATCCGGGCAAGTGAACACTGTTCCATCACACTCCTGACTTGTACCTTGTAAATGGTGGAAAGTCTTTGGGAAGTCAGGAGGTGAGTAACTCATTGCAGAATACTGAGACTCTGACCTGTTCTTGTAGCCATAGCATTTATGTGGCTGGTCTAATTAAGTTTCTAGTCAATGGTGACCCCACCCCAGGAAGTTCATGGCGCAGGATTCAGCAATGGTAATGCCATTGAATGTCCTGGGGAGGTGGTTAGATTCCTTCTTGTTGGAGATGATCATTGCCTGGCACTTCTGTGGCACAAATGTTACTTGCCACTTACCAGACCAAGCCTGAATGTTGTCTCGATCTTGCTGCATGTTGAAGCAGCTGAGGATGACGGGTCTCCGACACTATGCTGAGGAACTCCTGCAGCGATGTCCTGGGGCTGAGAAGATTGGCCTCCACAACTACAACCATCTTCCTTTGCGCTCGATATGACTTCAGCCATTGGACAGTTTTCCCCTGTTCCCATTGACTTCAATTTTATTAGAGCTCCTTGATGCCACACTCGGTCAAATGCCGCTTTGATGTCAAGGGCAGTCACTCTCATCTCACCTCTGGAATTCAGCTCTTTTGTCCATGTTTGGACCAAGGCTGTAATGAGGTCATGCTGAGTGGCCCTGGTAGACCCAAACTGAGTATCGGTGAGCAGGGTATTGCTGAGTAATTGCCGCTTGAGAGCACTGTCAATGACATCTTCCATCACTTTGCTGATAATTGAGAGTAGACCACTGGGGTGGTAATTGGTCAGATTGGATTTGTCCTGCGCTTTGTGGACAGGACATACTTGGGCAATTTTCCACATTGTTGGGTAGATGCCAGTGTTGTAAATGTACTGAAACAGCTTGGCTAGGGGTGTGACTAGTTCTGGAGCACAAATCTTCAACACAGCAATCAGGATGTTATCAAAGCCTTTGCTGTATCCAGTGTCTTCAGCTGTTTTTTGATATCACATGGAATGAACTGAATTGACTGAAGACTGGCTTCTGTAATGTGAATACGTCTGGCGGAAGCAGAGATGGATTGTCTACTTGGCACTTCTGGATGAAGATGATTGCAAATGCTTCAGCCTTGTCTTTTGCACTCATGTGGTGGGCCTCCCCAATACTGAGTATGGGGGTATTCATGGAGTCTCCTCCACTATGAGTTGTTTAATTGTCCATCACTATTCATGACTGATATGTGGCAGGACTGCAGAACTTTGATCTGATCCAATTTCTTAACCCTGTCTATCGCATGCTGCTTCCACAGCTTGTAGTCCTGTGTTGTAGCTTCACCAGATTGGCACCTCATTTTTAGGTATGCTTCGTGTTGCTCCTGGTATACTCTCCTATACTCCTCATTGAACCAGGGTTGATATTGTGGATTGATGGTAATTGTAGAATGAAGGATATGCTGGGCCATGTGGTGGAATATAATTCTGCTGCTGTTGCTAATGGCCCATGACACCTCATGGATGCCCAGTTTTGATCTGCTGCATCTGTTCAATCTATCCCATTTAGCACAGTGGTAGCACCACACAACACGATGGTGGGTATCCTCAATGTGAAGACTGGACTTCATCTCCACAGGACTTTGCGGTGGTCGTTCCTACCAATACTGTCATGGATAGATGCATCTACAACAGGTAGATTGATGATGATGAGGACAAGTAGGTTTTTCCCTCATGTTGTTTCTCTCATCATCTGTCACAGACCCAGTCTGACAGATTATGTCCTTCAGAATTCGGCCAGCTTAGTCAGTAGTGATTCTACCGAGACACTCTTGGTGATAGACATTGAAGTTCCCCACCTAGAATATATTCTGTGCCCTTGCTACCCTCAGTGCTTCTTCCAAGTTATGTTTAATACAAAACAGTACTAATTCATCAGCTGAGGGAAGACGGTAGGCGGTAATCAGCAGGTTTCCTTGCCCATGCTTGACTTGATACTATGAGAGTTCATGGGGTCTGCAGTCAATGTTGAGGACTAGCTGGGCCACTTCCTCCCAACTGTATACCATTGTGTCACCACCTCCAGTGGGTCTGCCCTGCCAGTGGGACATGACATTCCCAGGGATAGTGGTTGGAGGAGTCTGTGACATTGACTGAAAGGTATGATTCTGTGAATATGACTATATCAGGCTCTTGCTTTACTAGTCTGTGGGACAGCTCCCCTAATTCCAGAACCTCGGACTTGGAAGAAGCTCTACTTTCATCACAGTTTGTAATAATTAATTCATATTCTATATTCACATTTTTAGGCCGTTTTCCATCACACACCATTTAGTGCTCTTCTTAATCTCACCTCTTGAAGATGTACAAGAGCATTATGATTGGCTTTTTAATATTTGGTGACAAAAACAAGGTGGAGCTGAAAATATGGTAGTAAGGACAAATGGGTCACACAATTGATTACTGGGAGAAATCGGCCAGGCCTAACTATTAACCATGAAATAATGACTTACTGAAAATAAATGGGATATCCAATGTGTCGGCACAGACTCGGTGGGCCGAAGGGCCTATTTGAGTACTGTATCTCTCTTTGACTCTATGACTTCAGAGGGCAGAAAAATATTGCACTATAGACCACTGTATGTAGGCTAAATTTACTTACCTCCATTTACTTATGGATAAAGTTACATTTAAAAGAAGACAGCGTGCAATTCAGTCCAAAAATCAAACTTGTCAAACATGTTTGGCTATGGTTATGTATAGAAGCAAATACAAAACTAAAATTTGAAGGGATCCTTAAGTTCCCAAGGTGCCTTTCCTTTGAAGATCAAGCACAAATTGAGAACAGCATCACTTGTCAGCAATGATTGAACTAGTAATCAAAGCAGCAGTTGTGTCTTGCCTTGTAACAATGACTTTGATCCTAAACTATACTGTAGGCTGGCTTTCTAATTGCTTAGCAGTCATCTGCATTCGGCAGTTAACTCACAAGGACTGAAGTAGCACAGAAATTACATCTCTATCTGTCAACCTGTATACATTAACATATTTTATGGTCACTTTCCTACAAGACAGACATCTCGGCATATGTGAGAGTGCAGCAAAGGACAACTGTTGATTGCTGGGATTAGGCACCTGAGTTATGAATAAAGACTGCAGGTGCTGGCAATGTGTAACCTGGAAAAGAGAAGGCTTAGGAGTGATCGTTATAAAACTCGCCAAGATCGTAAATGAAATGGACAAGATAAACATCTCAATGTTTAACATAATCATAGATTCCACAACTAGAGGGCATAGCATTAGATGTAAAAAAGGGAGGGTGAAAAGGCAGTTTAGATTTAACTAATGGTGGTGAATATATGGAACGGACTGCCAAAGGAGGTGACAGAGACTGATCGGATCAGAAAATTCAACTGAATAGTTATGTGGAGAAAATTTGATAAAGGAATGTGATGAGTGCCACAGGATATGGTACTTAGAAATTTGGGGCAAACCAGATGTATTACAATAGGTTTTTTTGTTCTTATGTATTTGTTCTATGTGACATCCTGACGATCGCCTATGTTAAATATTGAAACATAGTGAAGAATGCAACTTCCATTTTGATCTTAGCTAGTTTTAAAAAAGCATACAAAATAAAGACAGAAAGTCTTGTGTTTGTAATACATGCTTCCAGACAACCTCCACTTACAGGTTCACCAAACAAAACTGTTTACTTTAATCCTGTTGTACACATTTTGTCTGTTACTAAGATTTAGTTGGCAGAGCTTTCAGCTTACTCATTTTAGTTTTGAGCATAGCCTAAGGCCGGCAAGTTGCATTTAGCATCCTGAGGCAGTGGTATGAAAGAATTGCACTTTTGGAAGTCTTGTTGTGAGGTTCAATCTGCTTATTGTCGATGATTTCTACCTTGTTGGTCACAAACACGAGGGAAAATCTAAGCAATTTTTCACGCTTGTGCAAATTTACACAGGATCTGCAACTTTATAGGGCTTTTGTGTTTGAATATAATTTATGAAGTAGTCATTAAATTCGCTAATTTTTCAAATTCAGATATAACCAGCTAGTTACAAATTTATCCTCTCCAAAGTCCTTGAGTGTGTTGACGCCTCCCAAATTCATGCCCATCTTTCCCGGAACTCCATAATTGAATCCCTCCATTAGGTTTCTGCCCTTGTCAAAGTACTGAAGTGACTCTTATCAAAGTCACAAATGACATCCAATGTGACTGTGACAAAGGTAAACTATCCCTCCTCGTACTTCTCAAGCTGTCTGCAGCCTTTGACACAGTTAACCACGCCATCCTCCTCCAATGCTTCCGTCGTCATCCAGCTGGGTTGGACTGCAGTCACCTGGTTCCATTGTGATCCATCTAATAATATCTAGAGTAGCACTTTCAAAACCTTCTCTATCTGCTCCCACACTGTTATCTCTGGTGTTCCCACAAGGATCTATCCTTGGCCCCCTCCTATTTCTCATCTACATGCTGCTCCTTGGCAACATCATCCAAAATCACATCAGTTTCCACATGTTCGCTGACGACACCCAGCTCTACCTCACCACCACCTCGCTTGACCCCTCCCCTGTCCCTAACATATCGAACTGTTTGTCTGACATCCAGCACTGGATGAACAGAAATTTCCTCCAATTAATTATTGGGAAGACTGAAACCTTTGTCTTCGGCCCCCTCCACAAACTCTGCTCCTAAATCACTGACTCCACCCCTCTCTGGGGCAACTGTCTGAGGCTGAGCCAGACTGCTTACAACATTGGTGCCAGTTTTGACCCTGAGATGAGCTTCCAACAGCACATCCACGCCATCACTAAGACCACCTCTGTAATATGGCCCAACCCCAGCCCTGCCTCAGCTCATCTGCTGCTGAAACCCTCATCCATGCCTTTGGTACCTCGAGACTTGACTATTCCAATGCTCTCCAGGCTGGTCTCTCATGTTCTACCCTTCGTAAACTTGAGGTCGTCCAAAACTCTGTTGCACGTGGCCTAACTCGCACCAAACATGGTTCGCCCATCACCCCTGGGCTCGCTAACCTACAGTGGCTCCTGGTTAAGCAATGCCTTGATTTTGAAATTCTGTTCCTTGTTGCCAGATCGCTCCATGGCGTCGCTCCTTCCTATCTTCCTAGCCTCACAATGCTCTGAGATAACTGTGCTGTTCTTGAGCGTCTCCAATTTTAATTGCTCCACCATTGGTAGTTGTGCCTTCTGCTACCTGGGCCCGTAGCTCTGGGAGTGCCTCCCTGCACCTCTCTACCTTTCCTCCTTCAAGACACTCCTTAAGACCTACCTCTGTGACCAAGCTTTTGGTCATCTGCCCTATTATTTCCTTTTGTAGCTCGGTGTCATATTTTCTTTAATAAGGCCCTTGGCACTTGTGGAGTGCCATCGCAAGTTTTATTCTGTTAAAGAAATGAGCTATAGAAATAAAGTTGGTATTGTTGAAAACTGTTTTTAAAACAGAATTATGAATAATGCATGTCTGCAGTAAAACTTCGAAAGCCAAAATATTCAGGATTAAGTAAACAATATTGGTTTCTAAATATTTACACAAATTTAAACAAAATCAACATTTTATTTCCAAGAAAGCTATTCAAAAAGTGTAAGAAGTAACATGCAAAATATAGTGCTTTAAAATTCCACACTTTAAACTTTGAACCATGTATTACACTCACATTTTAAAATAAAATCACATTTTGTTACATGTGTTAGGGCATGTTCACGAGTCTAGTTTTGGAAAGCATGACATTTTTCCAACAATTTCTTGCCCTCCTGACACAGTCTAATTCACTGGAATCCCAGGGCAGGATACATAGCATAATCCACTTGAGTAAACAATTGCCTGAACACAAGTTTAAAATCTACAGCTGATCCCTCAAGAAAACTTAGATTTCAAGATACAGTTGTGTATTAAAAACTCAATCAAGAATTAAATAGAAACTGTATTGGTACAATCAAACTTTTCAGTTCTTGTGGCAGACTAAATCTATTCACACAGCTTTTGACTAATTATGACAAATACAGCAGTCAATTCAGTTTAATAGTCTACTATAGTTGTAAAGGTGCATAGCAGATTTTTTTTAACAGTATAAATAACCCTCTCCATTCATTAAATTCAATATAACTGAAATTCTACAAATAATACAAGATATTCGAATTCAAGGTCACACAAACTAATTATTCATTCAGTGTGACCTTTGCATTTATATTGGTTTTCTGCTTGCTTCCTTCCCTGAGGTGCTTTTAAAGTGTTGATACACTCCTCCCTTTTATAATGCCTCCTCTGAGCTAATGCTTTTGCCAATGACAACCAGATTTTGTAATTACTAAAGAAAAAAATCCATACACCAATTCAATATGAGAATTTCCTCCATACACTTTTGACATTAGGATGGATTTTAAACAACAAGATTTAGGAAGGGCAATATGTCATAACAGTGCTGGAAATCAATAATTGTGTTAAAATGTAGCAACCAAAGAAATCTTTAGCTGGACACAAAAGTTTCTGTGAAACCCTCTGATAAAACATCCCTCGAGGATTCAAATATGAAAAGAAGTAATATTCCAATAAACATTAATTGCACAGACACAATAACAGACAGAAAGGGGATTTAATGATGAAAAATGTCAGCTCTTTCCTCCTTAATTAGGCTCTTGAATTTCTTTAAACCTGTAAGCAATTAGTTCTGTAAAGGATCAACTAAAAGGTGGACTCGGATCTCTGCAGCGAGGAGGAGAATGGATCACTAGTTTTTGCGTGCCATTTTATCAGTTTGTCGCCAGCTGCCTTTATTTATTCTTCATAAATCTGTTATGAGAAAATGCATGTAGACTCTATTGTGCCTTTTGATTTTAAAAATGAACTATGAGAGAAAGGCATCTCACTGCATATGCTGAGAATAAGGAAACTACTGGTTCAACCAACTCAAATGATGTTTTGGAAATCTATAGTAGTGCTGGCAATCAATATTTTTATTTGAGAGCAGGTTTGGAGTGGAAATGTAACTCTATGTGAAGCAAAAGATGCGCTCCAGTCAGGAATCTCCCTCTCCCAATACAGAACTCAAACAGGTTCAGCTGGATTTTCCGAATTAAATCATTAGACCATCAGGGGACATAACATATCAAGAGACTAGCAGGACTCCGATGAATACTTTTCTCATTAGTAGCAGACTACCAGAAAACAGATTCAAGCTCTTAACTATCTCTAAGTCAAGCAACCTGTGCTTTCTTATTTAGGTGAGGTACATTTTCTTGCTTAAGAGCCATAGGTAAGTAATGATATTAAGATCACATTCTTTGGCCTCCCTGTCACGAGAGACAATGGGTAAGCACCTGGAGGTGGCCAGTGGTTTGCGAAGCAATGCCTGGAGTGGCTATAAAGGCCAATTCTAGAGTGACAGACTCTTCCACAGGTGCTACAGATAAAATTGGTTGTCTGGGCTGTTACACAGTTGGCTCTCCCCTTGCGCTTCTGTCTTTTTTCCTGCCAACTGCTAAGTCTCTTCGACTCGCCACTCTTTAGTCCCGCCTTTATGGCTGCCCGCCAGCTCTGGGAATCGCTGGCAACTGACTCCCACGACTTGTGATCAATGTCGCAGGACTTCATGTCGCGTTTGCAGACATCCTTAAAGCGGAGGCATGGATGCCGGTGGGTCTGATACCAGTGGCGAGCTCGCTGTACAATATGTCCTTGGGGATCCTGCCATCTTCCATGCGGCTCACATGGCCAAGCCCTCTCAAGCGCCGCTGACTCAGTAGGGTGTATATGCTGGGGATGTTGGCCATCTTGAGGACTTCTGTGTTGGAGATACGGTCCTGCCACCTGATGCCAAAGATTCTCCAGAGGCAACGAAGATGGAATGAATTGAGATGTCGCTCTTGGCTGACATATGTTGTCCAGGCCTCGCTGTACTTTTTCTTGCTTAACAGCCATAGGTAAGTAATGATATTAAGATCACATACTCCTCACATAAACTACCATATTAGATCATTCTGCTTCAATGAACGGAACTGATATCCTCAAACATGGGTTTCACATATTCATATTCAATTACACTTAAACTTTATTACATGTAATGGGGTAGGCGGGACAATTTTGATCCTATTTTGCTGTTTTTTATGCAAAAATGGGGGCAAAAGTGGCCAATTTGGCAGCACAATGTCCCACATTTCCACACTTGAACACCATTGGTAGTATACCCAACACCACATTGCTTCCAGCTTTCCTTGGACTTCCTTGCAGCTGCCCAAAATAAACATTTGGTGCATTAAAATATGCTAATAATTCCCTGCACCTAAATCAGGATCCTTTTGTGAAATTGGTACCTTACGGAGTCTGTTTCTGACCCCGCCCACAAAACAGGACTGACAGTTGGGAAAAGTAATTATTTCAAGGTTTCCTCAGCTCCATTAAGGTAAATCTCTGTTTAGGCATTATAGGCTGCTAAGGTTCTTTTGGCTATCTTGACTGTTGTTTGACTTTCCATTTGTTTTTCTGGGAAGTGCTACAGTCCTTTTCAGCTTTGGCCGCAGCGCAATCATTCAATATGTACATGCTGCCTTTGCGACTACAAAATGAGATGGACAGCAGCAGCAAGGAAAGCAGCATAGAGTTGGAAGGTGCAGGAGGCCCATTTCAGGATGTGTTACAAGATGCAGGTCTGCAGGAAGGGACCATCATACCTACACATGACAAGAGGAGCAGTGTGGCAAACAGCTGTGTCACATGCTACTGAAAGAATTGGAACCCAGTACCAGGACAATGTAGAACATTTACTGGAATGGTGAAGGTAACTGTAGCTCTAATCTTTTATGCTTCTGGATCATTCCACACTCCATCAGGGGACATGAATAACATTAGTAATTTTGCCATGCACATGAAGGCTGGCAACAGGAAACTGCTTTGGGGTTTTTCAGAATTGTTGGATTTCTAAAAGGTGCAAGGAGCAGTAGATTGTACCCACATAGCCCTTTGTGCTCCTAGCCATGAACTAGGATTTTTTTTATAACAGGAAGAGCTTCCATTTGTTGAATTTCCAAAGGCTGTGATCAAAGGCAGAAAATAATGTAGCTCTGTGTCCTGTTGCCTTGCAATAGTCATGATGCTTTCCTACTGCGCCAGTCCTCAATATCACCTCTATTCCACTCAGACTGTCAGGACAGAGGCTGGGTGCTTGGAAACAAGGTAATCCCCTCAACAGCTGCTTCATGACTCCAGTGAGGAACCAGAGAACAGATATGTAGCATCGCTGCAATGACAGCCACACAACAACCAGAGTCCTGATAAAGCAGACCATAAGGCTCTTAAAATAAAAGCTCTGAAGCACTCCTTCATTACAGCCCAGAGTGAGGTTCATCCTCTGTGTTTGTCTGTTGATTGTTGCACAACTTCACACTACAAAAGAGGGAAGCCTTGAAGCCACCAGGGGAGGAGGAATTTGAATAGGGACAAGAAGAAGGAGACGAGGAGGGAGAAGCTCCAAAGGAAGAGGAAGGCCCAGCAGTGCATCCAGAGCTCTTAGGTAGCAAATATTGAAAAGAGCTTCTCTTGAAGAATCTCCCCCCAATACACCAGTAGTCCCATCATCTCACCCAGTCTTTACAGTCACCATCTGAATTTCTTCAATTGGTACAACTTTATGGGTGTTGCGCTTGCTTCACTGTGAATAATAAGACCAACAGTATTCCAAAATAAGGTTTACTACTCCATCATACTTTAGTATTCTTCATCTGACAAATACTTATATAGAACAGACAGAACTAAACACCACCATTGTGGAAAACCCTACCACCTGTCTTATGTGCTTGCTCATCTATTCTAATGCTCCCATGGGATGGTTCCCTAATGGCTAGAGCTTGGGAAGTGGAAAGCTACTGAAATTCCACTGAGAGTACTTGAGGTGACTGTGACAGGCAACTTCTAAGAGTTCTGGCTGAGGGATCCAGCTGCAGATTATTGGAACTCAGCTTTAGTCCAGGCTATCTGTCCCACCTGGCTGTTTTATATCAACATGATTGAGAGCTTGGCAAGGGTGCTGGTGTGCTGTCAGCCTGAGAGTCTAGCTCTGGGAGGATTTCTTTCTGTTGTATCCAGCGAGTCATTAAGACACTTAGAAATGTAACTTCTTGATATCAGTCAGGTGTATCTTCCACAACTTACCAAGCACTTTGAAAAGCCTAACATCCAGACAGCATATTAGGTCATGGGAATGATGACATCAACAACTTACACTTGTATAAATGCTTTTAACGTTAAAAAGAAAATCCAAGATATTTCACAGAGATGTAAGGAAAAATATAGATGCTGAGCTAAAGAAGCAGATATTAGGACGGGCAAACTAAAAAAAAAAACTATCAAAGATGTGAGTTTTAAGGAGGGTCTTTAAAAAGAGAGGTGTGAGAGTTTAGGGAGGGAATTCCAAAGTGCCTAGATGGTTCAAGGCACACCATTTGAGAGGGATTGTAGGACTGGTGGAGAGAACAGAAGTAGAGAAGGATGAGGCTATGGATGGAGTTTAAATTGGATGACCATTTTAAATTTGAGATGTTGGATGACTGGGGCAGGTCACTCAGGACAGGGGTCATTGGCGAATGGAACTGTACAGAATAAGATCCAGGAAGCAGAGCTTTGGAAGAGCTGAAGCTTGCAGCGTGAAGAATGGGAGGCTAGACAAGAGAGCATTGCAATGGCACAGTTTATGGTGACCAAGGCACAGATGAAGGTTTCAGTGGAAGTCGGGTGGAAGCATGAAATGACACGAAGGTGGAAGTAGGTAGTCTTTGTGATGGAGAGGATATGGAGTCAGAAGCTCAGCTTAGCATCAAAAAGGGTGCTAAGATACAAACAGCAAACAGTCTGGTTCAACCCAAAATTGTAGCCATGGAAGGCAACAGAGAACGTAGCAAGGGTATGAAATTTGTGTTGGAGCCAAAGACTATGGCTTTGGTCCTCTTAATGCTTAGCTGGAGGAAATTGCAGCCCATCCAAGATTGACTATGGGACAAGCAGTCGGACAGCGCAAAGAAAATGGAACGATTGAGTGAGGTGATGGAAAGGTTGAGCTGGGTGGCATCAGCATACATGTGGAAGCTCACCCTATGTGGGCAATGTTTACAAAGGGCATCATACAGATGTGGCAGATAAGGGGGCTGAGGATAGATCCGGGATGGTGGGGTGGGGTGGGGGGGGGGGGGGGGGACGGACTCCCAAGGTTATGTTATGGGAGTGAAAAGTCATGGGAAGAAAGGTTAAGATAGAGAAGAATGGAATCAAGCAAGGGCAGTCCCACCAACAGGAAAATAGAGGAGAGCTGTTGGAGGGGGATATTATGGTTGATCATTGAGGACTAAGAGATTGAGGAGTGATACTGCAATGTGGTCAACATCACAGAGAATGGTGTTCCTGACTTTACAAACATATGAACAATGACAGACAGGTTAAGACTGTTTGGGTCCTTCCAGCCTGTCCCACACAATTGTGATATCTTCTGTAGCACAATATATAGACTCTCTGCCCAAAACCATGTGATCTCCCGACTTGGACCAGGGCATCAGCATGCTGTGAGACAGGTAGAAATTGATCTGAGAATACAGATACCCAGGAAGTGGGTATCTGAAAGAAGAAAGACACAAGAGTAGGGTTGTGGTGAAACGAGGGAGGAAAAGTAAGAGGTGTGTGGTTACATCATCTGCAGCTTGCAATCAGAAGATATTGTGGCATGAGGGGGAGGTGGAATGTGAGGAGGAGGATTCGATATGAGGATATATCACCTTCGTTCATTTCAGTGCCTTTGCTGGTCACGACCTCAACAATGGTCATCCCAATAATGGCCAGCACTGTCTCCTCCGTGGGATTCAGAACATGCAGGCATGCCTGTCCCCCTCTGGTTAGCTCCTGCTGCCTTTGGTTGTGTGCCATCTTGTCCTGCAAGGGAGAAGGGAGTGTGTCAGTGAGTGTCATGCAATATGTTTGGCTGATATGGCTGTCATAGTTGAATAGCTGATAGTGTGTGAAAGCTGTGAAATGTGGCTGTGAGGTTTGCAACAGTTTGTGATGGTGTGTTGGGACATATGAATGTTAGATATAAATCCTGATTGATGTGTGTGGTGAATTGAGCAGTGGCTGAGGATACTGGTGCAGTTGTTAGGGTATGGCATTTGCAGATACATTCAAGAGTTATGGGGGCAGGCAGGAAAGTGGAGTTGAGGACACAATCAAATCAGCCAAGTTCTTATTGAATGGTGGAGCAGGCTTGAGAGGCCGAATGGCCTTCTGCTCCTATTTCGTATGTTTTTAAGTTCTGACCTTGACCACTTATGTGCAGTCAACAAACTTCTTGTGACATTCCATCAAGTGCTTGGGGTTTGACTCCTGGCATTAACCTCCATCGTTATCTGCTCCCACTGCCTTGTGAGCATGTGCCTGCAGAGCCTCCTGAGTTGCTGCTGATACAGGACATCTCTCCGCTTTTCCATCTCCTCCATCAAGGTCTCCAGTACAGTATCTGAGAATCTTAGAGCCTGCTCTCTCCCATGTTATGCCATTCTTCTGCCTTGCCAGGTTAGATTCAAGCTGCGAAATACGCATGTGAGGCTTGCAGCAGTGCTACGTTTGTGACGGTGCAGTGGAGCAGATGAATGTTAGGTATGAATCTTGATTGATGGCGATTGATGTTAAGTGAGTGATGTGAGTCTGGTGAATTGAGCAGTCGCTGAGGCTAGTGGTGCAGTTGGTAGGAACCACTTATAGCACCTACCCCAGGCACACTGCACCTCCCCTTTCAGAGGCGCAGGCTGGCTTTAAGAGTGCAGGCTACTTTAACCGGTGCTAGCCTCTCATGATTTTGGGCCCCCCGCTGTGGTATGTAGCCACTTAACAGTGCAGTTAGTGCTGGTTGCATGCTGAAATTATGTCAATTAGCAGGCAGCACGTAGTTGGCATGCTGCCTGTGCTACATTGAACGGCATGGGTTAATAATGCTTCATGATTCCCAAGCCTGTTTTCAGGGGCTATCAAATTTACACCCACTTATATCTTAACAATGCCTTATGGCAATGGCACTGAGAACAAACATACAAACATTAATCCCTGAAGAGTTAAAATACCAATAGAATTTCACTTTTGAAAGAAAAACAGTAGAGTGCACGACATCTATTCACCTCATGAATTGGAGTTTATTTTGCTTAAAATTACCAGTAATTTCCTGCGTATTTTTCTTGAAGACTCTATCCACCAATCACTTGCCATGCTATTCGTTGGCCAGTTGCCAGTCATGCTCCCTCGCACACAAAGAAAAACAACTTTTAAAATGTCTTCATTTTGATTGCTTATCAATCATTAGACAGCTTAAAAAAAGTTGCACCCATTAAGTGTAACAGAACAAGGTATGGTGATCAGTTACTCACAGTCTCTCTAAAGAACGCAGGCCAAAGAATGAGCCATTCTTCAACAGGGAGATCTTGTTGTTACTCAGAATCCTGTGAAAAGTCAGTAGAGGATATAGTTAGTGCAGAATGATAAATGAGCTGCTGCACTGAAGATTGTTTTCTGTGTCACTATTAGAATGATTAAGTTGAGCTTTTACTAAATGCAAGATTTAGAGTCCAAAAATCTATTGAATGCGCATTGGGTTGCACATAATAGCACGAAGTTTTACGTGGTTACACAATATAAACTTTATATACTACATTTAACTGTACTTTATAATAATAAAGAAATCAGCTTCAGTTTGAATACTTGATTTGGTTCAATCAGATGTAGGAACAGGAACTATTGTATTAATCTTCAATGTAGAAATAAATATGTAACATTTTTGGGACATAATTGTTTAACCAAACCATTAAAATAATTTAACTGGTCATTTATACCATTTTCTGTTTGTGGTACTATACTGTGCATGAAGTTGCCTGCATAGTAACAGTGACTATACTTCAGAAGAGTTCATTGGCCACAAAGGCTTAACCATTCACTCCCTCCACCATTGGTGCAACAGGGCGGCAGTGCGTACCATCTACAAGATGCACTGCAGCAACTCGCTAAAGCTCATCAACAGCACCCCTCAAACCCGCGACTTCTACCACCTAAAAGTAAAGGATAGTAGGGACATGGGAACACCACTACCTCCCAGGTCTTCTCCACGTCAAACACCATCCTGACTTGAAAACATATCACTGTTCCTTCATCATTGCTGGGTTAAAATCCTGTAACTCCCTACTGAACAGCATTGTGGAGTACTGCAGCGGTTCAAGAAGGTGACTCACCACCTTCTCAAGGGCAAATAGGATGGACAATAAATGTTAGCCTTGCCAGTGCCACCCATATCTCATTAATGAATTAAAAAAAGTAATTTGAGACGGACTGAGGATATAAAAAAAGGAGATTGAGGGGTGATTTGACAGAAGTGTACAAGATTATGACAGGTTTAGACAAGGTAGACAAAGAAAAGTTGTTCCTATTAGCTGATGGTACAAGGACTAGGGGACATAGATTTAATATTTTGGGCAGGAGACACAGGGGATGTGATTCTTACGCTGCGAGTGGTAATGGCCTGGAACTTGCTGCCTGCGAGGGTGTTGGAAGTGGAGATGACCAATGATTTCAAAAGAAAATTGAATATGCACTTGAGGGAAATAAACTTGTAGGGCTACAGGGATAGAGTGGGGGAGTGGAATTGACTGGATTGCTCGATGGAGAACGGGCATGGATTTGATGGGCTGAATGGCTTCCTTTTGTGCAGTAATGACTCTACAAGTCTAAAAACGTACAGTTATGTAGCACTACTCATGTGGAAGAATGATGCAGCACATGCTGCAATGAGTACAGGATAACATCAAGAAAAAGCGATTCAAGAGATGGGTTTTAAAGAGATTTTTAAAGAAAGGAGAGATGATAAGCTGAAATGGTTTGAGAGAGTTCCAAGGAACATAGTTACCAACAATAGAGTGAAGGCTGTAGACTGGGACTTATTATGTAATATATCACCCTGTAAAATATGCAAGATAGAAAAAAGTCCAGCCCACTGATTCACTTCTAGATTTGCTAAATGGTCCATTTGTTTCAATCTTTGAACCTTCCACAGATGGTTGTGATGAAGTTGTCCAAATTTTTCAGCAACATATTGTGGCAGGACAAGAAAGTGCATTAAGTTTTTGCCTATGTACAAGTTTTCTGCAGAGTTTATTGATGCTGCTCAGTTCTCTCCAACATATAAATCGGTCCTGGATAGGAAAAGTTCTCCTTTTGCTTCAGTTATTGATTTTCCACTATCACATTAAAATTCCTTCCTTATTTATAACGATGAGCATATAATAAGACCCACAACTGCCTTAATTTTGGAAAAGAATCGGGGGCGAAATTGATAGCCCCTGAAACCGAGCGCAGTGATCACACTGCTTGATTAACCTGCGCCCATTGACGGCAATGCAGGCAGCATGCCAACTTCATGCCACCTGCTGTTTGAAATGATTTCAGTATCCAACCAACACTAAGCATGCTGTTGATTGCCAAGATGCCTGAGCAGGGGTGGAAGATCATGTGTGGCTTGTGCCACTTAAAGCTTGCCTGTGCTACTTAAAACTAACCTGCACCTCTTAAAGGTGCGAGGCATTTTGGCTGGAGCAGGTGCTAGGAGTTCTTTGTGAGTTGAATCTGACCTGGGAAACACTGAATAGTGTCACAACATTGGAGAGAGCAGATTCCAACATTTTCAGATGCTGCTCTGGAGGCCTTGGTGGAGAAAGTGGAAAGGAAGAGAGATGTCCCGTATTTGTAGGGGGCCCTCCAGACACATGCTTAGAAAGCAGAGAGAGCAGATAGTCATAGAAACATAGAAAAATAGAGGCAGGAGTAGGCCATTCAGCCCTTCAAGCCTGCTCCACCATTCAATACGATCATGGCAGATTATCCAAACTCAGTAACCTGGTCCCGCTTTCTCTCCGTATCCCTTGATCCCATTAGCCCCAAGAACAATATCGAACTCTTTCTTGAATATATTTAATGATTTGGCCTCAACTGCTTTCCGTGGTAGAGAATTCCACAGGTTCACCACTCTCTGGGTGAAGAAATCTCTCCTCATCTCAGTCCTAAATGGCTTACCCCTTATCCTTAGACTGTGACCGCTGGTCCTGGACTCCCCTGCCATCGGGAACATCCTTCCTGCATCTAGTCTGTCCAGTCCTGTTAGAATTTTGTAGGTTTCTATGAGATCCCCTCTCATTCTTCTAAACTCCAGTGCATACAAGCCTAATCAACCCAACCTCTCTTCATACATCAGTCCTGCCATCCCAGGAATCAGTCTGGTGAACCTTCACTGCACTCCCTCCATAGCAAGAATGTCCTTCCTCAGATAAGGAGACTAAAACAGCACACAATACTCCAGATGTGGTCTCACCAAGGCCTTTTTTAATTGCAGCAATACATCCTTGCTCCTGTACTCGAATCCTCTCGCTATGAAGGCCAACGTATCATTTGCCTTCTTAACTGCCAGCTGCACCTGCATGCTTACTTTCATCCACTGGTGCACAAGTAAACCCAGGTCTTGCTGCACCTACCTCTTTCCCAATCTATTGCCGTTCAGATAATAATCTACCTTTCTGTTTTTGCCACCAAAGTGGATAAGCTTGCATTTATCCACATTATACTGCATCTGTCATGTATTCGCCCACTCACTCAACCTATCCAAATCACACTGGAGCTTCTCTGCATCCTCCTCACAGCTCACACTTCCACACAGCTTTGTGTCATCTGCAGACTCGGAGATAACCATTTAATTCCCTCATCTATATCATTTATATACATATATTGTGAATAGCTGGGGTCCTAGCACTGATCCCTGCGGTACCCCACTAGTCACTGCCTGCCACTCGGAAAAAGACCCATTTATTCCTACTCTTTGTTTCCTGTCTGCCAACCAGTTCTCTATCCATGTCAGTACCTTACCCCCAATCCCATGTGCTTTAATTTTGCACACTAATCTCTTATGTGGGATCTTGTCATAAGCCTTCTGAAAGTCCAAATACACCACATCCACTGGTTCTCCCTTATCTATTCTACCAGTTAACTTCTCAAAAAATTCCAGTAGATTTGTCAAGCATGATTTCCCTTTCGTAAATCCATGTTGACTTTGTCCAATCCTTGTTTTCCAAGTGCTCTGCTGTTACATCTTTTATAATGGACTCTAGCATTTTCCCCACCACTGATGTCAGGTTAACAGGTCTATAATTCCCTGTTTTCTCTCTACCTCCTTTTTTAAATAGCAGGATTACATCAGCTACCCTCCAATCCGTTGGAACTGTTCCAGAGTCTATAGAATTTTGCAAAATGACCAGCAATGCATCTACTATTTCTAGGGCTCTGGGATGTAGATTATCAGGCCCTAGGGATTTATCGGCCTTCAATCCCATCAATTTCCCTAACATCATTTCCCTACTAATACTGATTTCATACAGTTCCTCCTTCTCACTAGACCCTATGTTCCCCAACATTTGTGGGAGGTAATTTGTGTCCTTCTTTGTGAAGACAGAACCAGAGTATGTATTTAATTGGTCTGCCATTTCTTCGTTCCCCATAAATTCCCCCGTTTCTGACTGTAAGTGACCCACATTTGTCTTCACTCATCTTTTTCTCTTCACATATCTATAGAAGCTTTTACAATCAGTTTTTATGTTCTCTGCAAGTTTACTCTCGTACTCTATTTTCCCCTTCTTAATCAATCCCTTTGTCCTCCTTTGCTGAATTCTAAACTACTCCCAATCCTCAGGTTTGCTGCTTGTTCTGGCCATTTCATATTTCTCCTCCTTGGATCGAATACTATCCCTAATTTCTTTTGTAAGCCACGGTTGAGCCACCCTTCCCGTTTTATTTTTGCACCGGACAGGAATGAACAATTGTTGTAATTCATCCATGCACTCTTTAAATGCTAGCCATTGCCTACCCACTGTCAACCCTTTAAGTAATGTTCCCCAATCTATTATGGCCAACTCGCACCTCATACCTTCATAGTTTCTTTTATTCAGATTCAGGACCCTAGTCTCGGAATCAACTCTCTCACTCTCCATCTTAATGAAGAATTCTATCATATTATGGTCGCTCTTCCCCAAGGGACCCCACACAACAAGATTGTTAACTAATCCTTTCTCATTACACACTACCCACTCTAGAATGGCCTGTTCTCTAGTTGGTTCCTCAATGTATTGATCCAAAGAACCATCACGTATGCACTCCAGGAATTCCTTCTCTATAGTATTATTGCTAATTTGGTTTGCCTAATCTACATATAGATTAAACTCACCCATAATTACAGTTGCACCCTTATTGCATGCATCTCTAATTCCTGTTTAATGCCATCCTCTACATCAACACTGCTGTTTGGGGGTCTATATATAACCACCAGCAACTTTTTTTGCCCCTTGCTGTTTCTTAGCTCCACCCATACAGATTCCACATCAGGATGCTCTGTGCTAATATCCTTCCTCACTATTGTATTGATTTCCTCTGTTACTAACAATGCTACTCCACCTCCTTTCCCTTTTTGCCTGTCCTTCCTATATATTGAATACCTTTGGATGTTCAGTTCCCATCCTTGGTCACCCTACAGCCATGTCTCCATAATCGCAACTATATCATATCCATTTATATCTATTTGTGCGGTTAATTCGCCTACCTTATTGCGAATACTCTGTGCGTTGAGACACAATGCCTTTAGGCTTGTCTTTTTAACATTCTTAGTCATTTTAGCATTATTGCGCACTATGGCCATATTTGTTTCTTGCCCTTGATTTCTATGCCTTCCACTCTTGCCTTTTTGTTTCCTGTCTTTCATTTCTATCATTGTTTCCTCCTCCTCAGTCTCCCTGCTCAGGTTCCCATCCCCCTGCCATTCTAGTTTAAATCCTCCCCAACAGCACTCGCAAACGCCCCCACGAGGACATAGGTTCCAGTCCTGCCTGTACAGGTCCCACCTTCCCCAGAACCAGTCCCAATGTCCCAGGACTCTAAATCCCTCGCTCCTGCACCATTTCTCCAGCCACGCATTCATCTGGTCTATTCTCCTGTTCCTATCCTCACTAACATGTGGCACAGGAAGTAATCCTTAGATTACTACCTTTGAGGTCCTGCTTTTTAATTTAGCTCCTAACTCCTTAAATTCATCTTGGAGGACCTCATCCATTTTTCTACCTATGTCGTTGGTACCGACATGTACCACGACCACTGGCTGTTCACCCTCCCCCTTCAGAATGTCCTGCAGCCACTCCGAAACATCCTTCACCCTAGCACCAGGGAGGCAACATACCATCCTGGAGTCTCATTTGTGGCCACATGACCTCCATGCGGTCACAGAGGTCAATACCAGGAGTCAAGCACAAGGAGCTGGACGCTGTGCTGAAAGAAGTTCAATGACCTCGCACGGTTGAGTCAGTGAATTCATCTTCAAGTGCTATATCCCACCAACTTCACCAGTAACCTCTGTCTTTGTTCAATGCACCTACCAACAATCTCTATCAGTCGGGATTAATATCTGACATTCATATGCTCCACACTTAGCACTGCTGTAAGCCTCACACCCACATCTCACAGCTCAAACACACTGCCAGCTATTCATCCAAGACAGCCACATCACCCAAACAGATTGCACAACACTAATACAAAAGCAAAAAGCAAAATACTGTGGATGCTGGAAATCTGAAAATCTGGTCATACTGAGCATGTCTGACTGAATCCGTGGAGACAGAAACAAAGTTAATGTTGCAGGTTGATGACCTTTCAGCAGAACTGGGTAAAGTTGAGCAAGTAAAAGGGGGGAGGGTGGCAAGAAGAACAAAAGGGAAGAGCTCGGATAGGGTGGAAGGCAGGAGAGATTAAATGACCAAAGGTTACATGGTGCAAGGTCAAAGGCAGTGGTAATGGGACAAGTCTAGATGAGGTGTGACTAGCACGATCTTGCATAGCTGCCGTGTGAAAGCAAAGTCAAGGAAATAAGAGAGAAACGAGAGAGAAAAAAAATCTAAGAAAAATGAAAGAAAATGGGGGTGGTGATATCTATCCAAAATGATTGTGCTCAATGTTGAATTCAGAATGCTGTAAAGTGCCCAGTCAAAAGATGAAGTTCTGTTCCTTGATACGCTGTTGCAGGACACTGACATACTTCCCTCTCTCTGGCAAGATGAGGTAGAGCCCAACCAGAGGCAGCTAACCAGAGGGGGACAGGTGTGCTTGCATGTCCTGACCCCCATGGAGGAGACAGTGCCCGTCATTATAGGGACATCCAATCCTGAGTCATGGCCAGTGGAAGGGCTGAAACCATCAAAGATGACTGCATTCTCATACCTAATTCTCCTTCTCACATCCTACCTCTCTCTTATCCCACACTCTCTTCTGATTTACAAGCTGCAGATGGTGTAAGTGTGCACCTCATGCTTCCCTCCACTTCCTGCACCACGACATTACCCTTGAGCCTTTCTCCTTTCAGATACCCAAGAGGTACAACCTGGACAGGTAGTGGAGGAGCAAGAAGTGAGTGATGATGAAGACACAGCACTGTCACTTGATTTCACACTCACAGCATAGACTGAGATACTGACACTGCACATAATTTAGAGGATACCATAGAAGTGGGGTCTGCATGTGGTGAGACACCCAGCACAACTGGCCTTCAGGCAGACCAAGGGGCAAGGACAACGCAGGTGCTAGCTCAGCGAAGAGCGAGGTTGCACATGAATTCTGCTGCAGAGAATTCAGCTGAGAATTTCAATAGGGTAGCCACCAGAAGAAGGCTGCTGAATAAGCACAACAAAATCTTTGTTGCATTGGCAGGCCTGTGAGAAAGCGTGTGGCCATTGTCAAGGAGCATGGAAGCGTCCAGCACCAACTTGGTACAGGGCTTTTAGCAGAGCTTGGAGCCCATCCTTTCAAGTATGGGAGTGGTGGCCAACTCCATCAGCACACTTGTCCCATTAACATCTCCTTTTGCCTTGTGCCATCATTCCTTTTGTCATTTAATTTATCCTGCTTTCCACCCAATCTCTTTTGAGTTCTCTTCTCTTTTGTTCTTCCCCCATCCTTTCCCTGTCTCTGTATTTGCTTAAAACTTGTTACATCTCTGACTTTACCCAGCTCTGATGAAAGGTCATTGACCTGAAATATGAACTCTGCATCTTTCTCCATAGATGCTGCCTGATTTGCTAAGTATTTGCAGCATTTTCTGTTTTTATTTCAGATTTCTAGCTCTGCAGTATTTTGCTTTTGTAAGGTGTGATGAATGGGAATTGGGGTTACAGTTACTGGTATCGCACTCAGTTGAATTCCTCACAGACAGCCTGTCCGTAAAGGGACTGTCCAGGTTGCCTCCTCTCTTGCTTCTGTTCCTGTTTCTCTTCCTCATGTTCCAGCTCAGGGCTTGTCCAGAGTGGTCCAGGCAGCGGAAGCATTATTTCAGCATGTCAATGGTCTGCTCCATCACATTTCATGTGGCAGCATAGCTTTCATTGTATGCATGCTGCGCAAGTGTGCATGAATTGCGTACTGGAGTCATCAGCCAAGTGGTCAGCAGATAGCCCCTGCCGCCCAGTAGCCACCCATTTGTTTTGCTATGGCAGCTCAAATGCAGCTGGCATAGTGACTGCCACAGGATGAAAGCATTCTGACTGTTGCCAGGATACCTGACATTAACCTGCATGATTCTTTGCCTATGGTCGCACACCAGTCAGACATTTAGGGAGCGGAATCCCTTTCATTTGCAGCATTGGACAAAGTTTACATGTGGAGTCTGCAAAGCAACATGTGTGCAGTCAATGACATCCTACAAAATGGGACGGTTTGCAATCCCAGCGAAGTCATGTGCTTGATCAACCTGTTTCTCTCTGGCAAAGGGGAATGTAATGCAGTTAACTCTCAATGAATAGAGAGCAACATTGACATCCCACAGGCAACAGTGGATGGCAAACTGAGATGCTGCAAATATCTCCAGCTCTGGCCTGGAAGGAGCCAGACACATAAAAGTTCATAGCCACATTCACCTTACAGCCACTAGCAGTGCAGCCCTTGCCCTGCTCAGAGGTTGCAGTTGTAGCTGCAACTGGTGGCAGGTTTCAGTGGGGACATTCTTACTGAAGAACAGACATCACACACATTGTTCCTCACTGAGGTTCAGGTTGCAGAATTGCTTCCTTAACACCCTGGGTGGGTATGGCTTCCTGCTGAGAGCTCTTCCCTCCATCCTCCTCCTCCTCCTCCCTCTTCTAGCTGCTTGTCCTGCTCTCCATTGTCTCTGTTCATTCTCCAAGTCATCTTGTCTTCTGGGGGAAAGGCCGCTCATGCACTCATGTCATTGAGAAAATGGTTTGTGCAGAATTCTTGAAGTCAGCAAACACTTCATCTGTACCTGCCACACAATTCCCTTTAGACTTTGACAACCTGATATAATGATCGAAAGCACCAAACACTTGTACAATTGAAGCAGCCAGAAGAAATCAACCAGCAACTGTACTCAAAGTAGCTGATGATCTCTTTAAATAGCTTCCTGCGCTGAATGCATGTTCAGTTGTGTAAGGTTAAGAGAGGGTGATAGTTGGAGTGCTTAGCTCCAGATTGACACTGCTGGCATCAAATCAGCATTGCAAGCTGACTGATGTTATGATCTGCTTGCTCTTCAAACTTCCAGTGGCCATTCACTGCAGTGTGCTAATGTCCTCACCAATATGGCAGCCATGTGACTCACCACAGAAGAGTGCATGCGCAGTGTGGATGACATTTTGAACACCAAATAGCACTTGTACTGCCCAAAGAATGGCTGCTGACAGTCGAATTTCCCATTCAAAAAAATGTTACTTGCATAACTGAAATAAAGAAGTTGCAACACTGCACTATGTTATGCGCATTGCTTTGAATCTCCAGATCTTTGAATTAGGTAGCTTTACGAAATCTGTTTGTTCTTCACTGTAAGGTGTTACATGTGTTTATTTAGGACATGCGTGGGAAAATATATATCTTGATGTGACCTGGTCTAAGACAAATAACAGCAATGTCCCAGTTATTCAATCTTCCACCATCCAACATGGGCTAAATACAGCAGCAATTCAGTACCAAATGGAATACACAAAACAGTCATCATTTCCGTAATATTTTCTTCTACTTTTACAGTGACTAAATGTACATTTTGTGTAATCTAGCTCAATATTTAGAATGAAAAGTATACAGAAAACATATTTTAGTTTAATGGATTTCTGTGGAGAACAAGACAATGCGTGATGGACAACACTTTTTTTTGAAGTAAATTAAATATGGAAAATTTACATAGATGATAACATTTCAATTGGATATATTGGAGAAACTAATCACCCTTCAGGTATTGAGCACCAACAAAAGTAAATAGCCAAAAGGTTACTGACATCACTAAAAATTATAGTCATCATGCATAAATTATTTAAAGTCACATAGCCAGTAGTGAATGATGCCACAATTTTTGTTCCCTTTATTCCCTTACCAAAAGGGTCTCGTCATATTAAAAACAAAGTTTCTTGCTTATTTTTCCAGGTAGCAGTTAAAATAAACTGGCAGCACCAATGAAGGAGTCTTTATTTCTATACCATGCAGGTTTTCTATTGTGCAGGCAGTATATATAGCATTGTCAAGTAGCCTTTCTGAGATGGGTTTCAATAGCAAATGTGAAACATTTAATTATAGGACATCTGTTAGCAGTAGGTAAGTAATTGAAGGCAGACAAGTCCCCATGGCCTGATGACCTACATCCTAGGGTCTTAAAGGAAGTGGCAGCAGAGATAATGGATCCATTGGTTATAATATTCCAAAATTCCCTGGATGCGGGAAATGTTCCAGCGGATTTGAAAAATACTAATATAACGCCCTTATTCAAAACAGGAGGGGGGCAGAAAGTAGGAAACGACAGACCAGTTAGTTTAACATCTGTCATTGGGAAATTGTTAGAATCTATTATTAAGGAAGTAATAACAGGACATTTAGAAAGTCAAACGCAATCCATCAGAGTCAGCATGGTATTATGAGGGGTAAATCGTGTTTGACTAATTTGCTAGAATTCTTCGAAGGAGTAACAAGTAATGTGAATAATGGGGATCCTGTAGATGTAGTATATCTAGACTTCCAGAAGGCATTTGATAAGGTGCTACATAAAAGGTTAATATACAAGGTAAGATGACAGGGGTGAGGGGCAATTTATTAGCTTGGATGGAGGATTGGCTAACGAACAGAAAACAGAGAGTCGGGATAAATGGGTCCTTTTCTCGTTGGCAGGATGTAACTGGTGGAGTGCCACAGGGTTCGGTCCTCGGGCCCCAACTATTTACAATCTATATTAATGACTTGGATGCAGGGATAGAAGGTACCATAGCAAAATTTGCAGATGACGCTAAAATAGGTGGGATAAGAAATAAGAAATTTACAAATGGATATGGATAGGTTAGGTGAATGGGACAAAATTTGGCAGATGGAGTTTAACGTGGATAAGTGTGAGGTTATCCATTTTGGTCGGAAGAATAGAAAGGCAAATTATTATCGAAATGGAGAAAAACTTCAGAGTGCTTCAGTGCAGAGGGATCTGGGTGTCCTCGTGCATGAATCACAGAAAATTAGTATGCAGGTGCAGCAGGTAATAAGGAAGGCAAATGGTATTTTGGCATTTATTGCTAAAGTAATAGAGTATAAAAGTTGAGAAGTGTTGCTGCAACTGTACAAGGCATTAGTGAGACCGCACCTGGAGTATTACGTACAGTTTTGGTCCCCTTACTTGAGGAGGGATGTAGTTGCATTGGAGGCAGTTCAGAGGAGGTTTACTAGATTGATTCCAGAGTTGAGGGGTTTGTCTTATGAAGAGAGATTTAGCAGTTTAGGCCTTTACTCTCTAAAGTTTAGAAGAATGAGAGGAGATCTAATTAAGGTATATAAGATGATTAAGGGGATTGACAAAGTAGACGGAGAGAGGATGTTTCCTCTGGTGGGGCAATCTAGAATGAGAAGTCGTAGTTTTAGGATAAGGGGTAGCAGATTTAAAACAGAGATGAGGAGAAATTACTTCTCTCAAAGGGTCGTGAGTCTGTGGAATTCACTACCCCAGAGTGCGGTGGATGCCGCGACATTGAGTAAATTTAAGGTGGAGATAGACAGATTTTTAATTAGTAATGGGATGAAGGGTTATGGAGAATGGGCAGGAAAGTGGAGTTGAGGCCGAGATGAGATCAGCCATGATCGTATTGAATGGCGGAGCAGGCTTGAGGGGCTGAATTGCCTACTCCTGCTCCTAATTCTTATGTTCTTATCTTCTAATTAGATTGGAACACTTCTGCAATGCAGTGGTTTAAAACTTAGTAATAACTCCTATTGCTCAGTTCAGTGTCCAGACTGTACATGGTTAGTTGATCTCAGTAGATGGCAGGCGGAGTGATATAATTGGTCTCAGTGCCTTTAGGATTTGGGAAACTATTCTCATTATTCAGTGACCACTGCTAGAAAGTGCACTTTTCTAAATAGAATCATGCTCTCCACAGTCAAACAGCCTGCCAACACTCACAGAACAAATAGGACAAGAAGGGAAAATAAATAGTGGAGCACTTCTAATCGGATTCAATTTGTTGAATAGTGCCATATACTACAGTGAATGCAAATTTTGCTCAATGGGCTAACGTATAAAACCTTTGTGTAAGGCAGGACAAAGATAGATAGTTAATGAGTTCTAAAAATGGATTTAACTGATGGTGCAAGCTGGATATCTTAACTGATTGTTCTTCAATCCTACCTTTTAGCACTTTCACATAACTAGTATAGCAGATTTCTGCTTTCCTCATTTTGTTTTCTGGCTCAAAAGAAATGCTATGGGTTGGCAATGTTTAGTTCGGTGTTAGTGTCTTATTCATTTCTTAGAAAATCAGTCACTTGAATCATTCTTCATTTGTAATATTTAATAAGAAACCAGTATTATAAAATTCTTTGGTGGGTACTAATACAATTGACATAACACAGTCCTGTTCCACTTTCCCTGTGTAGTCTATTTTGGAACAGGAAAGCAGGATTATGAAAGCTTGTGATGATACCATTAATCCTGTAGCTGCAGCCATAATAAAAATAAGCTAGTGACTTTATGTAGTAGGTCTTGCGACACTTTTCCAAAGTTGCCAAGTGACCATTTACAAGTAAGTATGTGTGACTCATGAACAGAAACATCAAACACTTGTCAAACACTTATCAACCACCACCATTGTTGCACAGTGGCAGCAGTGTGTACCATCTACAAGATGCACTGCAGCAACTCAAGAAGGCATCTTTGACAGCACATTCAAAACCCGCGACCTCTACCACCTAAAAGAACAAGGGTAGCAGGCACATGCGAACACCACCTGCAAGTTCCTCTCCAAGTCACACAGCATCCTGACTTGGAACTGTCACAGGGTCAGAAACCTGGAACTCGCTACCTAACAGCACAGTGGGTGTACCTACCCCACATGGACTGCAGCTGTTCCAGAAGGTAGCTCACCACCTTCTAAAGGGCAATTAGGAATGGACAATAAATGCTGGCCTTGCCAGTGATGCCCACATCTCATGAACGAATAAAAAAAGGCTACAGACAAGAATTCACCAAAAAAAGGGTGGTCGCTGGTAACAAAATGGTAGGTGATCGATGGAAAAGAAAATAACAAGAAATAATTAGTTGGCACTGCTTTGCTAAAGTAGACCTTACAGTTTTGTTGAAGGTAGCAAAAGATGAATGTCTATTCCTGCTCCATAAATAAGTTAACTCATCCAGCTGAGATGGCATGTCAGTGCTGCAGATCAGATTATTCAACTTGCAACCGTCAACCTCTATTTGAAGGTTTAAATCATATCTGAGATTCGTCTTGTCACATCTATGATAACAAGATAATTAAGGATCAGGAAGGACATTCAACCCATCTTAATACATCCATCAAGAGCAATCCTATACTTCTTCCATTGCTGCCATATAATTCTTTCTTATAGGACTCCAGGGTTTATGCCTCCACCATTGTACATGTTGATCACTCTGTGCAGAACCTCCCAACATCAGTCCTAAATTTACCTTTTACTAGTTTTAACCTGCATCCCCTGTTCCACTCACACTACGTAACCTGTTAGACGCTTCTTTTACCAGGCTGAATAGCCCAAATCTCATTTTTTTCTCTTACTTCAGATTCTTGATACTAGAAATCAATATTATGGCTCTTTTCTGCACTGCCTCCAATACCTGAGTGCCTCCCTTGTTTCTAAACAACTGGAACGGGACACGGTACAAGTGTAGTCTGGCCAGAGTACGGTGCAGTTTGGTCACTGAGTTCCTCTGGCTTGAGCATCATAATGGAAGGAACTGTAGTACTAAGCAAAAGGGTTTTTTCATTCAGGCATGAAATGGATGGTGGATATTCAACTGACGTGAAGTAAAAGAAAACCACTTAGACCATATGCAATGTGCCATCTTACAACCCTTCTTTCTGAAATGACAAACCCAAAAACATAAGTTGCACTTATTTGAAGCTTTTGCATTTCATTGAACATTCTTTTCCATTCATACCCTTCCATTCATATATTTCCTTTGAGGCTTACACCAGTGTGACACATCCTTGACATAAAATATCTTTGATCATCTGGTGAGAAGACTAAAAAACAGAAATTAAGTCACTGGATGCTCAATTTAAACAAAAATACCTATCAATTTAATAGTTCTTGGCTACCAAAAGACAACTGCAGAAGGTTACACAAACGCGACAACCTGCTCTGAAACAGATGCATGGACCTAAAAGATTTAAGGTTGAATTCATGCTGAAGACCTGAAGCAAATTGTGTAAATTCTTCCATTGGTAAAATCCAAAAAAGAATTGTTCAGAAAGAGAGCACACTGGAAGAGAAAGCTGCTGAGTGCATTTATGTATTTTTATTAGCTTTGGCTCTTGGAAAGGTCAACATTTCTGATTGAAAGTAGCATTTTGATCTTGTGACAATCTGGGAACAATACTGAAGAGCAGAACTCAATGTAAAATAAATAATTATTAGGCAATCTTAAAATAAAAATGTATATCATTTATCCAGCTGTATCTGCCACTATAACAGGGAAGAAACATTCAAATTTGATTTTACCAAATTTAGCTGGTCTGAACCAAATTTCCAGGATTCTTAACAAGTCTGATTTTCTGAAGCTACAATTCAGACCCACAGAAGCCAAGGCCTTGAACACTTATTTCTGTCTTGAATAGATTTTTAGATCAATACATTCAAAACATATACAATATCAATAGAATTCCTTTAATTAGGTGCTTCAGCATTGTCCTTTGCACATAAAATTAAGGCAAAACAGAGAAATATACAACAGAAATCTTGAAGTACTATAGTGAGTTCTAATAGCAAAATAAGAGACAGTTTCTTATTGACTTGTTGCACTGAATTTCCCAGGCCCTTTGGGGATGGGCTCAAAGGCGGGAGGGGGCGATTATTTTGATGGAAGATATTGGGATGAAAGCCCAACGTCTTCACTTCATAACTGGATATGGAGAACGACAGCAGGCATGGCGGGAGGACACCGCACCTGAATATGGCAGGAAGATAACTAAGCCAATTAATTAGCCAATTGACAACAATTTTACAGGGGTTTTGGATTTTGCAAAGGGTGCACGGGAAACATAGGGCTGCAGAGCCTCCCCTGGTATAAGGGAGGTGGCAAGCAAACGGGAGCTCAGTGCTGGCTTCATCTGGTAGATGACTTGAGAGTCAGTGTGGTGTGCAAGACAGGGTGGAGCAGCATGGGCATTGGCAATCGCAGGCATGGGGGGGGAGGGGGTAGGGGGCAGAGGGACAAGCAACCATCCTCCTGCGCGCAGAAGAGAGTACCTTCCAGAGAGGGTGTACTGTCAGAGGCTCAAGTATCTTCAAATGTCTGAGCAGCAGCATCCCTGAAGATTGCCCCTCTCCAGGGAGGCTGTCACTGATCTGTGTGCCGTGATGGAGATGAGCTGAGCCCCATGGGAGGTGGTGGTCACCCAATGCCAGTGGCACTGAAGGTCACCGAGGCATTGAACTTCTACACCTCTGGATCTTTCCAGGGATCCACTGGAAAGGTGTGTGGGATTTCGCTGTCTGCGGCTCAACGCTGCATCACGGTGGTGACCGGTGCCCTGTTCAAGAGGATCAGTGAATATGTGCATTTTCGCACCGATCTGGACAGTCAGGCTGCAAAAGCCATTGGGTTTGGGGCCATTGCTGGATTCCCCCAGGTGCAGGGTGTCATCGAATGCACGTATGTGGCCATCAAGGCTCCCACAAACCAAGCCTTCATCAACAGGAAGGGCTTATTTTTTATTCTTCCTGCCAAAATGGACAATTTCACATTTTCCCATATTATACTCCATTTGCCAGATCTTTGCCAACTCACTTAACCAATCTATATCCCTCTGTAGTCTCCTTATGTCCTCTTCACAACTTACTTTCCTATCTATCTTTGTTTTATCAGAAAATTTAGCAACCACACCTTCAGTCCCTTCATCCAAGTCATTTATATAAATTGTAAAAAGATGAGGGTCCAGCACTGATCCCTGCGGCACACCACTCATTACATCTTGCCAACCAGAAAATGGCCCCTTTATGCCAACTCTCTGTTTCCTGTTAGCTAGCCAATCTTCTATCGATGCCAATAGAAACATAGAAAAAAGGAGTGGGAGTAGGCCATTCGGCCCTTTGAGCATGCTCCGCCATTCATTATGATCATGGCTGATCATCTAACTCAGTAGCCTGTTCCCGCTTTCGCCCCATACCCTTTGATCCTTTTGGACCCAAGAGCTATATCTAACTCCTTCTTGAAAACAATGTTTTGGCTTCAACTGCTTTCTGTGGTAGCGAATTCCACAGGCTCACCACTCTCTGGGTGAAGAAATTTCTCTTCATCTCTGTCCTGAAAGGTTTACCCCGTGTCCTTAGACTATGACCCCTGGTTCTGGACTCCCCCATCATCGGGAACATCCTTCCTGCATTGACCATGTCAAGTCCTGTTAGAATTTTATAGGTTTCTATCAGATCCCCCCCTCACTCTTCTGAACTCCAGCGAATATAATGCCAACCGACTCGATCTCTCCTCATACGCCAGTCCCGCCATCCCAGGAATCAGTCTGGTAAACCTTTGCTGCACTCCCTCTATAGCAAGAACATCCTTCCTCAGATAAGGAGACCAAAACTGCACACAATATTCCAGGTGTGGCCTCACCAAGGCCCTGTATAATTACAGTAAGACATTCCTGCTCCTGTACTCGAATCTTCTCACTATGAAGGCCAACATACCATTTGCCTTTTTTACCGCCTGTTGCACCTGCATGCTTACCTTCAGCGACTGGTGTACGACAACACCCAGGTCTCGCTGCATATTCCCCTCTCTCAATTTATAGCCATTCAGATAATAATCTACCTTCTTGTTTTTGCTACCAAAGTGGATAACCTCACATTTATCCACATTATACTGCATCTGCTGTGCATTAGCCCACTCACTCAACTTGTCCAAATCACCCTGAAGCCTCTCTGCATCCTCCTCACAACTCACCCTCCCACCCAGTTTTGTGTCATCTGCAAATTTGGAGATATTACATTTAGTTCCCTCATCTAATCATTAATGTATATTGTGAATAGCTGGGGTCTTAGCACTGATCCAATATGTCATTCCCTACATCATGAGCTTTTATTTTTCACAATAATCTTTAATTTGGCACATTATCAAATGCCTCCTGGAAATCTAAGTACAGTACATCCATCGGTTCCTCTTTATCCACAGCACAGGTTACTTCTTCAAAGAACTCCAATAAATTGGTTAAACATGATTTCCCTTTCAAAAAACCATGTTGACTCTAGCTAATTACCTTGAATTTTACTAAGTGCTCTGTTATAACATTTTTTTGAATAGCTTCCACTTGCTTAATGTATGACTGGTCTGCAATCACCGCAAACGAATCCTTCAGGTGTGTGCACGGTTTCCGGGAAGCAGCCACAATGCATACATGCTTCGGCAGTCCCAGGTGCCACAGCTTTTCTGGTCCCTCTGCAGGCCTTCAGGGATGGATACTGGCTGACAAGGGCTATCCTCCAGGCCTCAGGCACAAACGCCTGTGGGGAACCCATGCATAGATGCAGAGGAGAGATGCAACAGCTGCCACAGGTCAACACAAGTGACTTGAAGATACGATTCAGGTTGATCTGGTAGAGTCCTTCCACAGTGGCACAGTGGCGCAGTGGTTAGCACCGCAGCCTCACAGCTCCAGGGACCCGGGTTCGATTCCGGGTACTGCCTGTGTGGAGTTTGCAAGTTCTCCCTGTGTCTGCGTGGGTTTTCTCCGGGTGCTCCGGTTTCCTCCCACAAGCCAAAAGACTTGCAGGTTGATAGGTAAATTGGCCATTATAAATTGTCACTAGTATAGGTAGGTGGTAGGGCAATATAGGGACAGGTGGGGATGTTTGGTAGGAATATGGGATTAGTGTAGGATTAGTATAAATGGGTGGTTGATGTTCGGCACAGACTCGGTGGGCCGAAGGGCCTGTTTCAGTGCTGTATCTCTAATATGCCCCGACAAGGGTCTCGTTTCGTCATAGTCTGTTGTGCTCTGCACAACCTGGTGCTGCAGAGCGGGGAGCTGTTGAATAGTGAGGATCTCATAGATCGTGATGCCTCCTCCAACAATGAATATGTGGAGGAGGCTCCAGACTAGGCGATGCAAAATGAAGGACCCCAGAGGCTACAGGCAAAGCGCAATGAGATACTTGTAAGAAAGGCTCAAGACGTACTCCTACACAGATGTTTCAGATGACCCTTATTATCTGTTGGATCCACACCAATAAATCCACATATTTTGGAGCCCTGCTGTCACCTCCTTCATTTACCATTCCATTGCCTTGCACCCACTTGCAGATCGCACAGTGGTAATAGTGAAGCATCAACTGCACATGGCATAGTCCCTTGCATCCAGCCCCTTGAGGGAGCCAGGGCATATTAGAAGTCCCAGAGGCCTGCAAAGCATGGAAGGAGATGTTGCGCAATCACAGTAAACCTTTTTTTAAACAGAACAAGAAAGATGAGGATTCACACTTTAACACGTTCTTCACCTGGGAACCTCAAGTGCAGCTTGGTGCTCTTCTTAAATCTCTTACATGTGCTCCAATGTGGTGCTCCTCCTGCGCTATCAGCTGAGGTGGAGGCAGGCTGCTGATCTTGCTGCCCCTGGCTTGGGATGACATTGACGGCCATCCTCTGGCTGCCTGAGGGCAGGAGAGTCCCTGGCATGCTGAGCGGTTCCTGGATGGATACAGGACCCTCCTCTGTCGTCGTAACTATTTGAGGTGCAGCTACCAACACCAGAAAAGTCCTGAGAGGAGCCCCCAAATGCAGAGATTAGCTACTCCTCCTCCCTTGGAAAACACACGTGCCTCCCTGCTAACCTGAGAAGTATGAAGACCTGGTGTGCGTCCTCCGCTTGCCTTGCCGCTGCTGCATAGAGCTTATGGATGAGCTGATGGCATTGCAGGTCCACAAGCATCTCCAGCATCCACTGAGTGGTCTGCTGGATCTGGCTCTCTATGAGGGTTGCCAATCTCTCAGAGAGTCATAGAGTCATTTACGGCATAGGAGGCCATTCGGTGCATCGAGTCCATGCCAGCTCTCTGCAAAGCAATCCAGTCATTCCCAGTCCTCCCACTCAATCCCCACAGCCCTGCACGTTTATTTGCTTCAAGTGATCATCCAATTTCCTTTTGAAATCATTGATTGTTTCTGCTTCCACCTTGTGGGCAGCAAGTTCTAGGTCATCACCAATCGCTGCGTAAAAAAAGCTCTTCCTCACATTCCCCCTGCTTGATCAAGGAAGCCGTGTGCACCTGTTGGAAGCAGCACTCAAGGCCTGGATGGACTCCTCCACTGTCCATGCCAGGGTCCACATACCCTCTGGAAGATCCGCCAGATGTTCCCTTACCTCACATTGCCACCTCAACATTTGCTACCTTGCGACGACCGCAGAGGCACATCATTAGCCTGGGGCTCAGCATCACACTGGCCTCCGACACTCTTCCAAGTGGATGCCACAGCCTCCATCAGCTGCTTGGGCGCATCTGTGATGTGTTCACCAGGCTGTAACCGTGACACCCGCCGACATTCAAGTATCTGAACTAGTGAAGGGTGCAGGGGAATAATATGACGATGCATCCTCTGAGGTCCCCTTCTCTGCCTCAGAGATGGCTGCTGTCTCCCGGTCAATACAGTGTACTGTTCTCCTGCCTGACCTGCATGAGAGAAAAGATAGATTAAGGGGTTATGTGCCTCCCATTACTTCCTTCCAAATACTCCTAGAGTGGAGCTCCATGTGTCCAGTGGTGGACACATGAACACTATGCCTCACATATGCCAAAGGCTCCCTTGTGCCTATGCACGGCCACTCACTCTCTTGTTCCTGCACTCCTGTCTCGCTATCTGCAATGGAGCGGTCCCTATGCTGCCTTGTCAATTCCAATGCGTCCTCCTCCGTCGGAGTTTGGATGGCCATGTATGGAACCCTTCCACCAGTCTTGGCCTGTTCCTTAATATTATAGGCTGTCCTTTCCTGCAAGCACAAAGATCAACACTATTAGATGCCCCACGAAGACAAGCACAAGGCTTATGCTGGTGGCAGCACAGCTGTCCATGAGGGGGGCACACAAATGCCTCCTGCATGTGGTCACTCACGAGGGACCTTGATGCAGTCAGCAATCACAGATGGGGGCCTCTCACCGAGATGCAGCTATGCCTTTGACAGGATATGCTGCTTCCTGACCCCATTGCCACCAACTGGTTGGTCACTCCCCCTCCACCAAACTCACCCTCGCATGTTGCCTAATCAATCCCCAAAAGGAAAAAGAGTCATGTAGTACTCACCTTGGCAGAACGAATAAGGTCACTGACGCCCTTGCGGCACTGGATCCAGGTTCTGGAGGTGACCCTGCGACTGCTGACCTCCATCTAGGTTTGTTGGGCTGGTCTCCTCCTCCCGACCCTTACTAAGAGGACCTCCTACCTCGCCCTTGGTGCTTGGAGGAGAGCCTGCAGAGAGGCATCACTGAACCAATGGGCCCACCCAAGGTCTTCCTTCTGCCATTGTCTCTGCCAATTTTCTTTCCTTCTGCAGATGTCCTGGTAGTGCCCATGATACTGAGTACTGATAGCCCTTTAAATATGGCACCAGCAACTGCTGCGACGTGACCTCGCGCTGCCTCTCTGCCCACTTCCACTGCTTTAGTGGTTGATCCCCGTGCCTGCTGACTCTTAGTTGGCTGTTGCCAGAAAATCTCAGGGGTGCCCGCTTCCAGTCCTGCCAGCAGGACCTGGGGCCTAGCCGCAAAATTCAGCCCATTGCTTTAGTCTATAAAACTAAATCTCATATGTAGTCCCCAACATTGTGCTTGATCTGATATATAGCAATGCTGCCTGCAGTATCAAAGAGAAACTGAAACAAACTCCTCATTTTGTTTTTGCTGAACCAATTGTTAATAATGGGGCCGGGTGAAGGTGGGAGAGGGAAGGTGACAGGGCAATGGTGCTGTAGGAAAAGGGGAGAGAAAAAAAGGGGCTGTAAAAGGTGTAGCCATTCCAGGGGAGCTGGGGTGAGCTGGATAAACATGTGGTGAGTGAAAACAACAAGGTAATGTCATTTTTCAAAATTAAATGTAAAATAAAAGGAATCTATGCATAAAGAGTGCCTTTATAAAGTGATACTTTATTATTCAAGAATACCATTCTCTGCAGTTCTGATTAAAAGTGTGTTTTATGTCAGTTAATTTCAACAAAAATTATATTCTATAATTTTTAATGTAGTTGCAATGCATCAATGGATAGGGATTTATGCCATAATAGGGGATTGAACAAATCAAACATCGAATAGCAAAGTATTACAATTAAGTAGTCTAGGATTTTTAATACCCAATAGAAAGTGCACATTCACACTAGAAACATTTCTAACTAACCAGCTGCAGAACCTGTTTTTAAAACCCCTAATATTTTCTGAAAATTTTACTATTTTTAAACTCTAAGATTCAACAGATTAATTTCTGCTCAACATCCAATTACATTTCAATAATCTATCCATTAATGCTGAATAGAATTCCAGAAATCCACACAGCCATAGAACTTCATCACAAGTGCAATGTTTACAGGAACATGACTCCTGGTGAAGCATTAAGCACTTCTGCAAATTAATGTGGACTATTACACAGCTGGAACTAATGACCAAAATGTGTGAATTATCTTTTTTGGTTTTCGTACATTTGGAATATCATTTCTGTGGGCTTACAAATGATCAAATCAACCACACAGAATGACTAAATGTTATTTCGTCTTGATGTACAAGTGCTGATGTTGTCTTCCAGCAGTTAACCAACAATATTCAAATTACAATAATACATTTAGCAAGACATGTAGAAACAATGACACTTTCCGATTAGCACCAGCTGAAACTAAACTGATTTTTGAAAAGCATTTTGTATTTTTTCCTTGCTCAAGCCTCACATCATCTGATGCCATTTCTCGACAATACTATTATGTACAGTTTAATGACATTCTCATGGACTAACTTTCCAAAACAACAATTCTTCTGTGCAAAGAAAATGTCTGCCAGCAAGTTACAGAATGTAGAATTGTTTAATATAAATGTTCCATTCATATTCTAGGCATGCAATTCTCTTTTCACCCTTTAAAACACATGAGGGGATAAATATATGTGTTGTTTTAGTTGGCCCGATCAAAGTAACATTCTGTAAGTAATTACAGATATGGGCTAATAAAATACTGGCAGGGTCTACATGACAGCATTTAATTGAATAGCTCTGATACCACTGCAAGTCTGGTGATTTGTAAAAATTCAACAAGAACACAAGAAATAGGAGCAGTAGACATATGGCCCATCAAGCCTACTCCGCCATTCAATATGATCATGGCTGATCTTAGGCTTCAACTCCACGTTCCCACCTGCTTACCATATCCCTAGATTCCCTGAGAGACTAAAAATCTGTCTATCCTAGCCTTAAATGTATTCAACGATGGAGCATCCACAACCCTCTGGAGTAGAGAATTCCAAAGATTCACAACCCTTTGAGTGAAGTAATTTCTCCTCATCTCAGTCCTAAATGATTGGCTCCTTATCCTGAGGCTGTGCCCCCATGTTTTAGATTCCCCGACCAGTGGAAACAATCTCTCTGTCTCTACCCTATCCAGCCCCTTCAGAATCTTGTATATTTCAATGAGATCCCCTTTCATTCTTCTAAACTCCCCTGGGTTTCTGAAAGCTGGAGATGCCACATGTGCCATCTGCCCCAAATCATGCCACTCATCTGGTACTGCTTTTTCAGTAGTTTTTAAACTTAAACTTGTTCTAGTATTATGTTATTGCCACAGCTCTTGGAAGATGTGCAACAAAAATACAGTGGTTGGCATGTATGCAGTTTGTTTTAATAACATCAATGGGATACAAGATCCTACTCTGCAATTGTGCACAGGTTTTTTCCAAAAGGTCATCCGAAAGCATCAATGACAAAAAGCCCATTTCACCCAACTGACTTCCAGCTGTTTGTGTACAGATGTTAAATGTATGACATTACATTAATCTGCAATAAAATCCAGCTGATAAGTACAAAGTACCACACAAAAGGCTGTTTACTAAAATTGAGGCTCGTGGAATAGGTGAGTCAGTGTCAGCTTGGATAAAAATTGACTTAAGGCCAGAAAACAGAGTTGTGGTAAATGGTTGTTATTCAGACTGGAGGATGGTGGACTGCGGTGTTCAGTGCTGGGACCACTACTTTTGTAGATATATGTAAATGACTTGGATATTGGAATACGGAATAACATTTCAAAACTTGCTGATGATACCAAACTTGGAAGTGTGGCTGACAACGAGAATGATACCAATTTACTGCAACAGGACATCGACTGGGTAGCAGAATGGGCAGCCAAATTGCAGATGGAATTTAATACCGAGAAGTGTGAGTTGATGCATTTTTAGCAAGAAGGGATAGGGAGAGGCAATATATACTTAATGGCACAGTTCTAAAGAGTGTGCAGGAACAGAGGGACCTGGGGGTCATGTGCATCGATCTTTGAAGGTGGCAAGACATATTGAGAGAGCAATTAACAAATCATATGGGATCTTGAGCTTCATAAATAGAGGTATTGAGTACAAATGCAGAAGAGTTATTCTGAATCTTTATAAAGCTCTGGTTAGGCCACAACTAGGAATATTGCACCCAATTCTGGTCACCATACTTTCAGAAGGATGTGAAGGCCCTTGAGGGGATGCTGAGGAGATTTACCAGAATGGTTCCAGGGATGAGGGATTTTAGCTACAAAGTTAGGTTGGTAAAGATGGGGCTGTTCTCTTTGGAATAAAGGAGATTCAGGGAGATTTGATAAAGGTGTACAAGATTATGACAACAACAACTTATATTATATAGCACCTGTAACATAATTATAAAACAAAGTATGACACCGAGCCACACAAGGAGATATAAGGTCAAATGACCAAAAGCTTGGTCAAAGAGGTAGATTTCAAAGAGCGTCTTAAAGGAGGAAAGCAAGGGAGAGAGGCACAGAAGTTTAGGGAGGCTATTCTAGATGTTCAGGGCCTAGGCAACTGAAGGAGCAGCCACCAATGGTGGAACGATTAAAACTCGGGGGATGCTCAAGATGCCAGAATTCAAGGAGAGCAGCTATCTTGGAGGGGGGCTGGAGGAGATTACAGAGATAAGAAGGGCCAAGGCCATAGAGGGATTTGAAAACAAGGATGAAAATTTTAAAATCAATGCATTGCTTGACCAGGAGGCAATGTAGGTCAGCGAGCACAGGGATAATAGGTGAATGGGACTTGGTGTGAGTTAAGACATGGGTAGCAGAGTTTTGGATGACCTTAAGTTTACAGAGGATAGAATGTGGGAGACAGGCCAGGAGTGAATTGGAATAGTCAAGTCTAGCTGTAACAAAGGCACGAATGAGGGTTTCAACAGGAGGGCAAAGTCAGGTGATATTACAGAGGTGGAAATGGGTTTAAATAAGGTAGAAAAAGAAAAGCTGTTTCCATTAGCTGATGGTACAAGGACCAGGGCTCACAGATTTATGGTTTGAGGCAAGAGATGCAGGAGGGATGTGAGGAAGAGCCTTTTTGCACAGTGAATGGTAATGACGTAGTACCCGCTGTCCACAAGGTTGGGGTGGTGGAAGCGGAGACGATCAAGGATTTCAAAAGAAAATTGGATGAGCGCTTGAGGGAAATAAACTTGCAGGGCTATAGGGATAGTGAGAGGAAATGGGACTGACTGGATTGCTCTACAGAGAGCCGGCATGGACTCGATGGGCCAAATGTCCTCATTCTATACCGTAAAGAATCTATGATATTCCCTAGCCCTCACATTTCATTAGTTCAGATTTCTTTCAGTGTTAACAATCTGAACATAAGGAACCCGCATCAGGACCGATTGGTAAAAATGCACAGTAGGATCTGCATAATTTTTAAGTTGAAATTCTATTAATTTATAAATCATTTTCACTGTTGACTGCAAAATAGTTAAATTGTTAGCAATAAATTAATTCAAATGGGTTACCTAAGCCTTTTCAAGAACTGAAATTATAGCCCAAAGCCAGCGTGGGGAGCTACTGTTGCTTTCCCATCAGGCCCTGGCAGCACGTGGAATTGTGACCAGAAGAGGCCCAGCTAGGTTAATTTTCATTTGTTGTTGTTTCCTTGTGAGCCAGGAGGAGTAGGAGTGCTCCAGACCCCACAAGAAATTCTTGGAACTCCCCTCCTCTCATCCTCCCCTAACCACAAAGCGCCCCTCACAAACCCCCCACCAGGTTAACCACTTGTCTGACTGGTCGGAGACCATTCCATTCAGTCCCCAGCACTGGCGTCCTGCTGACTGAAATCCCTCTTCTGCCCACCAACCAGCTAATGCTTCTCCCCTGGTTGGGGAACTGATGGCTTCCATGCAGATCAGGCCTGGGAGTTAATGTCCTGGACCTCACGCTGAGGTTTTTAGTTGCCAGCAGTAAGGCAGCAATGGCAGAATCCAAGGCATCTACCCAACCTTTCAAACTGGGGGTGATAAATGACCTGGGAGTAAATAAGAAAGAAAAAACTTGCAAGAAATAGTAAACTAAAATAGTAAAGTATCCTGGAATCTTCATCTCAAACATTTCTGCCGAAATTTGAAAGAGCAGTATGCACATTTCAAGAATGCAAGGATTTCCAGCAGATTGTTTGAGATGATAGCAGTCAATGTCCACATCACTTAAGGCACTGAAATAACTATTGGTCTGTATGTGGCTTGCTGAGTTGGAACACATGTATCTGTATACCACTGTTAGATGCCCACAATGTAAATAAGCATGTAATACTGTTTACTGAAAGATTACACCCCTACCTGTTATTCTATACCATATTAACCAGGATTATTTCATGCATTATTTGTAAGGAATCAATACTAGAAAACAGCAGCACTGAAGAATTCTACACTTTCCTGCATTCACTATTATTTTATTATTTTTTTGGATGTGTCATATTGTGTCAATCAAACTCAATAAATTCCAGTAACTGAAAATAGATTTTAAAATCAGCTTTAATGTTAAGAGCAAATCACTGGCAGTGAGTTTACAGCCAGAAATCAGTCTCATGGCCTGCTGAAATTTATGATCTGCTCACGCTTCACAATTTAGATCATCAGTATGCCTTGATTGAATTACAACCTTATGATTCGCTGCCAATTATTTATTATTCTTCTACATATACGTCAGTCAATTGAATCGTAATATAATGCTTTTATTTGTAATAAAACAGACTGATTGTAAGGAAAAATGCATTAGAGATTGAACTATTCAGAGTTCAATGGCAGCACTAAATTTACGTGCTGTTCCATTCTGAGCCTTGTTATTGAGGAGGTTAACTGATTAGAAGAAATCAACATTTTCCATCACTTGCAAGAAATATTACTAAGCCCTTCAGGATTAACTTGCCAGTTCAACATCGGCGGGAATTTTACGCATCCCGCAGAAGCAGGCTGGGGGGATATTGAGTGGGAGGCAGTGGGTGCCTTTCCAGTCACCTTCCTATCCCCACTGCGATTTTACAAGCAGTGAAAAACGGCCCGCTTGCCCCAGCCCAATTAAGGCCCTTCAGTGACCAATTAATTGCTAGTTAAGGGCCTCCTCCCGCTGCTGCTGCTATATTACCAGCACCTCAGGATGCTGCCCAGTAAAACCTGGCAGCCTCCTTGCAGGCTGGTTGGGGGGAGGGGGTGCCCTCCAGATCAGGCACCCTGTGCCATATAGAGGGCACCCCCAGGGCACAAGCCATCCCCACTGCAGCAAAATTCCCCACTCCCAACCCCCACCTCGTGGGGGCCTGGCCAATTGTCCCCAGTGAGGCCTCACACACTTACCTTAAATCCAGGGCCTCCACCATTGCTGCTCCTCTTGCTGGGTGCAGTCCCAGCAGTGGTTCCCAGTGGCACTGCTGGAACTGAAGAGCTGCTGGCTGTTGATTGGCCGGCAGCTCTTGGAGGTGGGGCTTTTTGCCTCAGAGGGGTGGAAGTCCTGCCCGAGGCCAACTAAGGGCCTGGACTACATAAAATGACTGCGTGGCTTCCAGGCCCGGCAGAGGCGGGCTCAACACCAACTTTATGGTTGGTGGGCGGGGCCTCCAGCTCAACGTAAACTTCCAGCCGTAGTATATGAAGTAAGCTTAAAAGATCACTTCATCATTGAATTTTAAGACAGCTAAGAGAACTCCTTCAATTGACAGCAGCAGCAGATCAAAAATCTACAAGTGTTGTTAAAAGAACACTGTACTCTATTTTACAGTCGATTAACCTAAAGAGAACAATTGGCATTCTTTTGACCAATCAAGATGTAATCATTCTCACTTGACACCAGCAGTTAAGGTCTAATATTTGGTCAGCAAGAGTTAGAAACTACGGGGATGATTTATTCTGTATGCTATTTGTAACAGAACTGTAAACCCATTTACAAAGAACATATTTATGATTACAATACACACACTGCTCAAAGGAAATCTCATCCTTATGTTTTTATAGATTTTCGTTCAAAATCAAAACATACTCCTCTCATTCTAAATGGAAGTGAATAGAATGTTGGATGAGAGTGCAAGAAAGCAATTAGCTGATGCTAAAATAAGCTATTCTACGTCAAAATTGTAATTATTTTCTGCTTCTCCACACCAGTTGGTTCAGAGGATAGGCCCTGCAAATGTAACCCAGCTGCCAGGAGGACCACAGGAGTGCCATATAATGATTTTTCTCCAGCATACTTTCACAGACAGCACAAGTGAAATCAGGAGTTTGCCATGTATGAAACTAAGGATGCAAATCCACGTTCTTATCACTGCAGGGGCAGCCCATTAAGATATTAAGTCACTGGCTGATTTTAGTGCATTTTATTTAGCAATTTATGCTGTATGAGAAACTGGGGCATATCCTTTGGATTCTTTAATGTATAAAGCTGTCCTTGGATCTCACATTATTTTTGATATGTACGTTGTTGCCAGTCAGTATTTCTAGTGCTGCAAAATCACTTTTCCTGGCTGTTATCCCATATAGTTTTATCTGTATTTCTTTAATGGTGTGCGTCCATCAAAATGAAAACTCATCAAGAAATCTATTAAAGTGTTGCATTATTTTTTATAAATAGCAAATAAATACCATTACAACAAGAGCTAAGTATTGTGGATATTGGAAATCTGAAATAAAAACAGTAAATACTCAGCAGGTCTGACAGCACCTATGGAGAGAGAAAGAGAGTTAACATTTCAGGTCAATGACCCTTCATCAGAACTCAGTTTTGCTGCCAGGACAGCGGGTATTAACCTGCATGATGCATTGAGTCAGTCTGCACACCAGTTGCACATTGAGAGTGGAACCCTTTCCAGTTGCAGTACATCTCTGATTTACAGTGCCTGCAAAACCATGTGTGCAGTAAATGGCACCCGACAACATGGACAACTCAGCTATACATGCTCGCTTCACTTGCTTTTCTCTGGAAAGAGAGAATGCAATATATTCCCCTCTCTTCATATACACCACGTCAGTCACTTCCCTTATTCAATAATGGATGGCGAACAGCAAAATATTGTAACTGTCCCCTGTTCCAGCCTGGAAGCAGCTCAACTCGAAAAAGTTCATGGCCACTGGCAATGCCATTCTCACCCTGCTCTGAGGCACGACATGAAGAAGCTCTTGGCCACTGGCAATGCCACCCTGCTCAGAAGATGTAGGTTTTCCTGCAAGAGGTGGCAGATTTCTGTGAGCACCTCTTTACGTGAAGCAGAGGCATTGCACACACTGTTCCTCGCTTCAGTTGAGATAGGAGAATTGCTCCCTGAAGACCGTGGGTGACAAGGCTTTCTGCTGAGAATCCTTCCTCTCTGCCTCTTCCTCCTTCTTCTAGCAGCTTGTCCTCCTCTGTGTCACCTCTGCTCATTCTCCTCGTCATGCTGCAGGCCAAGGGGGAATAGCAACTATAGCACCCATGAATGGGAGCAAGTGATCTGAGCAGAACGTTTAGACTTCACGAACTTAAAAACAGTTCAAACTATCAAACGCTTCTATTAACTTTGCAACAGCCAGTAGAAATCAATCAGTTACTAAGCTGTAAGTTGTTGATGATCCCTTTAAATAGCAGTGTGGTGGGGGTGGGGGGGGTCTTCCTGCTGCTGAATGCATGTTCAGCTGTGTGAGGTTAAGAGAGGGCATTAACTGGAGCATTGAGGTTGAAAATTGCAACACTACAGTCAAATCAACATTACAGGCTGACTGACATTATGATCTGTCAACTCTGCATTCTTCTGGTGCAGGCTCCCAGCACCCGCGCTACCAAACTACCCAAAATAGTATGCGGCACAGCCACACCAGAAGTGTGTGCACATGCTGCCAATGTCATTTTGATCCTGTAACAGCACTTATAGTGCTGAAAATGCAGGTGCTACACATCTGAACCTAGTATCCTGTGTGTCTCAGTGAGGATTCTTCAATTTGACTGGTTGAAGAGACACACTGTTATTTGCCCTGCTCACACATACCACACATCCCCTTAAGAGGGTGTCTTGCCGAAAAGGATCTTTAAAAACTGTAAGTTGCTGCTCAAAAGCCCACAGAGCATCTGGGCTGCAGTAAGGGTAATGAATGGGGAGCGCTGTCACTTCACTGCTGACTGCAAACTCCAGGCCCACGTAAAGATGAGCAATTAATTTTTTTCTTCATTGTCACAGCTATGAAAAATGATGGTACTTATTCAGACCTGCAGGATATTTAGCTCTGTCTCACTTGACTTATTGAACACTTATAAAGTTAGCTTCTTGCTCACAATATTTGTTTTCAATTTCCCATTTTCTCTCTTATCCTCCTGAAGATAATGTTCCATTCTGGGGTATCCCAGCAACCTTCAGACCTCAAGTTTTATCAGGCAATGCAACTGTGAAAGTCATTGCAGCCAAGTCGAATACAATGGAACATAATTATCACCTATACATACTTCCAAGCAGAGATCACTAGACAACAATCAGGACTGGAACTGAGAGTGACGCTGAGACCAATTGTGGTACTCTCACCACCAGCCCAATCAAGACTTGCAAACTCAGCAGCAGGAATTTTCATGATATGTATGACTCAATACCACACCGTACAACAGATTTGCCCATTGAAACACTATGAAAAATTGGTATATGTAAATTCAAATTAATGCTTTTTATAGCTATATGTGTGTAATATCACTCAACACTAAATTCAAGCTCCCACACTAGAAGCATGTCATTTAAACCAAAGAGGCTTTGTTTCACATCACATTACAGAGATGTAGTCCAATGAAGTACTCAAAGCAGTTTAGAGGACATTCACACTTCTATGGTGATTATAAGTATATAACAGCAAATTTGAGTTTGCTGTTCAAATTCACACTTGCCTCAGGCTACCAAAAAGGCACTTAAATTGTCTACTGATAAATTACAGTCATATCCCTGCCATGCACCATGGTTTGGATGATTTGGAAATACTGTTTACTACTTGCTTAATAATATGGCTGAGCTCCTACCCTGAACAGAATACTTGCTACTGACTTGAAAATGTAAGGAGTATTTAGGTAAACTGAGTGACCTTATTTTTTTCAAGTTACAAGAGCCCTGATGTTGATTCTTACAACGGATAGTAAACTCAAACAAATTGAAGTTCTTTTGGACTTAACATAAACTAAATCCAAAACATTTCCTGTGAAAATCCTGCTGAAAATTAAACAATGCTGCTTGCTGTGTCAAAGCAAGCATGAAATATTAATATTGTCATTTGACTTAATCTAATTTATCATTAACTAATAATGCCTATATAGTGGCACACTGCATTTAGGTTTGAAACTTTAACAAAAATATTTGTGTTAACTCACCTTTATTTCATGCTTTAACATTTTGTTTAGTTTACTAAAGTTTTTGTCTACCTACCCAATATAAAACATTATTAGTCTAATCAGCTGTTAAAGATAAAGTTTGCACCCAGTGACAAAACCTCATTCTGACAAATTTTAGAAATTGTATTAAACTTAGTAAAATGAATGTCTGTTTCCAAATCCAATGCTATTGTCACAATGTTAAAAGTTAGGGGACATTCCAAACTGAAAACACAGATGCCCATAGTAAACGGCTGCACAGCTCTGGCGTCTATAACAATTCCATAAACAATCACGCACTGTGAGAAGAGATGCCTCTCCATTCTTTTCCATGAAATATGACAATCTAGTCATCATTATCCATAACATCCTGGATAAATAATCATACAGGGATCTTAAATGTAAGACAAATTCATAGATATGATTAGTTGATTTGTCCTTTTTATTTTGCTTTTGTGGTTCTGATTTATTATGCATTCACTGCACCCTAAAGCAGTGTTGATGCAACAAAATGGAAACTTGACCTGCCTGAAGTGGTGCAAACAGAGGTAGAAAGAAATCCTCCTCTCCATCATAGTAACATTTATTAGTAAGACAGTTGCTTTCAGCTAAAATGGAAAGCAGGCAATTAGTTGCGTACTGAGAACATTATCTTTTGTTGTCCTTTACTGAAACTGAGAGTCCTGACTCGGTATCCAAGAATTAAAGTCCAGACACAAAAATAAACTAATATATTGTTATATCTTTTATATGTACACTTACAGCCATTGGGATTTTGTTTTTCTCCACAATTGATTCATTACTACCAACCATCAAATGACACAGTGAAAAGACTTACTGTTTGTTTACAAAGAAAGTGCTCTTATATGGTGCCATGGACTGTTACAGCTCTGTCCTTTTACCACTGTGTGAAAATCATCTCTGATGACTGTAAAGCTTTCAAGTGAAATAAGTTAAAGCAGTCTTGATTCAGTGCCAGGCAAGCATTAGTCCATGGCATATACCACCAATAATTCAGCACTAAATCGGTAAACTTGCTGAATAATGGCTACAAGCACAACCAATGTAGGAGCAGCCTTCAGAGGCTGGAGTTAAGAGGCAGTATGGAAGCTTCTTATTCCTATGTTTAATCTATGAGCTGATCGATTTGTACTTAAGGATGATATTGGGTGCGCAAATTGCAAAACAGTGCTTTCCCATAAAATGCACTCTCTCATTTTCATGAACACAAAAATTCACTCCACTCTGCTGCCAATGTTATTGTTGCACACTATATTACTAAACAAATTCTGCATTCAAGTTTATTCTTAACTAAAATATCTTGATACCAATCAGAACTTCTTCACAAAGATGCCATGTTGTAGCTTTGATATTGCTTCAAAAAAGGATAGTCAAATACTCCTCCTCAAATGTTTTCCCAGTGTACCCAAGGTGTGATCAAACAGAATCCATACATGGATGTTTTCTATACTGTAAAAAGAGAACAGGAACCACAATCGAAAGGCAAAGATTTATTGGCTTCATTTTCCAGTCAACTTTTCTATCTTCAATTTCCAATATTGAAGATCAGCAGGTACTTTACCATGCTGAATTTAAAATAAATTAACACAAGTTCATTGCTACCCGAGGCTCCATTTTTACTCATGATTTAATTAGATTTTTAAATCTTGGTTTGAAAGCTAACTCTGATCGGGAAGGAAGGTAGTATGTCATGAATTCAGACAAAATTTACTCAAATGGTACAAGGGATGAGGGACTTCAGATTAGTGGAGAGACTAGAGAAGCTGGGATTGTACTCTTACGAGCAGAAAAGGGTAAGGGGAAATTTAATAGAGACGTTCAAAATTTTGAGAAATTTTGAGAAATAAAAGGAAACTGCTTCCATTGGCAGGAGGGTCAATAGTTTGAGGGCACAGATTTAAGTTAACTAGCAAAACACCCAGACATGATGTGAAAAGAATTTTTTTTATGCAGTGAGTTGTCCTGGCCTGGAATGCACTGCTTGAAAGGGTGGTGGAAGAAAATTACTTTCAAAAAGGAATTAGTTATATACTTGAAAAAGAAAAAAATGTCAGTCAATGAGAAAAGAGCAGGGGAATGGGACTAATTGGATAACTCTTTCAAAGAGTCAGGCCAGGTACGATAGACTGAATGGCCTCTTTCTGTGCTGCATGATTTTAAGAATCTATAATATAGGTTTTAGTGTTATGGTTGAGTAGCACAAATGATAACTAAAGGGTAAAGAATGGTGCTGTGAATTTGGAGAGAAATGAATGAAGACTGCCAGTATGAACTGAGGGAAAAGGGGTGATCAGTGACAGTATGAACTGGGAGGGTGGGGGTGAAGAAGATGATTACCTCTGTGTCACAATTATATCTAAATGTTAAAATAACTCAACAATCAGATTTAGTTACAGAGACAACCAATACATATCCAACAAAGAATACAATCTTGCCACTAGAAATCTCTGTCACAACTAAAGATTTACAAATGCTTGATTAATTGTTGGGTGTTCCTTTCAGAGTAATTGCAGAGGCCTATATTAGGGGCAGGTTGAGTTTTTCCTTTGAGGCTTCCTTTTATAGATTAGCATGTACACAAGTAATCATGCCCCTTGTTCATGTTTGTACTTTTTACTGCAAGTAACAGCAATTTTTCTAGCCTCTGTTCTGCAGCAGATCCTGAGTCCCTGGTTAGGAGCCTGAATAGATAGGGGGCAGAATCCTGGTTAAATTAGATCTGCATGACCTTTTTGGCTTCTAGGATCACAAAAAATATGAAGCATAAATACTGGCATAGATCACATGGGCTGACTGATATGTTTCTGTGCTGTAAATTCTACATAGTAGAATCTCCATGTAGAAGGACTAACAACATCAGCAAGACCAGAATATATGCATCAGTGTGCCCCTACAAATTTCAGCTCCGATCTATGACTGGAAATGGTGGGACTTGTCTGGTGTACAGCATGATAGCTGTGTTATTTTGAATTGTGAGTGGGTAAGAATGAGTGCTTTCCTATCTCCCTCCTATATGGGAGCAACCTAGACAACACCCCCAGGACTCATGTTTGCTAATGATATGGAAGATAAGCTGCCATGACACAGCCCTGATGAAAGAATTAGAATTAGAATTAGAATATTACAGCGCAGTACAGGCCCTTCGGCCCTCGATGTTGCGCCGATCATCTGACCTACACTATTCCATTTTCATCCATATGTCTATCCAATGACCACTTAAATGCCCTTAAAGTTGGCGAGTCTACTACTGTTGCAGGCAGGGCGTTCCACGCCCCTACTACTCTCTGCGTAAAGAAACTACCTCTGACATCTGTCCTATATCTTTCACCCCTCAACTTAAAGCTATGTCCCCTCGTGTTTGCCATCCTCATCCGAGGAAAAAGACTCTCACTATCCACCCTATCTAACCCTCTGATTATCTTGTATGTCTCTATTAAGTCACCTCTCCTCCTCCTTCTCTCTAACGAAAACAACCCCAAGTCCCTCAGCCTTTCCTCGTAAGACCTTCCTTCCATACCAGGCAACATCCTAGTAAATCTCCTCTGCACCCTTTCCAAAGCTTCGACATCCTTCCTATAATGCGGTGACCAGAACTGCACGCAATACTCCAGGTGCGGCCTCACCAGAGTTTTGTACAGCTGCATCATGACCCCGTGGCTCTGAAACTCGATCCCCCTACTAATAAAGGCTAACACACCATATGCCTTCTTAACTTTCAGGGATTTATGTACCTGGATACCAAGATCTCTCTGCTCATCTACACTACCAAGAATCTTCCCATTAGCCCAGTACTCTGCATTGCTGTTACTCCTTCCAAAGTGAATCACCTCACACTTCTCCGCATTAAACTCCATTTGCCATCTCTCAGCCCAGCTCTGCAGCCTATCTATGTCCCTCTGTACCCTACAACACCCTTCGACACTATCCACAACTCCACCGACCTTCGTGTCATCCGCAAATTTACTAACCCACCCTTCTACACCCTCATCCAGGTCGTTTATAAAAATGACAAACAGCAGTGGCCCCAAAACAGAACCTTGCGGTACACCACTAGTAACTAAACTCCAGGATGAACATTTGCCATCAACCACCACCCTCTGTCTTCTTTCAGCTAGCCAATTTCTGATCCAAAGCTCTAAATCACCTTCAACCCCATACTTCCGTATTTTCTGCAATAGCCTACCGTGGGGAACCTTATCAAACGCCTTACTGAAATCCATATACACCACATCCACGGCTTTACCCTCATCCACCTGTTTGGTCACCTTCTAGAAAAACTCAATAAGGTTTGTGAGGCACGACCTACCTTTCACAAAACCGTGCTGACTATCGCAAATGAACTTATTCTTTTCAAGATGATTATAAATCCTGTCTCTTATAACCTTTTCCAACATTTTACCCACAACCGAAGTAAGGCTCACAGGTCTATAATTACCAGGGCTGTCTCTACTCCCCTTCTTGAACAAGGGGACAACATTTGCTATCCTCCAGTCCTCCGGCACTACTCCTGTCGACAATGACGACTTAAAGATCAACAACAACGGCTCTGCAATCTCCTCCCTGGCTTCCCAGAGAATCCTAGGATAAATCCCATCTGGCCCAGGGGACTTATCTATTTTCACTCTTTCCAAAATTGCTAACACCTCCTCCTTGTGAACCTCAATCCCATCTAGCCTAGTAGTCTGTATCTCAGTATTCTCCTCGACAACATTTTCTTTCTCTACTGTAAATACTGACGAAAAATATTCATTTAACGCTTCCCCTATCTCCTCTGATTCCGCACACAACTTTCCACTACTATCCTTGATTGGCCCTGTTCTAACTCTTATCATTCGTTTATTCCTGATATACCTATAGAAAGCCTTAGGGTTTTCTTTGATCCTATCCGCCAATGACTTCTCGTGTCCTCTCCTTGCTCTTCTTAGCCCTCCCTTTAGATCCTTCCTGGCTAGCTTGTAACTCTCAAGCGCCCTAACTGAGCCTTCACGTCTCATCCTAACATAAGCCGCCCTCTTCCTCTTGACAAGCGCTTCAACTTCTTGAGTAAACCACGGCTCCCTCGCTCGACAACTTCCTCCCTGCCTGACAGGTACATACTTATCAAGGACACGCATTAGCTGCTCCTTGAATAAGCTCCACATTTCGTTTGTGCCCATCCCCTGCAGTTTCCTTCCCCATCCTACACATCCTAAATCTTGCCTAATCGCGTCATAATTTCCTTTCCCCCAGCTATAATTCTTGCCCTGCGGTATATACCTGTCCCTGCCCATCGCTAAGGTAAACCTAACCGAATTGTGATCACTATCGCCAAAGTGCTCACCTACATCTAAATCGAACACCTGGCCGGGTTCATTACCCAGTACCAAATCCAATGTGGCATCGCCCCTGGTTGGCCTGTCCACATACTGTGTCAGAAAACCCTCCTGCACACACTGGACAAAAACAGACCCATCTAAAGTACTCGAACTATAGTATTTCCAGTCAATATTTGGAAAGTTAAAGTCCCCCATAACCACTACCCTGTTACTCTTGCTCCTGTCGAGAATCATCTTCGCTATCCTTTCCTCTACATCTCTGGAACTATTCGGAGGTCTATAGAAAACTCCCAACAGGGTGACCTCTCCTCTCCTGTTTCTAACCTCGGCCCATACTACCTCAGTAGACGAGTCCTCAAACGTCCTTTCTGCCGCTGTAATACTTTCCTTGATTAACAATGCCACACCCCCCCCTCTTTTACCCTCTTCTCTGTTCTTTCTGAAACATCTAAATCCCGGAACCTGCAACATCCATTCCTGCCCCTGCTCTACCCATGTCTCCGAAATGGCCACAACATCAGGATCCCAGGTACCAACCCATGCTGCAAGCTCACCCACCTTATTCCGGATGCTCCTGGCGTTGAAGTAGACACACTTTAAACCAAGTTCTTGCTTGCCAGTGCCCTCTTGCGTCCCTGTAACCTTATCCCCTACCTCACTACTCTCAACAGCCTGTACACTGGAATAATGGTTTGTTAAGGAGCTTTCCACATGAAAACCTTGAAGACCTATAGCTTCCCATTTGCTCAATGTCATCACAAGAATCATAGGATTTTACAACACGGTAGGTGGCCATTTGGGTCATTGAGCCTGAGAGAGTGATCTGAAAGAATTGTCCACTTACTCTCATTCTCCTACCTGTTTCCTATTCCTTTTAAATATTCATTTTAAAGTAATAATTCACTTCCTTTTTCAAAACTACTTCAGTTAGATCATTCCACGCTATCAACCTTTGATATACACCACCTACAGCACCCCGCTGCCCACCTCAGCTGATGAATCAGTGCTTCACCATGTTGAAAACCAATTGGAAGAAACACCAAGGACTGCAAGGGCAGAAAATGTACTCTGGGTGGGGGACTTCAATGTCCATCAGCAACAGTGTCTCGGTAGCACCACTACTGACCAAGCTGGCCAAGTCGATGTAGCAGTGATGAATGACAGGCTTACTTGTCATCAATGACAGGTGCTAACGTGAGGGCCTTTGGCAAAGCGATGGAACCACAGTGGGGCTGACTTCCTCTCCAGGATGCTCGGTGACTGACCAGACACTCTGAGATAATTCCTTACAATGTTGCCCAATGCATCACTGAGGAAGACATTGAATTCAGTGGGCAACCTTGTCTCACCTTCTTTTGAAAAAGATATGTTCACTGGTTCTTCCACCTTTATTTTGAAGCTGGTAAACATCTGAAGAGCCAATCAAAACATGCATGCATTGGTAAGCAACTTGTTTAGTTTCTAACTATGCATTTAAACAGATAGAACCTGGCGAAGTTAGTTGATCATCCTGTATAGAATGCATGCCTCTCGTGCTTTTTATTTAAACTCAGTCATGTAAGTATCAGGAAGTCCCTGCAATGACTCATAGTAATCATGGCACCCATTCTGCTTTTTAACAATAAAAATTTGAAAGATTTGTTGAAACAATTATTTGTGGTGATGGAACTATTTTCTTCTGACTTATCCCCAGCAAAAAATATATATGCCTCAAATCATGAAACAATTACACTAATTTTTCAAACTTGTGCACATGAAACCTTATAACTGGTCTCAAGAGTGTAAATGTTGGGAACAAAAAAAATTACACTGTCATATATAGGGAATGTAATATATAGTTTAAACGGGGAAAAATGGCTAATACCAAAGATTTGAAAGAAAAGCAAATAATGCTGGAAATACAGTCTGTCAGCATCCAGAAAGAAAAATAGGTTCAGTCTTTGCACTGAAACTATAGAGTGGATACAGTAACATATAGTACAGTAGTTCTGATGAAAGGTCACTGACCTGAAGCATTAGCTCTGCTTCTCTCTCCACAGATGCTGCCAGATCTGCTCAGTTTTTCCAGCACTTTCTGTTTTCATATAGTACAGTAGTGTAGTTTTTTTTTTAAAGAGTATTCAACCGAGTTCCCTCAACCTCTAGGTTACTAGTCAAACCTGGTAATTTCTGGGCCAGTCCCCAGGCAAATAATCATCAAAGCCTCCAGTTTTTCATAAACCCTGAATGGAGAGAGCGACATTGTTTGTGGTAATATCCCATGGATGAGATTTTAAACTGAAGTACGAATTAAGAACAGCAGCCTGGTGCACTGGTCAACAATCCCCTCAACCAACTCCAGCAAAAACAGATTAATTGATGATTTTTCTCAATGTTGTTTCTGGGATCTTTCTACTTACCAAATGTTTACTATATTTGCCTACCAAAAAACATTCATGTGAAGAGCTTTGAGATGTTTCTGAGAGATGTGCTGTAGGACTATTTTTTCCTTTCTAAAACTTGTTCTTTTGGAGAGCAAGTGAACAAAAATGAGACACAGATGATGATGTGATGATTTCTTAATGCATTCCCTTAGCAGTGTTCCTGTTGCATATTCTGTATATCTGCGCAGTGGATAGCTGCTGCTGCGAAGTGAGGCCTGACAGTGCCGACCTCAACAGGTACCATCAAAATATATCATGACCAATTAACATTATGTGCTAGGAAATTAATGAATACATGATACACGCTATTGAATAGGTGGGATTTGTTTTACACTTCAAACTTTATAACCAAAGATACTGCAATGCATTGTCAGATTATGCCGAAGATTTATTGCCAATACCGACTGATTGACTAAACCTAATCAGTAAAATGGATCTATTCTCTGGCCATTTTGTAGAAAAACTGTTCCTCTTATTGTTCTGAGATTGCACCTTTTGTGTAATTATTCCAAATTAATGAAACAAAGTGGTGTATCTTTAGATAACTACATACTATGTAGACTTGATTTTACATTGCATGATTCTCACAGGTACAATCCTTTTATTTTACTGATGACTTCTTGATATTCCCTATTAGCACACTCACTTTAATAAGTATCGTAATTTAACCCAGCTAAACATCCCAATTTACAACATTTTGTTTTGTATTTTCAGATATGATGATAAATTTTGTGAGGCCCCAAAATTTATGCTAAGGTTCCAGAGCCCAATACTTCAATCGGGAAAGAGATAATGGATATATATCAGGGACTTCGGCAATGTGGTGGTTATTTTGGAATGAATTAAAGTGATGTGCAGGTAACAATGCCCTGATGTGATTTTTGAAAAAGTAGCATGCATAGCATGAGTTTAAACTAGCACTGTAATCCTTTAAAATAATTAACTGCAACACTTTAATATTTTAAGAACCAAACATATTAAGATGAACACTTTAAAGAATTTTAAATTGGACCGACCATTATAATCCGTTTAATCCTGCATACTTTTAACTACTGCAGCTAAACTGGATTTCCCACCTTTTCAGTGGCACAAAAGCACTTTGCATCAGGATTCACACTTTTAACCCAACCTGTATATATTTGATTTGGCTTTGTGCCTTTGCTCGAAATGTCAATTTGGAAAATCTACACTTTACTTGGCAGCAGTGCAATACTGACTGGACCTGTGAATTTGCAATGGCTGGAATTGTCACATTAGATCAGTTCAGTACTGTGTCGACTGCTGAGAGTTTAAAATACCATGCACTGCACTCATAAGAAAGTATAAATGTGTTTGCAATGCAGCCGTGAAATATTGCACAATTTCCAGCAATAGATATGAACTTGAATTAAAGCATGACAGTTACTTTTAAAAGATTTTTTTTTTGGTGAGATGCCAAAGTGCCATTCCTCTGGAGATCAATCATAAAAGTAAAATCATGGCCCAACAGTGATGAATCATAGAAAAATGGAACGTTTTGTCTGATGCTTAAAGTTGCAAGCCGTTCCTAACCTATAAATCGTAATGATGTCTGCCCTCATAAGAATTATTTAGTCTTTCATGTTTATTTAGTACCTATTATATTTCATGTTTGGTTATACGTAGCACCCTTTGCAGCAGCCAGGACTAAAGACAACCTCAAAATTCTCAAGAGCAGAAACCAGCCGATAGGTTATGGCACATTTTTCAATCCTTTCAGAGCTGCAGGCATTTGTAAATAAACGCTGCACTCAGAATTGCACTTTGCACTAAATTAGAGCACTCCTTCAGGACATTATCAATGTACATATCTTTTCATGCAGGTTCTCCAAAGAAATGTTTTATCTTCTCAACAGTCCTGTTCCTCCTTAGGTATGAAGTAAAATACCAGATGCCCTTTCATCAGAATGAAAGGCTGGTTAATGGGGTGTGGATACTGCTTTTATTCTGTTTATTGTTTCCTGACCTGCAGGTAAAACACATTAACCATAACCATCTTGGATATACCTCCGATGTGAAAATAATTAACTGTGGTTTTAGTAGTATTTCATACAAAATAGAGTTTAGATGTTCAGTTAATCACATTTTCAATGTATTTTTGTACATGGTCAGATGTAAATTGTCGCTATCTACCTAAAGAGTAACTTGTGATCTGGGCCTGATCGGGGTTGAGCTTTGAGGTGCTATCTGAATCCAAACTGATCTTAGATGTCTCAACTTTAATGAGATGGTTCCAAATGTGTTTTATAAGATTACAGAGGATATACAGCACAGAAACAGGTCATTCGGCCCAACCAGGCTATGCTGGCATTTGTGTTCCACCCGAGCCTTCTCCTGTCTTTCCTCATCAAAATCTATCAGCCTAATCATATATTCCCTTCTCACTCATATGCTTATTGAGCCTCCCCTTAAATATACCTATATTAATCGCTTCAATCACTCCCTGTGGTAGCAAGTTCCATATTCTCGCCACTCTTTGGGTAAAGAAGTTTCTTCTGAATTCCCTATTGGATTTCTTAATGACTAACTTATATTGATGGTTTCCAGTTATGCTTTTCCCCATGAGAGGAAACATTCACTCTGTATCCACTCTATCCAAACTTTTCAAAGAATCATAGAATGGTTACAGCACAAGAGGCCATTCAGCCCATCATGTCTGTGCCACCTGCCGGCTAATCCCACTCCCCCACCATTCACAAGGTCATGGATGAGGAGGCCATTTGGCCCATCTTAGTTCATTCAACCAGTGAGATCCTAAAGAATCCCTTTCAGTGTTCCAGTTGTCTCTTAAAAGATGATAGGATTTTGCTTTCACTGCTCTTCCTGGAAGTCTATTCCACTGCGATCACTCTTTGTATAAAGATGAACTTCCTGACATCAGTCCTAACTTTATCTTTAACTAGTTTGAATCAATGTTCCCTTATGCTATCTCACTATTTAACTTAAAGTAATATTTCTGATTTGCCTTTTCCCCTTTCCTTAACTGTCTTGTATGCCTCTTGGGATATGGACAGCGATGTTTTGAATGAACTGAAGCGTATGGAGGATGGGAGACTAGTTGGTAAGGCATTGGAGTAATTGAGCTTTGAGCTTAAGAAAAAGGCATGAATGAGGATTTGAATGGTAAATGGAGTGAGGCAGTAATGGAGGCAGGTGAGGTTACAGAGGTCATAGAGTCATAACGGTACAGAGGGAAACCATTCAGTCCATCGAGTCCATTCCAGCTCTCTGAGAAATTCAGTTAGTCACATTCCCCACTCTATCCCCATAGTCCTGCATGTTTATTTCCCGCAAATGCCCATCCAATTTCCCTCATTGATCATCTCCACTTTGACCACACTCATAGGCAGCGTTCCAGGTCATTACCAATTGCTGTATCAAAAAGTTCTACCTCACTCCACCCCCCTTTATCTCTTGCCCAAAACCTTAAATCTGTGCCCCTAGTCTTTGTATCATCAGCTAATGGCAGCAGCTTTTCTTTGTCCACCATACTTAAACCTGTCAAATCTTCCACACCTCTATCAAATCTCCCCTCAACCTCCTTTGCTCCAAAGACAACCCCAGCTGCTCCAACCTAGCCTTGTAACTAAAATTCCTCATCCCTGTTTGCCACACCTCCAAGTTTGGTCTCATCAGCAAATTTTGAAATTTTACTCTGTATTCCAACATCCAAGTCATTTATATATATCATCCTAGCACTGACCCTTGCGGAATACACTAGCTACCATTCTCCAGGCTGAATAACAGCCATTTACCATGATTCAGTGTTTTCTGCCCCTAAGCCAATGTTTTAAATCCAAGATGACACTGCCTTCCTATTTCATGGCCCTCAAATTTGTTATGCAGTCTTCATTAACTTAAGCCTTTCCAAGTGCCTGTTAATTCTTTCCTTGATTATTGTTTCTAAAACCTTATCCAACACAGATGTTAAATGGACCAGTCTGTAGTTATTAGGATGTCCTTACACCCTTTCTCCAACAAAGGTTTAGTTTAGTTTAGTTTAGTTTAGAGATACAGCACTGAAACAGGCCCTTCGGCCCACCGAGTCTGTGCCGACCATCAACCACCCATTTATACTAATCCTACACTAATCCCATATTCCTACCACATCCCCACCTGTCCCTATATTTCTCTACCAACTACCTATACTAGGGGCGATTTATAATGGCCAATTAACCTATCAACCGGCAAGTCTTTGGCATGTGGGAGGAAACCGGAGCACCCGGTGGAAACCCACGCAGACACAGGGAGAACTTGCAAACTCCACACAGGCAGTACCCAGAATTGAACCCGGGTCGCTGGAGCTGTGAGGCTGCGGTGCTAACCACTGCGCCACTGTGCCGCTGTCACACCACTTTCCAATCCTCTGGCACCTCTCTGTACCTAGGGAAATTTGGAAGATTATGGCAAGCCCCTCCACTATCTCCATGACACTTCCCTTAGCAAACTGGGTTATTAGATTGGTAGCCCATTTTACAAAGTGCCTGATAATTAAGTCCATTGACTGCAATGGAACTGAATATCAGGCACTGTGTATAACATGCAGCCGATCCGACAGTGCCCAGTTTGTACCACCCCCCAAGGCAACGAGTTTGGCACCTATTCCACCAAATATTTCTGATTATTTCTAAGTAGTGGCCTTATTTCAAGTATCTTGTAAAGAATGTATTTTATTCCACTCTCGGCATTTACTATTTTTTCTTCTTCTAGACCAGTCACTACATTTTCTTCCATAATTTTATAAATATTGCTAATTAAATACATGAAAATTATATTAAAACAAGAACAATTTGCATTTATATAGCACCTTCAGATGTAGTAAAATCTCTCAAGGCATTTCACAGGAGCGTACAAAACAGAATATTTGTACTGCATGACAATTTATTTGTGCCTATTTTTCATTCACTGAAAACAATCCCCACTTTTAAATGATAATTCTTCTTCTTCTGACAAGTCCTTTGGACCTCTCTTATATTTGTATCCGGTACATTTTTCTTAATTGCAACACCAGGTAGTACCTGATATAGACCTGAAGGACACTTTGCCAGTCATATTACTCAGAGTATTATGAACTTGTGCTTTTATCCACATAATTACATTATTCATAAAGCAGCAGTTAATGTCTTTTTAATTTGATGCATTTTTTCTCAGCAAAGATTTGTGAATGTAAGAATAAATTCAGAATTGCTCACTTGGCAGCGTCCTTCTGCTCAAATTGCTAATACTTTCAAATGCACCTTTCATTTACTTAAACATATTCCCAATTAATGCAAAATGCAATACTACAACAGACTGCTGTTGTATGTTGAATGTAAAAGGTTTAAAACTAATGAAACATTTATATTATTTGGAATCTGATGCAAAATTGCATGAAAGCAACGAGTAAGGAAAATAACAGAAAATAAAGTAACTAACAGATTTTTACATTTTAGCAATGAATAATGTTACACAAAAGAGACACCTTTGCAACTGAGCATCACAAGATTCACAACTCAGCTATTCTGGATATAATCATCTTATTTCCTGAGAAAATATCTAAAATTTAGTTTGCAGGGAACAATAGTTCCGGAAACAATGGAAGTACACAGAAGGAAAAATGTAAGATAACAACATGTGCAGCAGACCTAAAAATTATTAGAAAACAAAAATAATTTAGGGTGAATGTGCTTTTCCTGCAGCTATTCCAAAATAATTGGTTCTAGAATGCATATATTAACAATAGCAGCCCTAAACTCAGACTGCCAGTTATTGTTATGCCCATTTCTTACTTTATGGAAAATGATTTTCCAAGCATTTAGGTGACTTTGAGCAGTATCAAAACAAATTCACAAGGAACAGATTTGCTTTTATTCACAAACATTGATGCAGTTTTAACAGAGCAGCAACTATTTTGTGTTGGTGGACTGAACACACAAATAAATCAATTGGAAGGAGTGCCACCCTGTAAGTAACTCAAGTTAATATCCAAATGAACTACATGGCACACCACTAGAAGTTACATTCAGGCCCATTCTCAACAATGGGATTTCCACCGCACTTCAGGCTAAGTTAGGGTGGCAGCAGCTCCAAGGAAATGCTCAACTATCCGCCTGTTAAATGCTAGGTGTACAACAAGCCATCATAGTGTACTTTTCTGAATGAACATCTTGGAAATGAAAACACATGCAATATTTACAAGCAAGGTCTTCTTTGTTGCCACTGGCACAAATTAAAACATACTTTTATTGTATGTATTAATGAGAACAGGGTTCACAAAATAAAAGAACACCACATGTGTCAGAAGGGTTAGTTAGGAGTGTGCAGGGTGAAATGAAATTGAAAAAAGAGCACGGGTGATGGAAAATGATATACAATGGAAATGAGGAGAATAAAAGCTCTTTACTTCAAAAATCAGGTAAATAATAAAAATGAAGTAAATTTCATCGATACTTTTAGATCAATATACTTATCAGTATACTTGCTTTCATTAGAATTGAAATATTTATTAATCTAAGAAAATATGATTTTAATGCAACATTTGCACTCATGCAGTAGTTACAGTTACTACTGGGACTGCAAGTAAAGATCCTGGAAAATGATGAGAAATAATCTCTCGTTTCATACAAAGATGATGAGCAGATTAATTGGAGAGGCAATATGCTCCACTAGCTGGACCACAGCAGCTGTATAATACTGGACACTATAACCACATCAGTATACATCTAGATGGCACATTAGCATGGTCACTTGTAACGGCCCAACTAAATGGGTTGCTGGTGGTGGTTTGTAGGGCAAGAATCCATTTTCTGTGGTTGGCCTGTTGTTGCAAACTCTATGACTTGTACAATGCTCTAAAGAAAATGCAACAGGTGAGGGGTCTTCTTGCTGCTTCGAAGCACAATGTGAGCTCTGCCTACTGGGTTATAACATTGATTACTTCTTGCTATTAAGTTCAGCATTCTGTATGCTTCCACAGTGACCTGGAACAATGCCTGTGTTTAGGAATTAGTAGATCTACATAAAACTTTTGAAGATGAGAAAGATGTTCTCCTTTTAATTTTTTTACATTATACCTGATAGAAATGAAGAAGAAATACTGTTGATATGAGAGAAGCACAAGGAGTTATGCAGCCCTAGGAACATAGGAGCAGAAGTAGGCCATTCAGCCCATCAAGTCTGCTCCGCCATTCAACTAGATCATGGCTGATCATCTACCTCAACACAACTTTCCCGCACCATTCCCAGATCCCTTGATGTCATTATTATCTAGGTATCCAATGATTTCTGTCTTGAACATGCTCAATGATTGAGCTTCCACAGCCCTCTGGGGTAGAGAATTCCAAAGATTCACCACCCTCTGAGTGAAGAAATTCCTCCTCATCTCAGTCTTAAATGGCCTCCCTCTTATTCTGTGACTATATCCCCTGGTTCTAGACTCACCAGCCAGGGGAAACATCCTATCTACATCCACCTTGTCATGCCCGGTAAGAATTTTGTAAGTTTCAATGAGATCACCTCTCATTCTTCGAAACTCTAGAGAATACAGGCCCAGTTTCCTCAATCTCTCCTCATATGACAATCCCGCCATACCAGGGATTAATCTAGTGAACCTCCATTGCACTCCCTTTATGGCAAGTATATCCTTCCTTAGGTGAGGAGACCACAACTGTACACAACATTCCAGGTGCAGTCTCACCAAGACTCTATGCAATTGCAGCAAGACTTCTTTGCTCCTGTACTCAAAACCCCTTGCAATGAAGGCCAACATACCATTTACCTTCCTAATTGCTTGATGCACCTTTTACTGACTCATGAACAAGGACACCCAGGTCCCTTTGGACATCAACACATCCAAACCTCTCACCAGTTAAGAAAGACTCTGTCTTTCTGTTTTTTCTACCAAAGTGATAACTTCACACTTATTCACATTATATTCTATCTGCCATAGAATCATCGAACAATTATGGCACAGAAGGAGGCCATTCAGCCCATGCCGGCTGAAAAAACTTGCTGCCCAGTTTAATCCCACCTTCCAGCACCTGACCCATAGCCTTGCAGGTTCAGCACTTAATGTACATGTCCAGGTACCTTTAGAAAGAATTGAGGGTTTCTGCCTCCACCACCATTCCTGGCAGCAAATTCCAGACACCCACCACCCTTTGGGTGAAAAAGTTTTTCCTCATGTCCCCTCTAATCCTTCTACCAATCACCTTAAATCTGTGTCCACTGGTAACTGACCTCCCTGCCAGGGAAAACAGGTCCTGCCTGTCCACTCTATCTCGGCCCCTCATAATTTTGTACACCTCAATTAAGTCTCCCCTCAGCCTCCTCTGTTCCAGGGAAAACAACCCTAGTCTATCCAACCTTTCCTCATAGCTGCAACTTCCAAGGCCTGGCAACATTCTTGTAAATCTCCTCTGTACTCTCTCCAGAGCAATTACGTCCAGTAATGTGGTGACCAGAACTGTCTGCAACACTCCAACTGTGGCCTAACCAGCGTTTTATACAGTTCCAGCATCACATCCCTGCTTTTGTATGCTATACCTCGGCCAATAAAGGAAAGCAATCCACATGCCTTCTTCACCACTCTATCTACCTGTCCTGCCACCTTCAGAAACCTGTGGACATGCACTCCAAGGTCTCTCACTTCTTCTACCCGTCTCAATATCCTCCCGTCTATTGTGTATTCCCTCACTTTATTTGCCCTCCCCAAATGCATTACCTCACACTTAATCTGGATTGAATTCCATTTACCATTTTCCTGCCCACTCAACCAAACCATTGATATCTTTCTGAAGTCTACAGCTATCCTCTTCACTATTAACTAGACGGCCAATTTTTGTGTCACCTGCAAATTTCCCAATCATGCCTCCCACATTTAAGTCCAAATCATTAATATATCCCACAAACAGCAAGGGACCCAACACTGAGCCCTGTGGAACGCCACTGGAAACAGCTTTCCATCCACACAAACATCTGTCGACTACTACCCTTTGTTTCCTGTCCGTGGGCCAATTCTGGATCCAAACTGCCACATTCCCCTGTATCCCATGGGCTTTCATTTTACTGACCAGTCTGCCATGTGGGACTTTGTCAAATGCCTTACTAAAATCCATGTAGACCACATCCACTGCACTGCCCTCATCAATCCTCCCTGTCACTTCCTCAAAAAAACTCAATTAAGTTAGCAAGACACGACCTTCCCCTAACAAATCCATGCTGACTATCCCTGATTAATCCATGCCTTTCTAAGTGGCAGTTTATCCTGTCCCTCAGAACTGATTCTAACAATTTACCCACCACCAAGGTCAGACTGACTGGCCTATAATTATTTGGCCTATCCCTCACACCCTTTTTAAACAATGGTACAACATTCACAGACTTCCAATTGTCTGGTACCTCGCCTGTATCTAGTGAGGATTTGAAGATGATCCTCAGCACATCCTCTATTTTCTCCCTGGCTTCCTTTAACAAGCTGGGATGCAATCCATCTGGTCCTGGCGATTTATCCACTTTCAAGGATGTCAGACCCTCTAGTACTTCCTCTCTCATTATGCTTATCGTATCTAATATTTCACACTCCTCCTCTTTAACTACAATGTCGACAGTCTACATCAACCCTCTCCTTTGTGAAGACAGAGACAAAAAACTCATTAAGAACCCTGCCCACATCTACTGCATCCACGCACAAATTTTCCCTTGTACATCTTTGATAGGCCCTACCCTTTCCTTAGTTATCCTCTTGCTCTTAATGTACAGATAAAACATCTTTGGGTTTTATTTGATTTTACTTGCCAATAATTTTTCGTGTTCTCTCTTTGCTTTTCTAATTTCCTTTTTTACTTCACCCCTGCACTTTCTGTACTCCTCTAGGCTTTCTAAAGATATTTGTGATTGTTTTAAGATTTCTTTTTCTGCTTTAACTTACCCTGTAAGCTTCTAGATAACCAGAGGGCTCTAGACTTGGCAGTATCACCTTTAACCTTTGTGGGGACATGCCTACACTGCGCCTGTAGAATCTAACTTTTGAATGCCTCCCACTGGCTTGCCACTGATTTTCCTTCAAGTAGCTGTATTCAGTTTCACCAGGTCACTTCTCAGTTTCATAAAATTTGCCTTCCCCCAATTTAGAACCTTTGCTCCTATTTTATCTTTGTCCTTTTCTATGATTATACTAAAACTAACTGTATTATCGTCACTATCTCCAAAATGGTCACCCACTGTTACTTCATCCACTTGACCAGCTTCCTTACCAAAGACTAAATCTAGAATTGCGCCCCCTCTCGTTCTGCCATGTTCTTGCCCATTCACTTAGCCTGTCCAAGTCCTCTTGAAGACTCCTTGCATCCTCCTCACAACTTACATTCCCACCTAGATTTGTGTCATCAGCAAATGTGGAAATATTACATTTGGTCCTCACATACAAATCATTTATATAGATTGTGAACAGCTATAGCCCGAGCACTGATCCTTGCAGTACCCCATTAGTAACAACCTGCCATCCTGAGCATGACCCATTTATTCCTACTCTGTGTTTTCTGTCTGTTAACCAATTCTCAATCCACACCAGTATATTACCCCCAATCCCATGTGCTCTAATTTTTGCTTACTAACCTCCCATGTGTGACCTTATCAATAGCCTTCTGAAAATCCAAATACACCACATTCCACTGGTTCTCCTTTATCTATGTTACAGGCAACATCCTCAAAAAACTCCAACAGGTTTGTCAAACATGATTTCCCTTTCATAAATTCTAAGTGTCTAGTTATTACATCCTTTATAACAGATTCTAACATTTTCCCTACCACTGACATCAAACTAACAGGTCTGTAGTTCCCCATTTTCTCTCTCCCTCCTTTCTTAAATAGTGGGGTTACATTTGCTACTTTCCAGGCTACAGGAACCTTTCCAGAATCTAGAGAATTTTGAAAGATAACCACCAATGCATCCACGATCTCTTTTGCCACTTCCTTCAACATTCTGGGATGTAGCTCATCTGGTCCAGGAGATTTATCAACCTGCAATCCAGTGAATTTTTGAAGTACTACCTCTTTATTAATATTAATTTCTTTCAGTTCCTCATTTTCACAAGTCCCTTGGTTTCCTAGTATTTCTGGGAGATTTTCTGTATTTTCCTCCGTGAAGACAGATACCAAGTAATTGTTTAGTTTCTCCACCATTTCCCTGTTTTCCACCATAAATTCTCCTGTCTCTGCCTGTAATGGACCCACATTTGTCCTTGTTAACCTTTTCCTTTTCACATACCTAAAGAAGCTTTTACAGTCCGCCTTTATATTTCTCGCAAGCTTGCATTCATATTCTTTTTTCCCTTTATCAGTTTCTTGGTCATCCTTTGCTGGATTCTAAATTGCTCCCAATCCTCAGGCTTCCCACTTTTTCTGGCAACCTTATAAACCACTTCCTTTGCTCTAATGTAATCTTTAACTTCCTTTGTTAGCCACGGTTGATTCATCTTTCCTGTTGACTGTTTGTGTCTTAGAGGAATGTATATTTGTTGTAGACCACGTAATACTTCTTTCAATACTCGCCATTGCCTGTCTACAGTCAAATCTTTTAGGGTATTTTCCCAATCCACCAAGATGTCTATTTCATATGCAGATTATGAATGACAATATGAACTGTGCATTCACATTAATTCTACTGCATGAAATAAATAAAATATATTTTTAAAGAAAACAATTAACACATCGCACAGTACTGATTGTGAGAATATGCTGTCTACTTTGTCCAGAATGCAGAAATGTTTTGCTCAGTCCAATTAAGTCTTATTTTTTAATCTTGATGACCTTTTTGTTGCAATATGGAGTGTTCTTTGTCATGACTAATTTCCATTTTTGACAACCCTTTCTGAATATTTATACTTTGATATAAATCCTGACTTGAAATCATTAACTTTTCTTTCAATTTTCCAGCTTTTAATTTGACAAACAACATAAATCAACTATCATCTCTGCACCCAAATTGAGACACTTGTTGCTTTGTTGGGTTTGTATTAGTAGCAGTGTAGGGCGTTCTAGAGAAAGTCTTAGATGCTGGTAAAGGTTAACTACAACTCTTTATTATTTATAGTACTATATACACTCTCTGCAAGCCACCTAAGCTCGTACAGTGATGATGAGTCTCACTGACCGGTATTAACCCTATACATCCTTATACTATAATCCCCCCTCAAGTCTGTACCAACATTTTTCCAAACATATATACATTTATAACTTCTCAACTATCTCTCTCTCCCCAAGTCTCTGACTTTAAATTTAGGCCGGAATTTTACGTGGTAGCAGAGGCCCCACCCACTGGCCAAAAAGTCAGGTGTGAGCCGGGCCTGGAAGCCACGTGGCGATTTTATGTGGCCCAGGCCATTAATCGGCCTCGGGTGGGTCTTCCGTCCCTCTGAGGCAAGAAGTCCCCACCTCCAAGAGCTGCTGGCCAATCAGCGGGCCGGCAGCTCTCAGTCTCAGCAATGCCACTGGGAGCGGTGGTCACTGCTGGGACTGCAACCAGCATGAGGAGCAACAATGGGGGGAGACCTGGAATAGAAGTAAGTCTATGGGGCCTCTTCGGGGATAATCGGCCAGGCCCCGGCGAGGCAAGATGGGGGAGTGGGGGAGGGGGGAGCGGGAAATGTGCTGCAATTGGGGTGGCTTGTGCCATAGAGGGGACCCTCCATGGGGCACAGGGTGCCTGAGCAGGAGGGACCCCCAGCCCACAAGCAGGCTGTTAGATTTTACATACAGCCTCCTGAGGTGCCGAGCCTGCTGTTGGTAATATACCAGTGGCAGTGGGAGATGGCCCTTAAATAGCAATTAACTGGCCATTTAAGGGCCCTAATTTTCCTGGGGCGGGCAGGTCACCTGTCACCGCCATCGATGCGGGTCGGAAAGGCGACAGGAACGGTACACCCCACCTCCAACTCCATTTTACACCACCCCCCCCCCCTCCCTCCCCGGCACCAACCTGCTCCCGCAGGGGGTGTAAAATTCCGGCCTCAGTGTCATCGGAGGTTTGACAACTCTCCCTGATCTGGCTGTAATCCGTCTGGATGATCACTATTCTTTGGAGGAAATCTGGGTTGCTGACTTGGTTTTTCATTTCCACAGGTAGTAGTATTCCATTCAGTTTGGGTTTGTTCATCTTCATCTGGATCTTGCAGATGCATTATTGGTTGTTGCTTTTGCGGAATAGGAAAGATATTCCTCCGATTCCTTCGTATGTTCCCTTCATTCGTTCGTATAACATACGATTGCTGATAGTCCTCATGTTTATGGATTATAGTACCTTCCCGATCTACGGCACGTATCCAAACTTTTTGGCCATTGTTTAATTTGGGTAAGCTTCTTGCTTGAAATCTCCTATTATAATCCCTGGTTTGTTTCTCTTTCTCAAACTATCGTAGTCTTGAGTCTGCAATCCTGGCATGAATTATTGAGGCAATACTGGAAACTGTGTTCTTAATTTTCTTCCCATTAGTAATGAAGCTGGTGATAATCCTCATAGTACTGGCGTCGAATGATAAGCTAGGAGTGAGATAGGAAGATCTCATTTTTCTTGAGTAAAGATTTTATTTGACTCCCACCTCGTTCAGCCACGCCATTGGACTGTGGATACCTTGGTGAGCTCGTACGATGCTAATAAGTCATCAATTATGAACAAAGAACAAAGAAAATTACAGCACAGGAACAGGCCCTTCGGCCCTCCAAGCCTGCGCCGATTCAGATCCTCTACCTAAACATGTCGCCTATTTTCTAAGGGTCTGTATCTCTTTGCTTCCTGCCCATTCATGTATCTGTCTAGATACATCTTAAAAGGCGCTATCGTGTTCGCATCTACCACCTCCACTGGCAACGCGTTCCAGGCACCCACCACCCTCTGCGTAAAGAACTTTCCACGCATATCCCCCCTAAACTTTTCCCCTACTCTACTCTACTCATGGAATATCTCCATTGCTCTCCCTCCTGGACTTTCTTGTGGCCACCCATGTGTACAATATTGTCTACAGTGAATGCACTCTTTGTCATTCTTCTGTGCTGGTTGTATTTCTCGCAACTTCTTTGTGCTTGCTGGCCAACTGTGTGTTGCGTGTCGTGAGTATGACTCTATGTCACCTACGAAATTCAGGTCTTCATGTGATGGATGATCCATGGTTGCCCTCAATACTGCATCGGTTGATGATTGGAAGGAATTGTTTACCTTTGTTTGCTCGACTTTGTCTACCTTTTTAATCAACTGCGGTTCCAAGCATGCATTCCTGCTCAGTAAAGAAATTCTTAATTATTGAAGACATATAAGGTCTCTACCAGTTTTCTGCCTCTATGCTGAAGAGTTGCTTGGAGTTTGCCTTTTACTCGCTGTTGTGTCCCCCCGGACCACGCAACTGCATATATGTTGGTTGCAGGTAACGTGTCTTCACCCAAGGTCAGACAATACTGTGACACTACCCTCAGTGTCAAGCTTAAAATTTGTGAGATGTCCATTCACGTAGATGTCTGCTGTAAAGGCCTGCTTGGGTCTGCAAAAAATAAAAAACCCATCCCGAGCCCGACAGAACCACATTCGACCCGAGCCCGACCCAGCCAGAGTCCTTCCATTTTTTTCCCGTGCCCGACCTGACATCAATTAACTTACCTTCCATTTTTCACTTTGTTGCTGATCCGCACAAGCTTAAAATAACTGTAACAACACCACCTTTCTCGTCCAAAAATTAAATTAACATTGAAGCCACTGTGATAGAACGTGTCTGACCCGGCCCGACCTGAACTCGAATGCCAGACCCGGAAGTGCAACCCGACCCGACCCAAACCAAACGTTTGTCGTCGGGTCCCATCGGGTTCAGGTCGGGTAGCAGACCTTTAGTTTGCTGTCCAGATAGCTTAGTCTGGATTACTGATTTCTCCCAAGAAATCTCCTGGTTCTTTCTCTTGTGGATACTGCTGTATTTGATTCACTGCTCATTTTGTGAAGGTCTTCTGCTTTGTACAGCGCAAAAATTTTGCTGTGTTACATCTTCCCATAGTGTCCAGCTTTTCCACACTTAAAACACTCGGCTTTACTTGCTGGGTAGTGCTCTCGTCTGTGGGTCTTCTTGGCTCCACAACATTGGCAAGGTTTTCCTACGTCACGCACCTTCTCATCTGTATGTCTTTTCTGGTCCTCAAATTGTTTCCCTGGCTTTGGCTTAACCAGTTGGATGGGCATTGGATTCCTTCTCATCCACGGCTTGTCTTCAGCTCATAGGATGTCTCGATTCTGTTTGCGAACTTTAGCCTGTCTTACAATTTGAATGGCCTTTTCCTGTGTAAGGTCTTCCTTGGATTGCAACAGGCCTGACAAGGATTCATCCGCTTGGCCGACAACTATCCTGTCTCTCATTAGTTCTGCCTTTAATTCGCCATATTCGCAACTTTCTGCCGATCTATAGAGGTAATTAATATCAGAGTCTACAGATTCGCCAAACATCTGCACCCCCTTATTCAATTTGGCTCTTTTCATGATTTTATTAGTACGGGGAATAGAATATTTATCAAAGATTTGGAATACCTCTTTGGATTTATCGGTAGCCTCATTGAGCCCTTGTCAGACAATTACATCCTCTACTATCGCTCCGACTGAATACAGGAGTGTGTTCACCTGCTCCATTTCAGATTTGGTCTGGAGTTGAGAAGCAATTCTGAACCTTAAGAACTTTTTTCTCCATACAAGCCAATTTTGGACCTAATTTGGACCTAACCATCTTGATTCTGGAAACTCTCCGGCATTCCCAATTTTGGATCCATATTGCTTCCTTTTGTTTGCTAGGCTTTGCTTTAATTTTAAATTTTTCAGGCTTGGCTTGAAGTGTTCTCATTCTGGTCAGGGCTTTCCCACGCTTCCCAACTTTTCCCATGCTTTCCAACGATTACTGTGCTTTTTCTCCCGGGCTAGACTGAGCAATGGCTACCAACTGTACTCACCTCCCTAGTCGCCAACTCGACCGAGGTCATGCTCTACACCCAATTTTTTTTTCCCCAGTGCACCGTATAAATGAATGGCCAGTTTCACTGTCTCACTCATCCTGGGTCTTGTTTGGCATGAAGACTTGGACCCGACCACTGGATGTGCTGGAAGTACCAATGCAGAGCTCCATGCTGCTGTGGTCTGAGAGGCTGCACAGCTCTTCACAGCCTCTTCTGCTGGTAAGTTGTTTCCTTACTGTATTTATCTTTAAACGTCTCTGAAGTTCCCCTGGTGTTTCTTCCAAAGGTAAGACCTTCAAATTTTCCTGGTCACTTTCACCATTGCCACCATGTTTTATTTTTGGGTTTGTATTTGTAGCATTGTGAGGAGTTCTAAAGAAAGTCTTAGATTCCGGTAACAGTTAACTAACTCTTTATTATTTACAGTTACTATATATGCTGTCCGCAAGCCAGCTAAGCTAGCATCCTTCGTGCTGCTATCCCTTCTTCTTCTCAAACCTATCTCATATGTATCTCATGTGACTGTTACATCATCGCTTGTACAGTGGGAGGGGTCTCTAACTGTCTTTGGTATTTACCCTTTACATCCTTGTACTACAACACTGAATATGAATGAGGATAACTGAGGATACCTTACGACTAGTGTTATTGAAGTCATGTAGATTGAAAAATGGGCACTTATACTTTCTATCATATAACCATCTGAAATACATTCACACCTCACAATCTGAAAACAATCCTCTTGTTTTAAGAGATATGAAAATAAGAGAGTTAGTATGAACTCTTTTTATAGAAAGAACAAATCTATTCATAATTTTAGATATGTTCTAAATAATAAATAGAAAAAGATTAACTAGTCATTTCTCACTTAATGTCATGGGATCTTGTTGTGCACAAATTGTCTGTTGCGTTTGTCTACAAAACAACATTAATTGTATTTCAGAAACAACTATTTGGCTGTGAACTGCTCTGGAAGGCACTACAATGCAAATTCATTTTTCGTTATTTTTAAAAATACGAAAAAGTAAATGGCCAAAAAATTCTTTGTAGTTAGTCTAAAATCCACACATTAGAGTCCATCTATTGCAAGAGCAAGTTTTAAAATACATCAAATGTCAAGAATTAGAACACACATTTCTTAGCCATTCTTAGTTACAATTATATCTCACATAATTATGTCAACATAATGTGATCAGATACATGGTACTACAATAAAACCTAGAATAATACAGCACCAAAAATAACATGAGCAACTGCGATGTCCCTTGCTGGAGCCTTTCCATTCCACTTTAGCGCTGTGGCGTTATAATAAACCTCATATCCCACAGGCAGCTCTACTTACATTAATCATTACTGTAAATGCATTGAATTCGATCTTTTGTCTCTGTTTATAGGTCAAGTATTTACTGGGTCAGTCCCAATGTGCAGGTTGTCAGTGATAACCAACACAGCATCATACAAATTAAAGCCAACATCCTAAACAGCAATTATGATGCCTTAATTTTAAGATAATCTTCTCTTGTGGGCTATTTGAAGGAACAGGCACACTTTAAGGATGCTGTTAGGATTTAAACTGGTTCCAGATGCTTCTTCTCATGCCAAATACAAAAGATCCGCATCCACAGGCAAGCTCTCACTTGCTATGAGTTGAAACATCACTCTACGTGCAAAGTAATCTGGTACAGCAGAGTGAACAAAGAACCCTTTTACCAATGAAGTACACACTGTATAGACTACCACTGTACACTCTCCAAACGATGGGCAAATAACATTGTGACAGATTGTACATCTCAGACAACAACTGCAAATCAAGTTTATTAAAAGTAAGACTGAACAGGAGCAAGAGCAAAACGTATTACAGATTTTACTTATATACCATCGCTGTTTCAAAATAATAAATGTCTCTTTTGTATGTGCAGTAAAGAGGATAAGACTGAATTCTTTATGCCAGCTGCTTTATCAAACTGAGCACCTCAGTAATAATACCTGGCACTGTTGCTGCAAATAATGAAATACTGCATCCAGGAAACCGTTACTTTGAAGTGTTACCAAGTTATGCACTTCTCGTACAAAATTAGAAATAACTTTCCACAGAATTCCATATTTTTAGCAGGTAAATCTTGTGGCACTGCGTCATGCAGGACAGTTTCGTCTTGGGTGCAATCTCCACAGAGTTGGCTGATTGTGCAAGAAGACAATGGCAGTACGACAGTTGGTCTAAACATCCCAGGTCTAAGGATATCAAAAGAACTCAAGCAGGGCTCCTGATCATGATCCAGTGATCCCTACTGGGAAGTGTATGTTTGTGGCAATCAGTTGTGGACAGGATTAAACTTCCTAAGTTGCCTTTCATGATAGAAATGCATGCTTGCACTCACTGCCTTGCCCACACATGCATAATAAGCTCTTGCTGCAAGAGTTGCCAGTGCCATATAATCATACCCAATAGGAATTAGCACATTTATGGCAGGGGGGAGTAGGGGGAGAAAATAAGAGTAAGAAAATTGAAAAACAAAAATAATTATTCTTTTGGATGGTTTCAGAAACTCTGACAGTCACTGAATGGCAGACATTTACAGTTTGTTTTTCTTTTACATATCACCAACTTGTGAAGATCAGCAAAAGACAAATTCCCGAATGTAGTTTGCAATGTATGGCGGCAATGTACGCTATTTTTAAAAAAAAAGCACATTTCAACGTCCAAATTCAAACCGATTATTTTTCTTTTAAGGTGCAGAAGTTATTCTATAAATTTATTGATGGATGTTTCAACTTCATTATAGTCAGACGCGACCAGAAGCAATTTTGCGTTAAGTTAATTTCTGAAAATATACTGAAAACATGAAGAAACTCCCATTTTGTATTGAGAAGTGCACCACGTACAACATTTTAGTTCAATTATGCTTAGAAATTCTGCTATTTGCACCTGGCATTTTAATAGTCCAAAGCATCCCAACTTTATATCTTCCCACAATGTCCTTAAGGTGACAAATAGAGCTTCTAAACACAGCTTTATTGCAAGTGTCAATTGCTGTCTTAGTCCCCTTGCAGCAGCCATTCCTTCTGGTTCATTGTCTAAACGACCTTTCAAATAATTCTGTGAGTTCTCTGTTCCATTCTTCTGCTGTTCTAATGGTTCAGTTTGTAGCACTACTAAAGAGAAAGATGATCTTTTTATGCTTTTGTTTATCTTACTTGAATTTTGATGATCTTGGCAAAAAGCTGCCCTCCATTGGTCCTCCCTTCATTCTACCACTATGAAAAGATCTGTCTATATTTAAGAAATGCTGAAATTTGAGACCTTCAGCTATGAGTCAACAGCATAGTTAAAATTTTATCTGCATCAAATATATATATATATATATAATGTTGGATGCAGTTTACATTTTCTATCATCTTGGTCAGATACTTTAATTCAAGTTCACTATCCTATGACTATTTAAGCATATATTTTAGGTCGCTGATTTTTTTTTCCAGTTATTATTTGAGTAACCAAGTCATATTCTGTTGTTAACGTGGACAAGCATTTTCAACCAATTACCATCAGAGAGGTGGGGTAGATTTTAACTCACTCAAAACCCATCCAATTGAATAAAGTTAAAATTGGGAACGTGGTCTCTCACTGGGAAGTGTGAACATTCTCCGCAGTGTAAAATTAGCTGATGCAAATCTCTGCCAGAAAAGGCAAGCTGTATACATTCAAATAAATCAGGAATATTCCATTCTGCACTAAGATTTGGAATTTCTCAACATCTCTGACAGTGAAGCCTGTTGTGCCATTATTCATACTTTTTAATTTTCTCAAAAGAACTTATTTTCCATTGATACACTGCAGTGAGCATCTCGTGTATGCTCAAGTATATGAACGGTACTCAGTTTTTTTCACATTCACAATGTGAGCAGGAAACGAAAATATGTCTACCACTTGTACTGCTATGAAATAGACAGGATACACAGCATTAATGCTTTTATTGCTTTTTTATCTCTTTCTTTTTACTCCTTCCTCACTCTTGTCCATTTTCCTGATTTCCATTTCCATTTAATTTTAAATATACCAAAAATATATCACTTTGTGAAGTACTAACGTAATGATTACCTGTAGATTTTCTAAAAACATGCGTGATTTCCTTTATAAAGCTATGGTGATTTGTAAGATTGAAAATAGCTGGCAAGATAGTCTTTTCCATCATAAAAATGTTGAAGTGTTGTATTCTAGGCTAACATTCTTGCAAATCAGCTTCATTAAATGTCCATATCATTTCTCCTGGCCCATGCTGAATTAAGATAATGAAAATACTGATGATGCTTAAAGACTATTGTGTTATGTATGTTTTAAATTAAAATATCATTGGTGAGAACAGTTTTGGGAGATAGTTTTTTTATATTCTTTCATGGAATGTGAGTATTGCTAGCAAGGGCGGCATTTATTGCCCATACCTAACTGCCCTTGAGAAGTTGGTAATGAGCTGCCTTCTTGAACCGCTGCAGTCCATGAGGTGTAAGTACACCCACAGTGCAGTTAAGGAGGGACTTCCAGGATTTTGACCCAGTGACAGTAAAGGAATGGTGATAGAGTTAAGTCAGGATGGTGTGTGACTTGGAGGGGAACTTGCAGGTGGTGGTGCTCCCATGTGCCTGCTGCCCTTGTTCTTCCAGGTGGTTCAGGTCATGGGTTTGGAAGGTGCTGTTGAAGGAGGCTTGGCAAGTTTCTGCAGTGCAAATTGTAGATGGTACACACTGCTACCACTGTGAGTCAGTGCTGGAGGGAGTGAATGTTTAAGGTGTTGGATGGAGTGCCAATCAAATGGGTGGCTTTGTCCTGGATGCTGTCGAGCTTCTTGGGTGTTATTGAAGCTGCACTTTGGGGAATCAGGAGGTGAGTTACTGCTCTTGTAGCCACAGTATTTATATTGCTTATCTTGTTAACTTTCTGGTCAATGGTAACCCCCAGGATGTTGATGGTGGAAAATTCAGCGACAGTAATGCCGGTGAACGTCAAAGGGAGATGGTTAGATTCTCGCTTGTTGCAGAGGGTCATTGCCTGGCACTTGTGTGGCGCAAATGTTACTTATCAGCCCAAGCCTGAATGTTGTCCAGGTCTTGCTGCATGCAGGCAATGACTGCTTCAGTAGCTGTGGAGTCACGAATGGTACTGCACATCGTACAATATTCAGCAAACTTCCCATTTCTGATCTTATGATTAAAGGAAGGTCATTGATGAAGTAGTGGAAGATTGTTGGGCCTCGGACACTACCCTGAGGAACTCCTGCAGTGATGTCCTGGGACTGAGATGATTGACCTCAAACAGCCACAACCATATTCCTTTGCGGTTGGAATGACTCCAACCAGTGAAGAGTTTTCCCACTGAGTCCCATGACTTCAACTTTGCAAGGATTCCTTGATGCCATACTTGGTCAAATGCTGCCTTGATGTCAAGGGCAGTCATTCTCACTTCACCTCTGGAGTTCAGCTCTTTTGTCCATATTTGGACCAAGTCGCTAAAGAGGTCAGGTGCAGAGTGCCCCGGCATAGCCCAAACTGGGCATTGCTAAGCAGGTTATTGGTCAACATGTGCCACTTGAAAGCACTGTCAACAACACCTTCCATCACTTTGCTGATGATTGAGAGTAGACTGATGTGGCAGTAATTGGTCAGAATGGATTTGTACTGCTGCTTGTGCACAGGACATACCTGGGCAATTTTCCATATTGTCGGGTAGAGGCCAGTGTTGTAACTGTACTGGATGGAACTGCTTGGCTAGGGCGCACCTAGTTTTGGAGCATAAATCTTCAGTACTACAGCCAGGATGTTGTCAGAGCCCATAGAGTTTGCAGTATCCAGTGCTTTCAGCCGTTTTTTGATATTACATGAGTGAATCGAATTGGCTGAAGACTGGCATCTGTGATGCTGGGGTCGTCAGGAGGAAGCCGCGATGGATCATCCACTTGACACTTCTGGCTGAATATGGTTGCAAATGCTTCAGCTTTGTCTTTTGCACTGGCATGCTGGGCTCCCCCATCATTGAGGATGGGGATGTCTATGGAGCTTTCTCCTCCTATTAGTTCTTTAATTGTCCACCACCATTCATGACTGGATGTGGGCAGGACTGCAGAACTTTGATCTGATCTGTTGGTTATGGGATTCCTTTAGTATGCACTTAGTCCTGTGTGTAGCTTCAGCAGGTTGGCACCTCATTTGTAGGTATGCTTGGTGCTGCTTCCAGCATGCTCTCCTGAATTCCTCATTGAACCAGGTTTGATTCCCTGACTTGAAGGTAATGGTAGAGTGAGGGATATACTGGGCCATGAGGTTACAGATGGTGGTTGAATACAATTCTGCTGCTGCTGATGGTCCACAGCACCTCATGGATGCCCAGTTTTGAGCTGCTACATCTCTTCTGAATATATCCCATTTAGCACAGTGGTAGTGCCACACAACACAATGAAGGGTATGCTCAGCGTGAAGATGGGACTTCATTTCCACAAGGACTGTGCGGTGGTCACTCCTACCAATGTTGTCATGGACAGAGGCAGCTGCGAAAGGTAGATTGGTGAGGGTGAGGTCAAGTAGGTTTTTCCCTCTTGTTGGTTCTCTCGCCATCTGTCATGGGCCCAGATTGGCAGCTCTGTCCTTCAGGACTCTGTCAGCTCAGTCAGTTGTGGTGCTACTGAGCCACTCTTGCTGACATTGAAGTCCCTCACCCAGAGTCCATTCTGTGCCCTTTCTACCCTCAGTGCTTCTTCCAAGTGGTGTTCAACATGAAGGAGCACAAATCCATCAGCTGAGGGAGGGCATAAGGTGGTAATCTGCAGGAGGTTTCCTTGCTAATGTTTGACCTGATGTCATGAGACTTCATGGGGTCCAGAGTCAATATTGAGGACTCCCAAGGTCACTCCCTCCTGACTGTACACCATTGTGTCATCACCTCTGCTGGGTCTGTCTTGTTGGTGGGGTAGGACATACCCAGGGATGGTGATGGAGGAATTTGGGGCATTGGCTGTAATGTATGGTTTGGCTGTTGCTTGACTAGTCTGTGGGCCAGCGCTTCCAATTTTGGCACAAGTTCCCAGGTGTTAGTGAGTGGGTCACATGTAGACCAGAACAGGTAAGGACGGCAGATTCCTCTCCCTAAAAGGACAATAGTGAACCAGATGGGTTTTTATGACAAGCTGGTAGTTTCATGGTCACCATTCCTGAGATGTGCTTTTTATTCCAGAATTATTCATTAATGGAATTTAAATACCACCAGCTTCCATGGTAGGATTTGAACTCGGGTCTCTGGAGCATTAGTCTGGGCCTCTTGTTACTAGTCCAGTACCACTACACTGTCATCCCTACAGTTAATGCTACACTTCATAGCACTGCTTGCACCACTGTATATGATCCGCATTCTAAAATCTTTAAGAATGCCCCTGTAAAATATTGAAATACTGCATTTTAATTATGATCCAATTGACTCTCCTTCTGTTGTATAGTTATGTACTCAAATAAGGAAGCCTAATTTAAGTAGTGATCTCGCCATCGTTTTGGTAATAAGGATGGAAAGAATGGTACTCCGCTATCCGTGAACTGTATGATTACAATACAGGCACCTAATTTTTCAAATGAAAGCTTGATGCAAATGGATCTAGAGGGTATTTTGTTTTACATGAATCACATCAGGAATTTGTTAAATGTTGCATAAACTGCAGAGGATGCAGCTTGCCAACAGAGGAGAAAACTATCCCACCAAAAGAAATAAATGTTTGGACTCAAAATCAGCCACTAGTATGATAAAAATAAAAGAATGTGATAACTTGTCAAAGTCTACCACGTTTAATTTGCTGGCCATATGCTAGTTCCTACCACAATATTAACCTTCCAAAGGTGACTGCAAGCCCAGTTAGTAGTAAAATTTTCTTCAAATATGGTGCACAGAGCATTAAAAAAAAATCATAGGACCATATTTTATGCTTTTTTCTAAATGTCTTTTTTATAATTGTCAAATTTTCTTCTTTAATAAATGTTTTTGACCTACAAACAAAATAGTTTCTGAGCATAATTTTGCAGTTCATAATTCATACATGATTTCACTGGTGAGAACAACAATGAAACACCAAATTGATTGAACCTCTAATAGTTATCCTGAGTATTTCAAACAGCTAACAAGCTACTTAACGCGAGGTGGGGGGGAAGCAAAACATTCATCAATCTAGTAGTGGGGTATGCAGTACTTTCAGCAAATTTATAAGAGTTATTTTACTGACAAGAGCTTGCAGATCTCTGTGGACTGTATAATAAAGAAAGGGAATAACTTTTTGCTTCACGAGGAGACAGGTGCACAAGGATATTCTTGCCTGGTTCTTCCAGTAAGTTCTCCAATTAACCATAATTATCTTAGACACTTTTGAGAAATTGTGTGGTGAAGTGGATTAGACAATGGGCGAGGATTTGAATTCATACCCAACTTAGACCAATGATAAAATTGTTACATGAAACAAGTTTCAATCGCAATCCAGTTCTTCAGCATAAAACTGTCCTTAATTGGTAATGTCACTCAAACAGGTCAAAGAATGGCAGGTGTGAGAAATGGAAAAAATGTCACACTGCTATAGCGGAGGGCACTCTTCTAATATTGAGCTGCAGCATATTAGTGGGACAGGGGAGAAGGCACTTTCCTCTGCATCTCACTGAGCTATCCTGCCTGTATGCTTGATGCTGGTGCCTGAAATAGGAAGAGATCCATTCTCCAGCAACAAAACCACCTTACATTTATATAGTGGTTTTAATGAAGCAAAGAATCTCAAAGTGCTTCACAGAAGTGATTATCAAACAAAATTTGACACAGAAAGAGATATTAGGGCAGATGACCAAAAAGCTTGGTCAAAGAGGTAGGTTTTGAACAGCATCTAAAAGGAGGATAGAGAAGTAGAAAGGTGAAAAGGTTTAAGGAAGGAATTCCAGAGGCAGCTGAAGGCATAGCTGGCAATAGTGGAACAATTAAAATCAGGGATGCACAACAGGCCAGATTTGAAGAAACAGATAGATCTCAGAACATTGTAGGGCTGGAGGAGGTTACAGAGATAGGGAGAGACAAAGCCATGGAGAGATTTGAAAATGAGGATGATAATTTTAAGATCGAGGCATTACTCAACCGAGAGCCATTGTAGATCAGCAAGCACAGTGATGATGGGTGAACAGGACTTGGTGCAAGTTTGGATATGGGCAGCAGGGTTTGGATAAGCTGAAGTTTATGGAGAATGGAAGATGGGCGGGTGGCCAGGAGTCCATTGGAATAGTCAGATAAAGAGCTAACAAAGACATAAATGAGAGTTTCAGCAGCAGATGAACTTGAGGCAGGGCACAGTCATGCGATAGTATGGAGGTTGTAATCGGCGGTCTTGGTGATGAAGCGGATATATAGTCGGAAGTCCGAGGATGACACCATGGTTGCAAACATTCTGGTTCAGCCTCAGGGAGTGCCAGGGAGAGGGATGGAGTCACTGGCTAGGGAATGGAATTTGTGGTAAAGACTGAAGATGATGACTTCCTTCTTCCCAATATTTAGTTGGAGGAAATTTCTGCTCATCCAGTACTGGATGTTGGACAAGCAATATAACAAAGATATAACAAAGAATAACAAAGAAAATTACAGCACAGGAACAGGCCCTTCGGCCCTCCAAGCCTGCGCCGATCCAGATCCTCTACCTAAACATGTCGCCTATTTTCTAAGGGTCTGTATCTCTTTGCTTCCTGCCCATTCATGTATCTGTCTAGATACATCTTAAAAGACGCTATCGTGTTCGCATCTACCACCTCCGCTGGCAACGCGTTCCAGGCACCCACCACCCTCTGCGTAAAGAACTTTCCACGCATATCCCCCCTAAACTTTTCCCCTCTCACTTTGAACTCGTGACCCCTAGTATTTGAATCCCCCACTCTGGGAAAAAGCTTCTTGCTATCCACCCTGTCTATACCTCTCATGATTTTATACACCTCAATCAGGTCCCCCCTCAACCTCCGCCTTTCTAATGAAAATAATCCTAATCTACTCAACCTCTCTTCATAGCTAGCACCCTCCATACCAGGCAACATCCTGGTGAACCTCCTCTGCACCCTCTCCAAAGCATCCACATCCTTATGGTAATGTGGCGACCAGAACTGCACGCAGTATTCCAAATGTGGCCGAACCAAAGTCCTATACAACTATAACATGACCTGCCAACTCTTGTACTCAATACCCCGTCCAATGAAGGAAAGCATGCCGTATGCCTTCTTGACCACTCTATTGACCTGCGTTGCCACCTTCAGGGAACAATGGACCTGAACACCCAAATCTCTCTGTACATCAATTTTCCCCAGGACTTTTCCATTTACTGTATAGTTCACTCTTGAGTTGGACCTTCCAAAATGCATCACCTCGCATTTACCCTGATTGAACTCCATCTGCCATTTCTCTGCCCAACTCTCCAATCTATCTATATTCTGCTGTATTCTCTGACAGTCTCCTTCACTATCTGCTACTCCACCAATCTTATTGTCGTCTGCAAACCTGCTAACCAGACCACCTATACTTTCCTCCAAATCATTTATGTATATCACAAACAACAGTGGTCCCAGCACGGATCCCTGTGGAACACCACTGGTCACACGTCTCCATTTTGAGAAACTCCCTTCCACTGCTACTCTCTGTCTCCTGTTGCCCAGCCAGTTCTTTATCCATCTAGCTAGTACACCTTGGACCCCATGCGCCTTCACTTTCTCCATCAGCCTACCATGGGGAACCTTATCAAACGCCTTACTGAAGTCCATGTATACGACATCTACAGCCCTTCCCTCATCAATCAACTTTGTCACTTCCTCAAAGAATTCTATTAAGTTGGTAAGACATGACCTTCCCTGCACAAAACCATGTTGCCTATCACTGATAAGCCCATTTTCATCCAAATGGGAATAGATCCTATCCCTCAGTATCTTCTCCAGCAGCTTCCCTACCACTGACGTCAGGCTCACCGGTCTATAATTACCTGGATTATCCCTGCTACCCTTCTTAAACAAGGGGACAACATTAGCAATTCTCCAGTCCTCCGGGACCTCACCCGTGTTTAAGGATGCTGCAAAGATATCTGTTAAGGCCCCAGCTATTTCCTCTCTCGCTTCCCTCAGTAACCTGGGATAGATCCCATCCGGACCTGGGGACTTGTCCACCTTAATGCCTTTTAGAATACCCAACACTTCCTCCCTCCTTATGCTGACTTGACCTAGAGTAATCAAACATCTGTCCCTAACCTCAACATCCGTCATGTCCCTCTCCTCGGTGAATACCGATGCAAAGTACTCGTTTAGAATCTCACCCATTTTCTCTGACTCCACGGATAACTTTCCTCCTTTGTCCTTGAGTGGGCCAATCCTTTCTCTAGTTACCCTCTTGCTCCTTATATATGAATAAAAGGCTTTGGGATTTTCCTTAACCCTGTTTGCTCAAGATATTTCATGACCCCTTTTAGCCCTCTTAATTCCTCGTTTCAGATTGGTCCTACATTCCCGATATTCTTCCAAAGCTTCGTCTTTCTTCAGCCGCCTAGACCTTGTGTATGCTTCCTTTTTCCTCTTAGCTAGTCTCACAATTTCACCTGTCATCCATGGTTCCCTAATCTTGCCATTTCTATCCCTCATTTTCACAGGAACATGTCTCTCCTGCATGCTAATCAACCTCTCTTTAAAAGCCTCCCACATATCAAATGTGGATTTACCTTCAAACAGTTGCTCCCAATCTACATTCCCCAGCTCCTGCCGAATTTTGGTATAGTTGGCCTTCCCCCAATTTAGCACTCTTCCTTTAGGACCACTCTCGTCTTTGTCCATGAGTATTCTAAAACTTACGGAATTGTGATCACTATTCCCAAAGTAGTCCCCTACTGAAACTTCAACCACCTGGCCGGGCTCATTCCCCAACACCAGGTCCAGTATGGCCCCTTCCCGAGTTGGACTATTTACATACTGCTCTTGAAAACCCTCCTGGATGCTCCTTACAAATTCTGCTCCATCTAGACCTCTAACACTAAGTGAATCCCAGTCAATGTTGGGAAAATTAAAATCTCCTATCACCACCACCCTGTTGCTCCTACATCTTTCCATAATCTGTTTACATATTTGTACCTCTATCTCACGCTCGCTGTTGGGAGGCCTGTAGTACAGCCCCAACATTGTTACCGCACCCTTCCTATTTCTGAGTTCTGCCCATATTGCCTCACAGCTCGAGTCCTCCAAAGTGCCTTCCTTCAGCACAGCTGTGATATCCTCTTTGACCAGTAATGCAACTCCTCCACCCCTTTTACCTCCCTCTCTATCCCGCCTGAAGCATCGATATCCTGGGATATTTAGTTGCCAATCATGCCCTTCCCTTAACCAAGTCTCAGTAATAGCAATAACATCATACTCCCAGGTACTAATCCAAGCCCTAAGTTCATCTGCCTTACCTACTACACTTCTTGCATTAAAACAAATGCACCTCAGACCACCAGTCCCTTTGCTTTCATCATCTGCTCCCTGCCTACTCTTTACCTTAGTCACGCTGACTTCATTATCTAGTTCCTTACAGGCTTTAGTTACTACCTCCTTACTGTCCACTGACCTCCTCATTTGGTTCCCAACCCCCTGCCACATTAGTTTAAACCCTCCCCAACAGCGTTAGCAAAAGCACCCCCAAGGACATTGGTTCCAGTCCGGCCCAGGTGTAGACCGTCCAATTTGTAATAATCCCACCTCCCCCAGAACCGGTCCCAATGTCCCAAAAATCTGAACCCCTCCCTCCTGCATCATCTCTCAAGCCACGCATTCATCCTGACTATTCTTTCATTTCTACTCTGACTATCACGTGGCACTGGTAGCAATCCTGAGATTACTAATATAATAAATTAGAGACAGTGGTGAGATCGAGAGAGGTGGTGGCGAGTTAGAGCTGGGGTGTAGTTACTGTACATGTGGACCTAAAGTGCACTACTATTCCTCAAATTCATAAGCACAAAAATGAAAGAAAAAATGGACACATATTTACAATTAGACAATTACTAATTGAGTTAACAATTTAGTTTCATGAACTGCATATATCCTGTTTGGCCTCTTCTACAAGGAGAAATACTGCAACAGCCACACCACTGACTGACCTGTAGCACGACAACTACTTTTCATTATTACCTCTTTCCAGACCTGCATAATACTAACCATTTCTCACGACTGACCTTCTGAGTAAATTTTTTTCTCCTTATTATGTAAAACCATTTAGGAGGGGAGCACTATTCAGCATAACCATAAAAAATCTGAGTATTACATTACTTCGTTATGCCTACACATCTACTTTTCCATAGGAGTTGACATACAAAGTATAATGTAGTCCAGAAAACAGTGAATTTTTAATTAATCTTTTTAATGTTAATTCAAAATAGATAACTGCATAACAGTGATTATTGTTATTATTATTATATCATCTTGCATCAAACAGATAAAGTATTTTGTACCACTTTTTGGAATATTTTTCCCAGTACTTTTGCAATAAACTGAAAATTGAGATGGTTTTACAGCATTGACTGCCCAGAGTCCAGATGCCAAGCTTTTATTCTAAATTAATTGGTTGGAGAGCAACAGACCAAACGTGTACTAGATCTAACATTATATATAAATAGCGAGAAGGAAGAGAGAGCAACAGCACAAGTAGGAGAGGCAAAAATACTGGAACAAATAAAGAAGTTCTGGGGAGTTTGGTAAGAGAGATATATCAATGCAGTATGTAAAAAGAAGACATAAAGATGAGTAATCGGGACAAAGTGTTGGCCCTGAACCTGAGAAGGAAACCAGAAACGACTAACAAAACAGTGACTACCAGTAACTCATGGCACACACACAACTGTAATGAATCATTGCTGGTATAATCACATATATCACAACCCTTAATTAAGTCCAATGTTCATAATTCCCTCACAGATAGGCCATACAAAACACTCTTATTATATAGAAGAGTAGATGCTTTGGTATGCGTTAGAAGACAAATTTTTGGTCAAGTTGTTCAGCTGACCATGAACAATGGAAGCAGTGTATGATCATGCAGACTGACTCAGAATTACAGCTCTGAAATCCATCACAAATGATATTTTAATATCTATATAGTGTATGTACTGTTTTCTATACTTTATATGTAGTATGCAATACTTAACCAAATTTTATTTATTTCTCGTGTATGAGTATGTTGCTACTTGGGGCTGGAAGAGATTTCAGTGTAAGGACAAATCTCAATAATTTTTGCTGCTTGTTCATGCATTTGGGAAAATAATGATTTAGAAATGGAAACAAAATATCTATTAGAGTCTGCAAGCAAATTGTGTGGCATGAACAATTTTACAAATAACGTAGATGCAGCCTCACAGCTCCAGCGACCCGGGTTCAGATCTGGGTACTATCTGTGCGGAGTTTGCAAGTTGTCCCTGTGACCGCGTGGGTTTCCGCCGGGTGCTCCGGTTTCCTCCCACAGCCAAAGACTTGCAGGTTGATAGGTAAATTGGCCATTGTAAATTGCCCCTAGTGTAGGTAGGTGGTAGGAGAATGGTGGGGATGTGGTAGAGAATATGGGATTAATGTAGGATTAGTATAAATGGGTGGTTGTTGGTCGGCACAGACTCGGTGGGCTGAAGGGCCTGTTTCAGTGCTGTATCTCTAAATAAATAAACAGGTAAAGGACCTCATGGTACAGTAAGATTAGTTTCTTCAGCAGATTACTAGGGAATAATAGACAGTACATACTGTAAGAAACACACTCCCATTAAGATGCCAAAGACAACTTTACAGAAAGCCTGTTACAGTTAGAAGAAATACTTGGGTTTCCCATAGTCATTCTTAATGCTTCATACGTGTTCCTCAAAGTACAAGAAGCAGGAGCTAGCATTGCTTTAATAGGCAAATTACTCTTCAAAAAATGTAGACATTTGTTCCAAAATATGAAAGCATTAAAGAGTACACAATGGGGGATGATACTTCAATGAAATGATGGTTCTCTTATATATGGCATCATGGAATGAAAGGATACAAGCATTCACCACAGGATGGGTTCCTGATCACTGTGCTACTGGGATAAGCACTAGGTTAAAGCTATTCACATTTACATAGCAAGAGAAGAAAAGATCAACATGCCAGTTGCCCTGGATCACAAACAAATCTCCCAGTGACTAACGACTGAGTAACATAAGCAGACACATGGTATTCAGTCATTGCCCATCCTCTCAGTGTATTTGCTGGGGGTGGTGGAGCGGGAGAAACTAGGAGAATTTTATTAAAAGGTGCAAAAATCTAACTTTTAAATAAAACATGCAGAACATGCAAAACCCACTAATGTATTTGAATGAAATAGAGACATTTGTTATATAAATTCACAGTGCAGAAAGGCCTTCAATAATTTGAAAATCATGATTTTCAGTTTGTTATTTTACTTGTAATGTTAACTATTACTATCCTGTTCTGGAAGACCAAGGATGCAGCACCACCACTCAATTTCAAACTGAACAATCTTGCTGTTTTTGGTTTTATTTATAAACCAATGCTATTGTGTTAAGTTGTTATTCAGGATGGAACCCTTGCTTCTGTTCCTTCAAAGTGCAACTTGTTCTTATAATATAATAACTAGCATTTATCCAATGCCTTTAACATAATAGAACATCCTAAACTGTTTCAAGAAAGCGCTATCAGACAAAATTTGACCCCGAGCACCATTAAAGAGGTATTGGAACAGGTGACCAAAAGCTCGGTCATAAAGATATGTTTTAAGGGGTACCTTAAACGAGAGAGAGGCAGAGAGGTTTAGGAAGAGAATTCCAGGGTTAATTATTTAACACAGATTAAAGCAGCAGGTGCTTCTATTAAAGTTAATTTCACCTTAAAGGAAACATTATCCACAAGTGTCACAAGAAGTTGCTCTGACTTGCCAGCTAGAATCTACTCCAAAATTAACAGCAGTTTGATTAGGCAATACGTCGGAGGCAAATCTAGCAGTTAAGAGGAATATAAGAGCCATGTGAGGATCATAAAGGGAACAAGAGGCAAGAAACATTTAGCATCATAATTATTGAGTAAGAGGTAATAACACCCCGACCAAAGGAGTGTCTGGAGGTTCAGGGCAGCAGAGAGTCCGAATTGGAAGAAGCAAAGAAAGTTTTTTAAAAAAACAGAAAACATAAAAATGCTGCAATAACAATACTACTGTGTCAGTAAAAAACCGTTTTATTATAGTATAATGAATCACTTTTAAGCACGAAAGCAAAGTGGTTTAAGACCCTTACCAGGAGGTCATCTCACACCTGTTTGCACCCAGTAAATGTTAACTCCAGCTAGTATGAAGTTATATTTCAAGATGCTCCTGGTTGAATCACGTGACTATTTCAAAAACTTATTTTTGATATTAGTGAAAAGTCCACCAGCTGCCTGGGGACTGGAGCTCTTCAGCTGTATTTAAGCACACCCGTGTAGAGCTACTTCATCGCCGGCCTCAGTGCCACAGAGTCGTGATAACTTCGGTCTGCCAACATTGCATTCTACGGATAACGTTCAGGGACTTTGTTGCAGACAAACGAATGTAAATACCAGCCAGGAAAGCAGTAATAAGCTGTAAATAATTCATAAACATTATAGGATAATTTTAGTTGTTAAAATACCTCGTGAAAACACGAAGTATGGAAAGAACTCAACGTTTTTGGTGGATTGATAGTACTGTGTATATATCGACAATGGAAAGCGATGGGGAAAGGTTATCAATCGGATAATGTGACCAGGATATGGCAGCACTGTTGGCACAATGCATTTCTTGCCACAGAGATTGCGATAATTTGGTTAAATAAATCCTAATTTATATCGACAACATACCAAATTTATAGAATGGTTTAACCACTTCTATTCACGAGGTACTTGCTGATAGTCCGAAGGTAGTAGTGTCGAAAGTCCCAATTGATACATTATACATTGCGCCGACAGGACATTTGCAATTACAGCGTGCTGTTCAGCTAATTCAGTTTTAAGAGTTCTCGATTGTGTTTTCTAGGTGTCTATGACATAAACGGCATCCATGTCGATGCGATGCTCATGCAGAAACGAAATTGAAATACTTACAGCGTTACAGTTTGGTTAGGCAGGAGGCTGGATTGCAAAGTTTCTAACAACTCTCCATGACTGCATGTCACTTTGATTCGGATTTTAATCTGCCTGCTGGGTCCCTTTGAGCGCTCACTGGTACAGCTGCAACTATCTATGATCAAGTCAGGACAACTTCTATTCCCGGCTATGCCTCCAATTAATCCGGCGACTAAATGCACCAAATACAAGAGTTTCATCGTGAACCAAACCTTCCGATTGATTTCTTTATTCCTAGTCTAACGTTTTGTGAACTGCTCATTTCACAAGTATTCCTGAGACTAACAGGTTAGTGACCAGTGCAGCCTATCTCTCTGACAGTCTACAAAACTTCCAAAAGTGACGAATCTCATCTAATGACTTTTCTTTGCCAGCATTTTGTTTCTTGCCAACTGTTGATTCCCAATTGCTGGCAATTGTCTCTGGAAATGCAATGCGGCTCACATTATTGGCGCTGATGTCGTTTGCTGTGTGTCACTCGATTGATAGAATGTCATACGGTTCACGCACAGCCGCGGACCAGAAATGACAGAACTGCATTTGCCTTCAAGTCTATGCCCGGCTTCTTCCAGCTGGCGCGCCGCTGGCTAGCCGCAGCTTCTCCCTGAAATGGGTTTGCTTCACGCCACACGTTTTACATTTCTCCAATCACTGCAGGCCGATTGATCTTAGAGACGGCGCTATGTTTATTCCTGACGGCCGGTGTGGAGACACGGCTCACTGCCTGCACGATAGAAGCTCGCCAATACACCCGGAGTTTGCAGCTCAACAGGTCCTAGGAGCTCCGCGATGCAGCGGATCCAGATGCGCTCAGCCCTTCCCATGAGTGGAGCTGTCAGTGGAGGCAGTGTGAGAGCAGTGGCCGTCAGTCTTCCCCACTGGCCCAGCCCCCAATCACCCAGCCTTAAAGTTACAGGGCACCTTTCTGCCGCTACTTGTGGGGGAAAGGAAGGCAACTGGGCTGGAGTTTGTTCTGCTTCACTGAGGGGACCACGTATCCTTCGGTGTTGTTTAGATTTGACTTCAGTAATGCTCAGCCAGCATAGTTCAGCAACTAGAACAGAAAGCGCCCAGTGTACAAAAGAAAACTTTTGTGTGTGTACGCCGGGTGATCTGCTGTGATTCACGTGACTAAATGAGAAAGGATACAACCCAAGTTTAAATGACTTGTGTCCGTTTGTGTTTGCACCGTTACTTTATCGATCTGTCAAATCTAATTCACTGGGAGTGGCGCTCGCTTATTCGTGTTTAAAAATATAGCTCCACATGTTTAAACAGGCTTGAAATTTTCTGTGCTTATAATGATGCCTAGTATTTTCATAATATAGATAGCCTCTTTTTATATTCCATTCCACCAGGTATGCGCCTTTCCTCCTTGGGCTTCATTCACTGCTATGCAGTTGGATCTGATGCAGCAAAGGTCCATGAAATTTGAATTGCACTAATACGAGTGACAACTCTCATTATCTTTAACAGCTTTTGACATTAACCGATTATTTTGTGATTACATTCTGGTCATAAAAATGCAAGCATTTTAACACATTGCCCAAGGACCCTCTAAATTCCATCTTAACGCAATCTGCAGAATACTTTGTGTTTTCTGTGTACTGGAATTTTGCAGACAACCATTTATTCTTTCCTGGGCTTGGAATCGATCCTGTTGAATAATTCAGTCACAGGAGCAACTAACAGACATTTATCCCTCAACCAGCATCATTAAAATAGATGATCTGGTCATTATTTCATTTGGTCCTCGCTGTCAGAGAGTCAGCCATGAAGGCACTGAAGGAGGCCATTCAGCCCATCGAGTCCATGCCAGTTCTCTGTAGAGCAAAGTCAGTTCCATTCCCCTGCTTTATCTCTATAGTCCTGCAAGTTTATTTCCCTCAACAGCCCATCCAATTTCCTTTTGAAATCATTGATTGTCTCCTGTTCCACCACCCTTGTGGCCAGCAAGTTCCAAGTCATTACTACCCGCTGCATAACAATTAAAGGTTCAGCATAACTCCCTGGTTTTGTACACAATATCTCTCTTTATGAAGCCAAACACCCTTTACAAACTGCTCTCAATTTGTGCTGTGCTCAAATTGGCTGCAATGTTTCCGACATTACAACTAACAACACTTCAAAAGTACTTCATTGGCTCTAAAATGCAATGGGACATCCTGAGGTTGTGAAAGATGCTATTTCAATGCAAGTATTTCTTTTTTCCTTTGAAAGAAAAATGTTTTTTTTTTACTTAGAAATATCCAATAGAATCTAGGCTGCAACAACACAAAAGCAAAATAATGTGGATGCTGGAAGTCTGAAATAAAAACAGAAAATGCTGGAAATACTCAGCAGGTCTGGCAGCATCTGTAGAGTGAGAAATAGTGTTAATGTTTCAGGGCAATGACCTTTCATCAGAACTGTACTTTCATCAACCTGAAACATTGCCTCTGTTTCTGTCCCACAAATGTTGCCTGACTTGCTGTTTATTTCCAGAATCTAGGCTATGACTTGAATCTAGTATTGAGGGAACCTGTAGCAATGCAGAAGTCCATGTTTTGGATAAGGCTTTATAAATGTAAGTCTTTTCAGAATATTTTATCATTTTTTGTCAAATAAAAGCACTATAGTAAGCTTCTGAGTGGATGAAATCTTATGCCCTTTGAAAAATTTCAGGTATCAGAACAGTTTCCAGGTCCCAACCCCACACAAGTCAGTGGTGTGGCAACAGTTGGAATCTCGTGGGGATTGGCCATCTCCGCAATCACTGTCCAATTAAGGATGGTGGGCAGGTTCCTGAGGTGGGAGACCCAATAGGAGGGACCGCAGCACTGGATAGCTAGTGGGAGGTGCCCTCTGAAGTCTGAAGAATAATTCAAAAAACAGGTGGTCCACAGATTGTAGAGCCATCAGAGTAGAGAAGAAACCCCTTCACAGAAGGGTTATGGCTGAGGCTTTGGGTTTTGTACATTTGTGATGCATTCATGGGGCCAGTGTCGTGAGACCACAATGGTCCTCCTGCCTGCCATCTCCAACTCACCGGGGTCTGGTCCAATGTCGGGAAGATCCTGGCAGCATCAGCAACTAGCCCCTAATTGGTCCCTTAATTAGTCTAAGTGGGTAGCTGCTGCCGCGTTGAGTCCGCCTCCAGCTAGAGTGCTCAGAGGCAGGAACATGCCAAGGCAATTCTCAAATTTTGTTCTCGGTCCCACCTCCTCGGGTGTGGGAAGTTTCCGCCCCCTGTTTCACTGCTCAAGTGGATGTAAAAGATCACAAGGAATTATCTGAAGAAGAACAATGAATTCTCCCCATGTCCTGGCCAGCATTCCCCCCCTCAGCCAACATTACCCCCTTAACCAATACCACAAAAAAAGGCAGGTGAACTGGTCACTCGCCTCATCACCGTTTGCTATATACAAAATATCTACTAGGTTTGCCAACATAACAGTAGTTAGTGCACTTCAATTCATTGGATGTGAAATGTCTCAAGATAGTTTTATGCGATGCAGTGCTTTATAAATGTAAGTCTTTTCAGAATATTTTATCATTTTTTGTCAAATAAAAGCACTATAGTAAGCTTCTGAGTGTAGTATGTATATCAACTAAACTGTCTGTCTTTCATTATAACCTATTACATTCCTACATGTATATTACTACTCAATTACTTTTGTTGCAATGACCTTTTTTTAAAAAAAAGCAAGTCATGTCAACTACTATAAAAGGAGAAAGAAAGGATAAGTTATATATCATGTGCAGAGTGAATTGCCAGAAAAAAGCCTTGAACTTTTTTTTTTAAAGTGTTTTGTGGGATTGCTTTGAGTCAGTCCTAAAAGGACATAAACTAATTTACTAATGACAGTGGAAGATTGGAATACTCTCCAACATACAAATAATATTTATGCTATAATGGTGATAGCAACTAAAATCTAAAACAAAAAATTCCCCAATCTTACAAATAATACTTTTATTAATAGGTTCCGTGTTTTTTGTAATCTTTTCCCATTTCCCTTCCATTTTGAAAACTCGCTCCATATCAGGAAGGCAGCATAAGTTAGCCTGAAGACTTCTTTGTGACTGATGTCAAGGCAAGTTCTTTTTCACCCACTGGGAATTGCACATGACTGGGAGGAGAGGGGACCTGTTACCAGTTTTCTACTTGCCTTAAGTGACCCACCTAAAAAAAAAAACAGGCAATTCATAATTCATCTTCCCTCTCAAATATTCATGTTTTTTGTGTTTCTTCATCAACACTGTTTAGATTGATTACTTGATGACATGACAAGATGACGTTGGCAGAATAGAATAAAAGAAAACTATGACCTTATTGTCGTCTTACTGATGCTGCATCATTCTAATAATATCACAACTAAACTACTTCTTTATAAACGGTTCCAAATTAATAGCACTACATTGAGTATGATTTAAAAAGCATAGTTGAAGAATTACTGGTAATTATTTTAGCAATGATCTGCTATCCCCCTCATTAAAATGCCTTGGGTACAATGTATTGGAGTATTGCCAAGTAATGATCACAGTACACATTTGTATTTTGAATGCAATCAAAATAATTGCTCAGTGAGTTTAAATAATAGTAATTTACATCATTTTTGGTATCTTAAAGGGTACATAATTGCCACAAAGTTTAGCCCATCCAGTTTATCCTTCCATAAAAACATGGGGTTTCCCATGATTCCAGAGTCGTTGTCTCCACTACCCTTTTTGGTGCTCCATTAACTCTGCATATTGAAGCGCTCTCTGACATTTGTTATGAACTTGCCTATTACCAGATTTTACTTATATTCTATGGTTCTGCAGCCATACATAAATTGACTAGAGCACTATGTCATTTCAGCATGATAGTCTTAGACTTAAACTCTACTGATTTTGCAATATAGCTCTGTATCCTTTTTGCTTTGTCAATTGCTATGCTTCAGTGACAGGACATGATAACTATTTAGTATACTATCCAGACTCTTTCAGTCTCTTTCATAAGAACATAAGAAATAGGAGCAGGGGTAGGCCATTCAGCCCTTCGAGCCTGTTCCCCATTTTGATGCAATCATGGCTGATCTTCAACCCAGAGCACTTCCCTTAGTATCCCCATAATCTTCAATCCCCTTAGCATCCAAAAATCTATCATTCTGTGTCTTAAATATAGTCAAATACTTAAATATATTCATCCATAACCTTCGGGGGTAGAAAAGTCCAAACATTCACAACTCTTTGAGTGAAGAAATTTCTTCTTGTGTCAATTCTAAATGGCCGAACCCTTATTCTGACACTGTGACCCCTGGTTCTAGGCTGTCCAGCCCGGAGATACATCTTCTCAGCATCTACCCTGTCAAGCCCCTACGAATGCTATATGTTTCAATGCAATCACCTCTTATTCTTCTAAATTCTACTCAATCTCTTCTTACAGGACAATCCCTCCACCCCAGGAATGAGTCTATTGAACCTTTGTTACACTCCCTCTAAGTCAAGTGTATCTTTCCTGAGGTCAAGAGACCAAAACTGTACACGGTACTCCATCGGTGGCCTCACTATGGCTCTATAGAATTGCAGTAAGACTTCTTCACTCTTGTACTTCAAACCCTTGGTAATAAAGGTTAACATATCATTTGCTTTCCTCATTGCTTGCTGTACCTGTATGTTAACTTTTTATGATTTGTGTATAAGGATCCCGTCCCCCACCCCTGTCCTGGGTCCTGCCGAAGCACAAAATTTTCCAATTTTTTATCATTTAAAAAAAATCCTGCTTTTCTATTTTTTCTTGATATATTTTCTATTTTTCTTTCCAAAGTGGACAACTTCATACTTCCCTACATTATATTCACTTAAACTATCTATATATGATTGTAGCCTCTTTGTGTCCTCCTCACAGCTTATTTCCCCCCAACTTTGTATTTTCAGCAAACTTGGATACATTACACTCAGTCCCCTCATCTAACTGATTGGTATAGATTGTAAATAGCTGAGGCACATGGCCTTATCCTTGGCGTAACCCGCGAATTACAGCATGCCAACTTGAAAATGACCCATTTGTTTCAACTCTGTTTTCTGCTCTTTAACTACACATCAAGTATACCCAGTTTGTGACAGCTTGCACTGAAATTAAGCAGCATTTTTTCCAATGCTGTGTAACTTGCAATGTGATAATCTAATTTTTGTCAAAAATGTATCTCGATTCTCTAAATGGCTTAATTGGTAAGTTCACAGCATTGTATGATTTTGAGCCTAGTATCAAGTTTGATCCTCAAGTTTGAGTAAGCTGATCACAGATAGGGAAAGTGTGGAACACTACAACTAGCCTCCATGTCCCTAGACTGACAGGAATAACATCTGCAAGGGTTTCAGTTCATATCTGTTATCTCATGACTTCTGTGGATACTAAATGAGAACAGATTTAGGCTTTCTGTGCAGACTCATAATTTATTTTTATTTTGAGATACAGCACTGAAACAGGCCCTTCGGCCCACCGAGTCTGTGCCGACCATCAACCACCCATTTATACTAATCCTACATTAGTCCCATTACCCTCTCACATCCCCACAATTCCCCTACCAATACTAGGGGCAATTTAGAATGGCCAATTTACCTATCAACCTGCAAGTCTTTGGTTGTGGGAGGAAACCGGAGCACCCGGCGAAAACCCACACGGTCACAGGGAGAACTTGCAAACTCCGCACAGGCAGTACCCAGAATCGAACCTGGGTCGCTGGAGCTGTGAGGCTGCGGTGCTAACCACTGCACCACTGTGCAGAATGAAGAATAATTATTTAAGTTCCAGAAAGCAGTCGGTGCCAATGGAACTACACCCCAGTATGAGTTGCCAATCTCAGGGAAGGAGGTGAGGAAACAAGGGGTTAGGGAAGAATTTCATCACATCCTTTTGAGCATGTTGTAGTATAACACAAATCTCAACATTTTTTACCTGCCTTTTAAGCATTTCTTTCCATATCTGTTTCAAATCAAATTAAAAGGATTTATGATGCAAAATTATCTAATTTCATCAGGTGAAATATTTATTAATGGTAACTGGCACAACTAAATTGTACATGCAACTATATTGCTGCTGTTTCAATTTGTTCGCTGCTATGAGTAGTGGTTTGTTGAAAAATATGCCATTCTAATTTCTTTTTATTGTAAGTATTTTGCATTATGTAATTTACAACGACATATTGCTGTTTTTTCTATATTAAATGGTTTCTTGTATTTTCTAAGTTCACTTTTTGTTAAGTCATTCTACATGAGCAGTTGTGCAGTTCACTGCCACAACAGTTAAGAGTGTTATCGCCACCTGGTGTTCAACAACTTGAGGAACATGATATGTAAATTGACTTTTCTGTGCTAAAAATCCAATTACGTTGATGCTGGCAAAAGGTACCAGATAAGAATTTTAAAAATCAAAGATATTAGCAATTTGAAACAAATCTTTTCCAAAATCCACCTATGTTGTACAATATAGTGCAAAGCAATAATACAAGAGCAAAACACTGTGGATGCTGGAAATCTGAAGTCAAGACAGAAATTCTGGAAATTCTCAGCAAGTCTGGCAGCAACTGTGGAGAGAGAGAGAAAGAGTTAACGTTTCAGGTCAATGACTATTTGTCAGTTCTGCTGAAAGGTCACTGACCTGAAAATTTAAATCTGTTTCTGTCTTCACAGATGCTGCAAGAGCAAAGCAGTGTTGGGCAACTAACAACATTTAAAAAAATTGAATCAAATTTAAATATTACACCATAAATTTATATTGGAGAGACTTTCATTCAACTTATTCAATATTTCAAGTATTTATATTGGGGAAGGAACTATCTGGTCTATAGGATATAAACATATTATCCGTCAGGCTGAAAAATACTAATGGATTTTGCTTAAAGGGATTGCAGCCAACTCAAAGCATTTTTCATCACTGTGGATGATTCTAACTGTTCTGGGAGACTCACTATGAACAATGGTTATGCATAGTTCCAAAAACACAAGACACTTTGAATTGAACTTGTGAACCTCTTTAAGACAACTTGGACAAATCCACGTTTCAAGTGAAAAAATTGAGCCTAATGTTCACATGCCTCTGAATTTGTTAATTTTATAATTGGCAAATCAGAATCAAAATAGCCCCTTTCAACCTTCAGTAAAACAGATAGACTTTATTTCTTGCACCTTTAAAGCTTAGTTCTCACTGAGACTAAAACAAAGGAAAGCATCCTGGAACTTTGAATAAATCACTTTTATTGATTCAGAGCAGGGAAACGGGTGTAAGGATATAAAGATGGCTGAAACAGTAATAATAACTAACAGCAGCTGTAGCTATAATTCAAACACTCGGAAGGGCAAGAGACAAGACAAGAAAGGGATCCATGTCAGTGACATGAGAAAGCTCTGAGCAGCTGCAGATAGATGGATACAGTTCTGTGGAACTCTTGTGCTGTATCTTTAAAATTTTAAAAATTACATACAGAATATGTAATATCACGTACAGAAGTGTTTGCATTCTGGGAAAAGGGGAGTTTTCACTTAGTTTGTTTGTTCACAAATTTAAAGATAGCTCTTCCCTAATTTAGCCAGTAGACACTTTATTAGTGATCATGTTTAATGCAAGGGAATGCTTTCTTGGACATAGGTTCAGTCGTTACATGAAAGTACTCTCACTTTATAGATGAAGTTAAGATGGGGTTTAGGTAACAGCCAATAAACAGTTATGTATCCATGGCCAGATTAACAGGTTCACTGGATTTCGTTTTTATTTGTTTCATGGGATGTGGACTTCGCTGGCCAGGCCAGCATTTATTGCCCATCCCAAATTGCCCATGAGAAGGCGATGGTGAGCTGCTTTCTTGAACTACTGCAGTCCATGTGGGGTAGGTACACCCACAGTACTGTTATGAAGGGAGTTCCAGAATGTTGAACCAGCGATAGTGAAGGAATGGCGATATAGTTCCAAGTCAGGATGGTGTGTGACTTGGAGGGGAACTTGCAGGTGGTGGTGTTCCCACACATCCGCTGCCCTTGGCTTTCTAGGTGGTAGAGGTCACGGGTTTGGAAGGTAGCCTTGGTGCGTTGCTGCAGTGCATCTTGCAGATGGTACACACTGTTGCCACTGTGCGTCGGTGGTGGAGGAAGTGAATCTTTGTAGATGGGGTGCCAATCAAGCGGGCTGCTTTGTCCTGGATGGTGTCGAACTTCTTGAGTGTTGTTGGAGCTGCACCCATCCAGGCAAGTGGAGAGTATTCCATCACACTCCTGACTTGTGCCTCGTAGATGGTGGACAGGCTTTTGGGAGTCAGGAGGTGAGTTACTCACCTCAGGATTCCTAGCCTCTGACCTGCTCTTGTAGCCATGGTATTTATATGGCTACTCCAGTTCAGTTTCTGGTCAATGGTAACCCCCAGGATGTTGATAGTGGGGGCTTCAGCGATCGTAATGCCGTTGAATGTCAAGGGGAGATGGTTAGATTCTCTCTTGTTGGCGATGGTCATTGCCTGGCACTTGTGTGGCGTGAATGTTACTTGTTACTTGCCACTTACCAGCCCAATCCTGGATATTGTCCAGCTCTTGTTGCATTTCTGTCCGGACTGCTTCAGTATCTGAGGAGTTTTGAATGGTGCTGAACATTGTGCAATCATCAGCGAACATCCCCACTCCTGACCTTATGATTGATTGAAGGTCATTGATGAAGCAGCTGAAGATGGTTGGGCCTAGGACACTACCCTGAGGAACGCCTGCAGTGATGTCCTGGAGCTCAGGTGATTGACCTCCAACAATCATAACCATCTTCCTTTGCACTAAGTATGATTCCAACCAGTGGAGAGTTTTTCCCCTGATTCCCACTGACTCCAGTTTTACTAGGGCTCTTTGATGCCATACTTGGTCAAATGCTGCCTTGATGTCAAGGGCAGTCACTGTCACCTCACCTCTTGAGTTCAGCTCTTTTGTCCATGTTTGAACCAAGTCTGTAATGAGGTCAGGAGCTGAGTGGCCCTGGCGGAACCCAAACTGAGAGTCACTGAGCAGGTTATTGCAAAGCAAGTGCCACTTGATGGCACTGTTGATGACACCTTCCATCACTTTACTGATGATCGAGAGTAGCCTGATGGGGTGGTAATTGGCCGAGTTGGATTTGTCCTGATTTTTGTGTACAGGACATACCTGGGCAATTTTCCACATTGCCAGTGTTGTAGCTGTACTGGAACAGCATGACTAGGGGCGCGGCAAGTTCTGGAGCACAGGTCTTCAGTACTATTGCCGGAATGTTGTCAGGGCCTGTAGCCTTTGCAGTATCCAGTGCCTTCGATTGTTTCTTGATATCACGTGAAGTGATATCATACTTAACTGTTCAACACCATTCAGTTGTAAACAATTTAAACAAAATAACCAGTTATAAATTGGGCTATTTGCTAATGATTGCAGTGTCCAGCTCCAGTCACAATTTTGCAGATAATGAAGCAGTCTATGCACTTTTGCAGCAAGACCTTGCCAAAATCCAGGCTTGGGCTTGTAAGTGGAAAGTAACTTTTGCAGCATACAGTGCTAGCCATCATCATGGCTGCCATGTATACTGTCTACAGGAAGCACTTCAGAAATTCACATGGCTTCTTCGAGAACACGTCTCAAACCTGTGACCTCTACCACCTAGAAGGACAAGGGCAGCAGGTGCATGGGAACACCATCATCTCCAAATTTCCCTCAAAATCACACACCAGGGTTTTATGAAAGGGAAATCATGTTTGACAATTCTAATAGAGTCTTTTGAGGATGTCATGAGCAGGATAGATAAAGGGGAACCGATGGATGTAGTATATTTGGATTGTCAAAGGCATTCAACAAGGTGCCAAACCAAAGGTTGTTGCACAAGATAGAGCTCATGGAGGTTGGGGGGTAATATATTAGCATGGATAGAGGATTGGTTAAAGGACAGAAAACAGAGGGTTGGAATAAATAGATCAGTTTCAGGTTGACAGGCTGTAACAAGTGGTGTGCCACAAGGATCACTGCATTGCTGCTGGGGCCTGAGCAACTTACAATCTATATTAATGACTTAGAAGAAGGGTCCAAGTGTAATGTATCCAAGTTTGCTGATGATACAAAGCTAGGTGGAAATGTTAGCTGTGAGGAGGACACAAAGCATCTGTAAAGGGATATAGACAGATTAAGTGAATGAACTAGAAGGTGTCAGATGGAGTATAATGTGAGGAAATGTGAGGTTTTTCACTTTGGTAGGAAGAATAGAATATTTTATATATGGTAAAAAACTATGAAATGTTGGTGTTAAGAGGGACTTGGGTGTCCTTGTGCAAGAAGCACGAAAATTAACACGCAGTACAGCAAACAATTAGGAAGACAAATGGTATATTGGCCTTTATTGCAAGGGGCTTGGAGTACAAGAGTAAGGAAGTCTTTATGCAATTGTATTGGGCTTTGGGGAGACTGTACTGGGAATACTATTTTAGTCTCCATACCAGAGAAAGGATACACTTGCCTGAGAAGTGGTGCAATGACGGTTCACTAGATGTTCCTGAAATGAGAGGATTATCCTATGAGAAGAGATTGAGTAGAGTAAATTCCCTGGAATTTAGAAAAATGAGGGTTGATCTCACTTAAACATATAACATTCTGACAGGGCATGACAGGGTGGATGCTGAGAGGCTGGGCGGAACCTTACTGTTGTATATTCTCCTTAAGAGTGATGCCCCTTTAAGATATCAGTGTGCTAATGAGTTAAGCACCAGGATATAGTCTTGTTACTACAAGCCAGAGTCACTTTGCAACTGTAACACCCTGATGAAGGTTCTGTAAATAGTTTGCTCTATACTGTTTATACTTGTTAGCTGTTAATAAACCTGTTTAAGATCTTCAGCAAACTGGATTTCATGCATCTCATTTATGTTGCATCAGACAACATAAAGAACTCATTACATTGCTGCCATAGTTTTTGGTGGAGCAGACCATTTTCAGGTAGGGAGCCTGAACTAAGAATAGTGAGCCTTCCAGTTGCTCTTTCCAGAAGGTGACAAATTTCGAGCCTGCCTCGGAACTCCTCAACCAATTAGGGAGGGTGCGCAGGATGATGGAACCATTTTGTCAGAGGAGTGATTTCTGCTTAAAAAGGCACTATGTCATCTTTCAGAGAAGCTCACTAGAAGTTTTTTTTAGGCTGCAGCAACCACAGGAATGGAGAGGAGATCTGGGAAGGCTGCTCCATGGGTATCTCACTCTTAACTGGAGGTCCAGCTGAGGGGTTGCAGCAAGGTGAAAAAGAACAACCTGGAGATTCTCAGGTGGAGGTCTGGCCTCCATCCAGATAGATGTCAGTGGCCATCTCTTCTGCCCTGTGGAGGGGCATGTGGCTCAGGAGAAAGCAGCTGCTGCTGTTATTCCTGCTGCAGCTGGATCATGTAGCAACAGTAATTCCCCTGTTCTAACTCTCAGCAGAAGTAGATGGTGGAAGTGCATAAGCTGCTCCTTGTTGCTCTGAAGGCTGGCTGCAGTAAAGTGCAGCTGAAGGTGGGTGAGGTGCTGGTCAGTGAAGTGCCTTCCAAGGAGCTAGCAATTACCTCTCACACAGTGATGCACTCTCTTTCAGAAGGAGCGCTTTGAACAGCAGCCTCTCACCTGACTATGTTTGGAGCCTTCAATGTAACTGATCAAAGCCTTCGCAGCTTGTCATTTTCATTGAGGCAGTTCATCCTATTGTGCTCTCACCTTCTCGAACCTGCTGGGTAGGAGACACAGCATGGGACTGCTCCTCTGTTGTGAAAGAGAGAATCGATGTGCAAACTTTCTCTTAATTGCCTCCTTAACAACTTTAATTGCCTTCCCGCCTTATCCGCGAGGGTTCCCGACTTCACTCCCTACCTGTCCCAGGGCAAGATGGAAGGAGGAGGGAGCATGTCAGGATTTCAGCCAACAGAATATTTTTCAATTTTCATGGCCCCTCCCACTGGCCTCCACCAGCCTGGGAAAATTTCCCCTGTTATTTCCCCTGGCTGGAGAGTCCAGAACTCGGGTTCATAATCTCAGGATAATTTAGGAGTGAGATGAGGAGAAATTTCTTCACTCTGAGGTTTGTGAATCATTGGAATTTTCTACCTCAGAGGGACATTCGAGGCTGAGATCAATAGATTTTTGGACTCTAAAGGAACTCAAGGGATGCGTGGATCGTGCAGGAAAGTGGAGTTGAGATCAAAGATCACCCATGATCTTATTGAATGATGGAGCAGGCGCAATCGGCCATATAGCCTACTCCTGCTTCTATTTCTCATGTTCTTATTTTCCCAAAATATACTTTATTCATAAAAATCTGTAAAAAAAAAATACATTACAAAACAGTTCAAAACAGCACCAAGTTGACATTCCAAAAAGTGCAAAGGAAATCAGTTTTCTTCAATACAGGAGTAAGTTGCCTCACAACCCTTCCATTCCATTTTACCTCCCATGTACATTTTACAGCAAAAACATATTTTGTGTATACAGCCCGAGGGGTTTCCCATGGGTCCAGCCCCTCAGTTCACTATGGTGGGAGGACCTTACACAGTGGTCTTTCCCCATTGAGCCTTTGCAGCAGCTGCCCTAAGCTTTAGTGCATCCCTCAGCACGTAGTCCTGGACCTTGGAATGTGCCAGTCTGCAACACTCGGTCGTGGACAACTCTTTGCGCTGGAAGACCAGCAAGTTTCGGGCAGACCAAAAGAGTGTCTTTCACCGAATTAATGGTCCTCCAGCAGCAGTTGATGTTTATCTCTGTGTGCAGCCCTGGGAACAGCCCATAGAGCACCTGTGTTGCAGAGCTGCTTGGGATGAACCTCGACAAAAATCACTGCATCTCTTTCCACACCTGCTTTGCAAAGACACATTCCAAAAGGATGTGGGCAACTGTCTCTTCCGCACTGCAACCACCTCGAGGGCAGCGTGTGGAGGGCGCGAGACCCCGGGTGTGCAGGAAGGATCTGACGGGGAGGGCCCTTCTTACCACCAGCCAAGCTATGTCTTAGTGCTTGTTTGAAAGTTCTGGTGATGAGGCATTCTGCCAAATGACTTTGGCAGTCTGCTCGGGGAACCATCCAACAGGATCCACCATCTCCTATTCCTGTAGGACCCTGAGGACATTCCTTGCAGACCACTGCCTGATGGATTGGTTGACAAAGGTGTTTTCCCGCAGAAACTTTCCCACGAAGGATATGTGGTACTGCACAGTCCAACTGGATGGAGAGTTCCGCGGCAATGTAACCAGACCCATCCTTCGCAACACCGGGGACAGAGAACCTTAGCACGTAGTGACACTTGGTGTTTGCATACTGGGGCTCTACGCACAGCTTGATGCAGCCACACACAGAGGTGGTCATCAGGCTGAGGGCGACGTTGGGTACATTTTTCCGCCCTTATCCAGAAGTTTGAACATCGTGTCCCTCCGGACTCAGTCCATTTTGGATCTCCAGATAAAGCGGAAAATGGCTCGGGTGACCGCCACATCGCAGGAGTGGGGTATGGGCCAGACCTGCGCCACATACAGCAACAACATGAACGCCTCGCACCTGATGACCAGGTTCTTACCCACAATGGAGAGAGATCGCTGCTCCCACATGCTCAGTTTATGGTGTACCCTGGCTACTCACTCCTTCCAGGTTTTGGTGCACGCCCCAGCCCTTCCGAACCATATCCCCAGCACCTTCAGGTAGTCTGACCTGACGGTGAAGGGGACAAAGGATCGGTCAGCCCAGTTCCCAAAGAACATGGCCTCACTCTTGCCTTGGTTAATTTTGGCTCCCGAGGCCAGTTAGAACTGGTCGCAGATGCTCATCAGTCTGTGAAGAGACAACGGATCCAAGCAGAAGACAGTGACGTCGTCCATGTACAGGGAGGTTTTTACCTGAGTGTCTCCACTGCCTGGGATTGTCACCCCTCTTTTGCCTACATCCTTCCTAATGGACTCAGCAAAAGGTTCGATATAGGAAACAAACAAGACAGTGTTGAGAGGACAGCCCTGTCTGACTCCAGATTGGATCGGGAAACTTTCTGATTCCCACCCATTTATTTCTTATGTTCTTATATTCTTACAATTCTTACATGGACATATATCAGCATTCTTTCACCATTGCTGTTCCAAAGTCCTGGAATTCTGTCCCTAAAAACAATATGGTGCCACCTTCACCACATGGAATGCAGCAGCTCAAGAAAGTGACCCACTACCATCTTCTCGAGGAAATAGGGATAGGTTTTAAATGTCAGCCTTGCTAAATGGCTCCTACATCCCAAGAATAAATGATAAAAAAACTTATGTTAATCAAATCATTGTCTGCAATGAGCATTGCTTAGCTTTGAAAAATCAAATAAAACAAAGATAGCTTGAGTCTTTGGATAGACCTTTCATAATCTCTTTGTACTGAAATACATTAATCCTAGTTATGTGGCATTCAAGCGAGACCATTTTGCACTCTTTTAACTTTCACTGAAAACCTACTGTATAAAAGATTAAACACATTAGTTCTTAGGCACAATTAAAACAATTGCCGATTATCAATACACATGCTCTCAATAGTGCTTACTTCTGTTCATAAAATTAAAAAGGTAATAGTTTGTGCATACCTTTTTCTAAATCTTTTCCTTAAAAGTCTTGCAGCTGCTTTCACGCCCAGTCCACATTAGCATTATTTCTGTTGCATGCTTATATAATTCAACTGCCTGATCTCGACATGCCAAAAGGGATAAAGCTATGTAAAATAGAAAAACCCTCTGTCAACTTGTCAACATTTCACCACCACATATTGTTGTTGTGCCAACTGAATCCATCAAATAAGATTTTGAAATAATTGTTTTGCTTGCCATTTCTATCTCAGTAACTGAAATTTTCTTGCGGTCCCATGCTTGGGGGCTAATCAGACAGAGCACACCTGAAGTGCACCTCTGCCTCACCTGTGCTTCCAGGTTTGTGTCATTAGCTTCAGCTCAATGCATCTCTAAAAAAACAATTAAATCCCTTCGTGTCGTCATCTTTCTGTTGTGTATTGCACTGTGTTCGGCTAACATGTGGACTCACAGCAAGCAGCCATTATTGAACAAAATTTATTTACACCTCCCCAGAGAAGGCAGCAGCAATTACATCGCCCCAATAGAGAGGGCAGCAGAGAGGGAAGTATCGCAAAATGCTCAGCTATGACAATATTCTACAAGCCCTCTGATGTCAAAAATACGGTTTTAATAAAACTTTCTTTTCACTTGTTTCTTGAAACCTTAAGGGGTTGGATCTAGCTGGAGCGGGGCATCTTGTGATGCACACTGATAGTTAGAATTATTCCTGCACCCTTCAGCTCAATAAATTTTTTGTGTGGTAAATTACAGGCAGTGCAATCTGATAACGGCATGGCGAGGACATCTGGGACTGTAGTGAACAACAGGACAAAACAGTATATCTCCTTAACCACTGACATTTAAGATTGCAAAATTTAAAAAAGGACAGAGAAGGAGGGTGAATTGGAGTCTAATCAGGTACAGAAAGAGAATTTAAGAGAGGGAAAGAAAGATTAGATTGAGAGACAGAGAGGAAAGTCAGAAAAAATGTAAATATTAAATTTTAAGGGCATGAACTTCAGATTAGCAGCACTGATGGATGTGGCATTACTGATGCTGATCACCCAACTGAGGGTGTGCACTGCACTGCCAATCGCATCTGCACCTTGAGAAGGCTACTCATGCAGGTGTCCCTTGTGTGACATCACACAAGCTGATGTGACGCACATTTACCAAATTTGGATGATACAGATCCTGTATGGTTCTCACCGAAGAACAAGCATTCAGCTGCTCGATGGGCCCTGCACTAGGATTACTTAAAATGCCAGGCACCCAACTTGCAGGTAAGATATTGTCGAAGAACTTCTGCTATTGCAAATTGTCTGGAAGTACTCTGAAGTGTTTTTGGAAGTCTTGTGGTGAGTTCTTAGATTTAGTGGGGAGTGTTTCTGAATCCTCAGTTGGAGGGCAGAGAGTAGGTGACCTGTCGACACAAGGGATTGGGGGCTGCACTTGCAGTGTCTCTGGGTCTGAAGAATGACAGCGAGATGGAACAGAGGCTGCAGAGAGGGAATGTTCTGCACAATACACTCTGCCAACTTGGCAAAGGACAGTGACAAGGTTGTCTGGCAGGCAGCCAATGGACCTTGTATCTCAGTGTGCATGCCTATTAACATTCTTCTGTATGCTGCCCCATCAAGGTTCTCATCTGAGTCCCCTGCAGCAGAACTCGTCTGTGACCTTTCCCGCCAGTGAGCTGGCACACAAACCATCCTTTACCCCTGGCCTGGCTGCTGCCCACTCATGTCCAGTGACTCACCACGTGCTGATCCTAACTCGATACCAACCTATAAGGTATGTGCAGTGCCAATATCTGAGCAGGTGGCTGCGAGTGTCTGATTAAGTAAGATTGCTTCTTCATCAGTGGTGTGGTGTTGCTCTCTTTCTGGCTGGGCAGACGGCAGATCTAGGGTGCCTAAAAACAAAAAATCAGATGGAGGAAGTTGGGGTGAGGCAAGGGGTGTGGGGTGAAAGCAAGAGGTCCAAGTTCATACCATCTACAGCTTGCTTATCATGCCAAATAGCAGGATGAAGGTAAGCTGGGAATTGAGAAGGGGAAACTGGTAGAAATATGCCATCATCCTCAATATTCTCATCAATGCTTGATGTCACAGGCTCTGTCATAGCCAGCCCCATGATGCAGTGAACCATCTCCTCCTTAGAGCCTCAGGAGATGCAGGCATCCTTGTCCCTTCCTGGTTCTGCTCTACTCTCTTCTATTGTGTGCCATCTTGTACTGCAAGAGAGAGGGAAGAATGTCAGTGATTGTGTTGCACTATGTTTGTGTGATGTGCCTGCCATAGCTGAATAGTTGGAGGTATGTGGAGGCAGCAGGAGCTGCATGTGAGTCTAGCAGCATTGGAATGCTGTGGGTAAGGTGGAATATCTGGTTGTTCGTGTAAGTCCTGAGTGCCAGGGAGTACTGCTGGATGAGTGACGGGGGTGTGGTGCTTTCAACAGTATGAGAAGCTGGTGGTTTGGTGGATAGGAGATTTCATGTGCAGATGCATTATCTTGAGCACTCACAAGAGATCATTAGACTTCTTGTGGCACTTATAACAACCAGGTGAGGAAGGGGTCTCAGGCTTACCTTTCGCCCCTTCTCTAGTTTGACCACAACGGGATTTATCTTTTTTTAACACAGTGATTTAACTTAACACCTCAATGAGCTCTTGCTCCTGTTCCTCTAACATAATTGCAAATGAACCAATCAGACAGCTTTTCTTGAGTTTTAACAAGAAAGATGTTATTATCCTGAGCACTCTAAACTGGTTAAAATTACTAAAATACGCTATGTATCCTCGCCCACATGCACACAAGAGCCACGCACACGTGCAAATAGTTTACAGAGGCTAAAACAGAGGTGAGAGGTTGGAATAGAGTCTGTAATAAATGGAACTGAAATACAGTTCAGTAGTCTCAGTGCCTTTAGTTGAAATTGGTGCTCGCTCTTTCAAAGTCAACGGGCGTCAATGGCTTTTGACGACCACATATTGACAAGGTTATCTCAGATAATTGAATCAGAGAGCACCCCATTGTTCTGGTTAGGCCGAGTCAATCAGGTTTGTCTCCAAAAACAAAACAAAAGTGCTGGAAATACTCAGCAGGACTGGCAGCATCTGTGGAGAGAGAAGCAAAGGTCTGTGACCTTTCATCAGAACTGGCAAAGGTTAGAAAAGAATTAGGTTTTAATCAAGTGAAGGGGAGGGAGGTGGGGGAGAGAACAAAGGGGAAGGTGTTTGATAGGGCAGAGGGAGATTAAATAACAAAGCTGTCCTGGGTCAAAGGCAAAGTGTATGTTAATGCTTGTGGTGAAAGACAAAGTATCAGTCCAGAGAGAGTGTTAAGAGTGGAATAATGAGCAGCTTGGACTGCATGAAAAGCAGGCACATATTTAAAAATAAAGTATTAAAAATGCCTTACCGGTGGAGGTGGACAAGAGGAGAGATGCCAAGGTTCCTTTGCAGGCCAAGAGCACTGAAATTAATGAACTCAGTGTTCACTCCGCAAGGCTGGAGCGTGCCTAATCGAAAGATCAGGTGCTGCTCCTCAAGCTTGTGTTGATGTTCACTGGAACACTGGAGCAGGCCAACGACAGAAATGTTGACATGAGAGCAGGGGGGGGTGTTGAAATGGTCAGCAACCGGAAGCTCGGGGTCATGCTTTTGAACTGAGCAGCAGTGTTCAGCAAAACGTGCACCCAATCTGTGTTTGGTCGCCCCACTGTAGAGGAGACTGCATTGTGAGCAGCGAATCTTCTTCTTTGGCCTCCTTGTCTCGGGAGACAATGGGTAAGCGCCTGGAGGTGGTCAGTGGTTTGTGGAGCAGCGCCTGGAGTGGCTATAAAGGCCAATACTAGAGTGACAGACTCTTTCACAGGTGCTACAGATAAAATTGGTTGTCAGGGCTGTTACACAGTTGGCTCTCCGCTTGTGCTTCTGTCTTTTTTCCTGCCAACTGCTAAGTCTTTTCGACTCGCCACACTTTAGCCCAGCCTTTACGGCTGCCCGCCAGCTCTGGCGATCACTGGCACCTGACTCCCACGACTTGCGATCAATGTCACAGGACTTCATGTTGCGTTTGCAGACGTCTTTAAAGTGGAGACATGGACGGCCGGTGGGTCTGATACCAGTGGCGAGCTCGCTGTACAATGTGCCTTTGGGGATCCTGCCATCATCCATGCGGCTCACATGGCCAAGCCATCACAAGTGCCACTGGCTCAGTAGGGCGTATAAGCTGGGGATGTTGGCCGCCAAGAGGACTTCTGTGTTGGAGATATGCTCCTGCCACCTGATGCCAAGGATTCTCCGGAGGTAGCGAAGATGGAATGAATTGAGACGTCGCTCTTGGCTGACATACGTTGTCCAGGCCTCGCTGCCATAGAGCAAGGTACTGAGGACACAGGCTTGATACACTTGGACTTTTGTGTTCCGTGTCAGTGCGCCATTTTCCCACACTCTCTAGGCCAGTCTGGACATAGCAGTGGAAGACTTTCCCATGCGCTTGTTGATTTCTGCATCGAGATACAGGTTACTGGTGATAGTTGAGCCTAGGTAGGTGAATTCTTGAACCACTTCCAGAGCGTGGTCTCCGATATTGATGGATGGAGCATTTCTGACGTCCTGCCCCGTGATGTTCGTTTTCTTGAGGCTGATGGTTAGGCCAAATTCATTGCAGGCAGCCGCAAACCTGTCGATGAGACTCTGCAGCCACTCTTCAGTGTGAGATGTTAAAGCAGCATTCTTACTGCCAAAATGGACAATTTCACATTTTCCCACATTATACTCCATTTGCCAGGTCTTTGTCCACTGGCGTAAACTATCTATCTCCCTTGTAGTCTCCTTATGTCCTCTTCACAACTTACTTTCCTACCTATCTTTGTGTCATCAGCAAATTTAGCAACAATACCTTCGGTTCCTTCATCCAAGTCATTTATATCAATAGTGAAAAGTTGAGGCCCCAGCACTGATCCCTGTGGCACAGCACTCGTTACATCTTGCCAACTAGAAGATTACCAATTTATGCCCACTCACTATTTCCTGTTAGCTAGCTAATCTTCTATCCATGCCAAAATGTTACCCCCCTACACCAAGAGCTTTTATTTCCACAGTAACCATTAATGTGGCACCTTATCAAATGCCTTTTGGAAATGTAAGTACAGTACATCCACCAGTTCCCCTTTATCCACAACACATTTTAGTTCTTCAAAGAACTCCAATCAATTAGTTAAACATGATTTCCCTTTCACAAAACCATGTTGACTCTGCCTGATTACCTTGAATTTTTCTAAGTGGCCTGTGTCATGCAGGCCCCCACCGGCCAAGGATGAGGCATTATTAATTTCACCACATGGACATTAAATTTCAAATTGTTGCTGGGAAGAAGACAAGGCCTGTTACAAGGACTGCCAGACCTCGACTGGAAAAAAAACAAGTGCATATTAACAAACAGTACTCGGAAAGGATAAAGGACCATTCCCTGACATACACTACACAGAGCCAAGACATGGTCAGACCAGTTAGTCACATGACTAACCTGCTTGGCAACCTGGGGGTTTCTGAATTGTACAGTTTGAACTGAGAGCCTGCAAAAAGCTCTTGGCTCCTGGATTCAAAAGACCTCTCCTGGCTAGCTGGCCATAGCATCTTCTGTCTGCTCCCATCTCTTTGGACAGAACTCCAAAACCCAATGAAGACACATGAACCCCAAGAGAGTAATGTCTCCTACAGTGAACAAGGTTTAAGAAGAATACTGGGCCCCAACGAAAAGCAAGATCTACCTGGAATCATGGACTCTACAGCAAGCTTGAAGCATAGTAACAACAAACCCTCTTCAGAGATTGCCTCAAACCTTTCCACTTTATTTTTCTCCTGCTCTTTCTGTACCTATCTGCATGTGTGTATTGCATATGCATGCTAGTGTGGGCACATCGTGTATCTGTAGGCATTAACCGAATTAGAGTTTAAGTTTAATAAATTTCACCTTTACAGTCATACAGCACTGAAACAGGCCCTTCAGCCCACCGAGTCTGTGCCGACCATCAACCACCCATTTATACTAATCCTATATTAATCCCATATTCCCTACCACATCCCCACCTTCTCTCAATTCTCCTACCACCTACCTACACTAGGGGCAATTTACAATGGCCAACTTACCTATCAACCTGCAAGTCTTTGGCTGTGGGAGGAAACCGGAGCACCCGGCGGAAACCCACGCAGTCACAGGGAGAACTTGCAAACTCCACACAGGCAGTACCCAGAACCAAACCCGGGTCGCTGGAGCTGTGATGCAGCGGTGCTAACCACTGTGCTGCCCTTCTTTGCCGTTTTCTACTTTAAACCTGAGAAAACCTGTTGTGCTGCCTTATAATTGGAAAGCAATGAACAAAGAGTTACCAAGGGGGAGCTAAAAACACAGTGTGTTTAAAATTAAACCCCGTTACAGTAAGACCAGGTGAAGACTGAAAGGGAACCCTGGACCTCTTTCTCATCTGCTTGTAACACCCTGCTATAACATCTTTAAGAATAGCTTCTAACATTTTCCCTATGACAGTTGTTAAGCTAACTGGCCTGTAGTTTCTTGCTTTCTGTCTCCCTCCCTTTTTGATAAAAGGAATTACCTTGGCTATTTTCCAACCTAATGGAACTTTCCCTTAACCTAGGGAATTTTGGAAAATTAAAACCAACGCATCAACTATTTAATTAGCCATATTGATGGATGGAGCATTTCTGACATCCTGTCCCATGATGTTCGTTTTTTTGAGGCTGATGGTTAGGCCAAATTCGTTGCAGGCAGCCGCAAACCTGTCGCTGAGACTCTGCAGACACTCTTCAGTGTGAGATGTTAATGCAGCATCGTCAGCAAAGAGGAGCTCCCTGATGAGGACTTTCCGTACTTTGGTCTTCGCTCTTAGACGGGCAAGTTTGAACAACCTGCCACCTGATCTTGCGTGGAGGAAAATTCCTTCTTCTGAAGACTTGAACGCATGTGAGAGCAGCAGGGAGAAGAAAATCCCAAACAGTGTGGGTGCGAGAACACAGCCCTGTTTCACGCCACTCAGGATAGGAAAGGGGTCCGATGAGGCGCCGCTATGCAGAATTGTGCCTTTCATATTGTCATGGAATGTGGTGACGATACTTAGTAGCTTTGGTGGACATCCGATCTTTTCTAGTAGTCTGAAGAGACCATGTCTGCTGACGAGGTCAAAGGCTTTGGTGAGATCAATGAAAGCAACGTAGAGGGGCATCTGTTGTTCGCGGCCTTTCTCCTGTAGCTGACAAAGGGAGAACAGCATGTCAATGGTCGATCTCTCTGCACGAAAGCCACACTGTGCCTCAGGGTAGACACGCTCAGCCAGAAGCTGGCCGAGCGTGTCTACCCTGAGCAGCGAATACAGTGTATGAAATTGAAAGGAGTACAAGTAAGTCGCTGCTTCATCTGAAAGGAGTGTTTGGGGCCTTAGATAGTGAGGAGAGAGGAGGTAAAAGGGCAGGTATTACACCTCCTGCGATTGCAGGGGAAGGTGTCGTGGGAAAGGGACGAGGTGTCGGGTGTAATAATGGAGGTGTGGACCAGGGTGTCGCGGAGGGAACGATCCCTTCGGAACGCTGACGGGAGGGGAGGGGAAGTTTTGTGGTGGCATCACGCTGGAGGTGGCCGAAATGGCGGAGGATGATCCTCTGATGTGGAGGTTGGTGGGGTGGCCCATCATTAACAGTAGTAAATTTACCAGACCTAACTTGCTGTGATGAGTTCAATGGGTAATTAATGTGCAAATCCAGGGTGTTTTTAAAAATAACAGTAACACTAAGGCTGCAATGTCATTTGTGCAAAGTAAATGGCAGAGCAGTGTAAATTGACCAGCAAATGTTGGAGATTTGCAACTTGCAACGTATCTCTTAATCCCCAGAATCTTCCGGCTGATTGCACATAAATAATGGTGTGACTTGTTAACACACCATTATTTTTCCAACAAGATCTGGCCCCTTGTTCCTTTTATTGATTTTTGCACTTCTACCTGTCTGACAGTTTCAGCATTGCTCCTGGAATTGTATCTCTGCAACTATTTCCTCCAAGAGACTATCGACTTTCTAATGGGCAATGCGCTTTACTCTGTTATTGAGAGGATGAAAAAGGTAAGCAAGGCTAGCAAGCAGCTGAGGCTTTGCTGGGGATGAAGCATTGAACAGGTGGAACCTTTGACAGATGCAGGCAGAACCTATAAGGGACATTTTCAGTCAAATCATTGCTGTATTCACCACTGCTTTCATGATTTCTCTTTTCAATTGTAACTCAGTAATTTTTATGGGGCAGTCGTGTATTGGTTATGGTACTGAACTAGCAATCCAGAAGTTATGAGTTCAAATCCCATCATGCCGAATTTTGAAATTGAATTCAATAAATTTGGTCGCTTGTGGGCTAATAGCAGAAAACAATTGATCATGAAATCAGCCAGGTTGTTGTAAAAACCCAGCCTATTCACAAATGTCCTTCAATGAAAGGTTCTTGCTATCACCACCAAGTCATGTGTCTCTAATCATTCTGTACATGGTTGGCTGAATGTCCAAATGCCATGACAGGCCATATGGTTATAAAAATAATTTTTATAAGGCCCCTCAGGCCCACAACCACCTCTTACCTTGGCTGACCAGCTGAAGCCATTGTAGTTCTTCCTATATTTAGTTGTTCTCCAAGGGTTGCTGAAGGTAGCACTGCGTTGTCACATTCTTCTTCTTAACCTGGACCATATTGCCTTAGTGGCTGTCTTTCCCTCGGTCCCAGCGATGTTTGGCTTTCTTTGTCCAATTTCATGAAGTAACACCTCAACAACCAAGACTGCAAATTTGGAGACCAGCCTCAAATGTTAATCTTCTGTTTCCTGTAGCTGAATTCACAAAATGGCTTCCAGTTCCTTATTTCTGCAGCAGCCACTTTAACTACTGCAACGATACCAGACTCACTTTAGAGGGGAGCTCGCAATAGAAGATGCACGGTCATGGGAGCCAGATTAATGATTTCATTAAGGACTCGAGGAAAATTACGTGAGTCATTGCGGAGTCACCTTGCCAAGTGGATGTGCTTATCTAGTGCTTTCCCAGCAGTAACTTAATTTCTCCAGGAACTTTAGGGATGATCTTATCTGAGAACAAATGTTTTATTCCGCTGTGAGTTCAACAGAATCCATGATGTTAGCTATTCTTTATTCTCGTCTCTTATTGTATTGCTTGCCATTATGCATTGAACTTTTGAATCAATTCAAAGAAACTGCAATGAAGCTTCATTTCAAGAATAGATTTAAATTCTGGCACCCTTAATTCTCAATATCCTATCAAATTCAGTATGCCTAATTAAGTAGTTATTTAGTAATAACCATTTCAGCAGGTTCTATTTCATAGAAAAACCTGGTTTTGGTATGTTTTTATCAAGTTTTCTAAGCACATCATGTGATAGAAATAATAAATCACCATTTGGACCAGTTTCTTCTTCCTTTCACCCTTTTGCATCCGATTAAATTCAGAATGTGTTATTTCCTTTTTCAATGTTTCAATTTGGTGACCATTCCAGGTCATTCCATAAATAGGCCTTAGCTTACTTTTCATTTCACAAACAGAAATCCTGGTACTCTGAACATTTTCTTTTGGTTAGGATTTTGAAAAACAAAAAGTAAAATCAAAATCAATAGCTTTTTTATTTGCATTACTCGATGAATCATGCATGCATCTATTACAATTGAAAATAAATCTCATGAAGGTGTTCACCAAGGCCAGTTAATTCAGTTAAATAACAAGCAAAGTTGGTTAAGTGTCAAAAATGTTGATATTCTCTTGGCATCTATAAAAATCTCCTCAAAACCCATTTTCCTATCTTGCATCCGGTCATCTTTGCGACTGATGCTCAGTGTTCATCTTGCTCCCATGAAGCACTTTGGAATGTTTTCAACATGAAATATACTAAACATTTAAATGCACATGTAATTTGGTGTTGGTTTCATTTTGCAAATGCAAATATAACACAACCCGACCAAATACCCATGAAAATGGTCAAATGGCCACAAAGAAAAGACAATTACTTCAGGAATTGCCTTTGTGAATTAAAAAAATATAGTTTTGGCAATGGTAAAATGAGAGATTTGCCTCTGAATTCAGGAACACGTGTGTTCCAATTAAATTCCTATTGGTAATGAACAACACTTTTTTGTTTTTACTTAAAATTTTGGCCAAAAATGTTGTTCACAAAAATGCAATCAACAACAACAACTGCAAATTCCAATTATATAGTGCCTTTAACATAGTAAAATCTCCCAAGGTGCTTCACAGGAGCATTAACAAGCAAAATTTGACACTGAGCTATGTAATGACATATTAGAGCAGATGAACAAAAACATGGTTAAAGAGGTAGCTTTTAAGGAACATCTTAAAGGAGGAAAGTGAGGTAGAGAGGAGGAAAGGGTTGGGGAGGGAATTCCAGAGCTTAGGGCCTTGGCAGCTGAAGGCACGGCCATCAATAGTGGAACAATTAAAAACTGCCAGATATCTCAGAGGGTTGTAGGGCCAGAAGGGATTACAGAGATAGGGAGGGGTGAGGTCATGGAGAGATTTGAAAACAAGGATGACAATTTTAAAATCAAGGCACTGCTTAACGGGGAGTCAATGTAGGTCAGCAAGCACGGGGATAATGACTGAAAGGGACTTGGTGCGAGTTAGGACATGAGCAGCGGAGTTTTGGATGACCTCATGTTTACGGAGGGTAGGAGGTGGGAGGCCAGCCAGAAGTGCATTGGAATAATCAAGTCTAGTGATAACAAAGACATGGGGCTGAAGCTTACAGACCCCCGACATCGGGGTTCATGGCGACGGGGTCACCCGAAAATGTCTCCGGGAGAGGGCCGTCACGCACCCTGATGCTGGGAAGGCCTGGCCCAATATTGCTGGTGGCGGCAAGGCATCGTGGCGTCCCCCTACTGCTCGGCAACGGGAGCTCTATTTAAATATTTAAGTAAACAAATTGATTACCTTTACACTCCCGCCGTCTGTCCTGGTGCGATCTTTTTGCCGGTGGCCGGCACTCCCGTGCCTTCGGACCCCGTCCGAAGAACGGAGGCGGAACACTGGTGGGGAGGGGGGAGCAGGTAAGTTTCTCAGTGTGGGGGAGGGGGCGGGGTCAAAGTCATCTCATTTGTGTAGAGGATAGTGGGAAGGGTTATAGTGTAATGTTTATGGAATTTTGGGGGGCAAAGGTCAGGTGGACAAGGTAAGTGTTTTGGAGGGGGATAAGGCAAGTAATTAATTCTATGGTTATTGGGGGGTTGGGAGAGGGGCAAGATAAATTTATTTAATTTTTAAAAATCAATGTTTCTTTAAATATTTAAATGTAATGGTAGGGCTCAAAACACTTTAAAAATGGCATCAGCACCTGTACACAGGCAGCTGATGCCATTACCAGGGATGGGCAGCCTGCCCCCTCCACGTCAGCGTCCTGGCTATTAAAATGAGCCGCCACACTTAATGGCGGCAGTTCCGCGACGTGCGGCCCGCATGGGCGGGCTGCTATTGTTTTCGCCACTGCCAATTTCGGTGGCAGGACCATAAATTTCGGCCCATGGATGAGTATTTCACCAGCAGATGAGCTGAGGCAGGGATGGAGTCAGGCTATGTTATGGAGATGTAAATAGGTGGCCTTAGTGATGGCATGGGATATGTGATCGGAAGCTCATCTTGGGGTCAAATATACCAAGGTGGAAAACAGTCTGGTTCAGTCTCAGACAATTGCCAGGGAGTGAGAAGGAGTTGAGTTCTGAAGAAGAGTCACTGACCTGAAGTGTTAACTCTGCTTCTCTCTCCACAGATGCTGCCAGACCTGCTGAGTATTTCCAGCATTTCTTGTTTTTATGTCAGATTTTCAGCATCTGCAGTATTTTGCTTTTATTTTAGGTTATTATTGTCTGCTGTCCTATTCTCGAGCAAACAAAGAGACAGTTCTGTCACATAATTGGGTTTTTGGGCCAATTTTACATGTGATAAAGCTCCTTTAATAAATTAAATTGTTTAATTAAAGACTGTTATGTTCAATGAATTCATAACATCTATACCATTACATGTTTACATTTGCTCAACACGTCTTCCTGATTTATTCACTCTTTTATTTCTCCCTTCACAGAATCATTGGGTTACATTGGGGTCAGTGGAGATCACAGATAGAGCATTGTATGGACTGAAATTTAATTTATATTTACTAATAATTGCAGAGATTAGGTGCACTAATAATCATATTATGCTAGAAACAAATTTAATTAGTTACAGATATGCTGAGAGATTCTTGTTTAGATCTGGAGATTTTCTGCAACAGCCAAGTGTCAGTTTTTCTCAGAGTGGTGTGTTTTATGCATCATAGTTACAATCTCAGGTTGCTGATGCTCATTCTTGAGGTTGTATAAGGAAACCTGGTATTGCGCAATGAGATAGGATTAATTAATGACCTCATTGTGAAGGCGCCCCCAGGCAGCAGCGATCATAATATGATTGAATTTTACATTCAGTTTGAGGGAGAGAAGAGTGGGTCTAAGAGTACTATTTTAAACTTAAATAAGGGCAATTATGAGGGCATGAAAGCAGAGCGAGCTAAAGTGAACAGGTAAATTAGGTTAAGGGATAGGTCAATAGAGATGCAGTGGCAGATATTTAAGGGGATATTTCAGAATACACAGAATAGATACATTCCAACGAGAAAAAAAAATTCCAAGGGGAGAATCCACCATCCGTGGTTAACTAAAAAAGTTAAAGATAGTATCAAACTTAAAGAAAAAGCATAAAATAGCACAAAGATGAGTGGCAGGTCAGAAGATTGGACAGAATATAAAAACAGCAAATAATAAGTAAGAGATTAATAAGGAGGGAAAAATTAGAGTACAAGAGAAAGCTAGCTAGAAATATAAAAACAGATAGTGAGAGTTTTTACAGATACTTAAAAAAGGAAAGAGTTAGCAAAGTGAGCGTTGGTCCTACAGAAAGTGAGTCTGGGGAATTAATAAAGGAAACTAAAGAAATGGCAGATGAATTGAACAGGTATTTTACATTGGTTTTCACTATAGAGGATACCAGTAACATCCCAGAAATAGCTGTAAATTAGGAAATGGAAGGGAGGGAGAAACTCAAGAAAATTACAATCACCAGGAAAGTGGTACTGAGCAAATTGTTGGAGCTGCGGGCTGACAAATCCCCAGTTCCTGATGGACTTCATCCTAGCATCTTAAAAGAAATGGCTAATTAAATAGTTGATGCGTTGGTTTTAATTTTCCAAAATTCCCTAGGTTAAGGGAAAGTTCCGTGAGGTTGGAAAATAGCCAAGGTAATTCCTTTTATCAAAAAGGGAGGGAGACAGAAAGCAAGAAACTACAGGCCAGTTAGCTTTACAACTGTCATAGGGAAAATGTTAGAAGCTATTCTTAAAGATGTTATAGCAGGGTGTTACAAGCAGATGAGAAAGAGGTCCAGGGTTCCCTTTCAGTGTTCACCTGGTCTTACTGTAACGGGGTTTAATTTTAAACACACTGTTTTTAGCTCCCCCTTGGTAAATCTTTGTTCATTGCTTTCCAATTATAAGGCAGCACAACAGGTTTTCTCAGGTTTAAAGTAGAAAACGGCAAAGAAGGGCAGCACAGTGGTTAGCACCGCAGCGTCACAGCTCCAGCGACCCGGGTTTGGTTCTGGGTACTGCCTGTGTGGAGTTTGCAAGTTCTCCCTGTGACTGCGTGGGTTTCCGCCGGGTGCTCCGGTTTCCTCCCACAGCCAAAGACTTGCAGGTTGATAGGTAAATTGGCCATTGTAAATTGCCCCTAGTGTAGGTAGGTGGTAGGAGAATTGAGAGAAGGTGGGGATGTGGTATGGAATATGGGATTAATATAGGATTAGTATAAATGGGTGGTTGATGGTCGGCACAGACTCGGTGGGCCGAAGGGCCTGTTTCAGTGCTGTATGACTGTAAAGGTGAAATTTATTAAACTTAAACTCTAACTCTAGGTTAATGCCTACAGATACACGATGTGCCCACACTAGCATGCATATGCGATACACACATGCAGATAGGTACAGAAAGAGCAGGAGAAAAATAAAGTGGAAAGGTTTGAGGCAATCTCTGAAGAGGGTTTGTTGTTACTATGCTTCAAGCTTGCTGTAGAGTCCATGATTGAGGGTAGATCTTGCTTTTTGTTGGGGCCCAGTATTCTTCTTAAACCTTGTTCACTGTAGGAGACATTACTCTCTTGGGGTTCATGTGCCTTCAGTGGGTTTTGGAGTTCTGTCTAAAGAGATGGGAGCAGACAGGAGATGCTATGGCCAGCTAGCCAGGAGAGGTCTTTTGAATCTAGGAGCCAAGAGCTTTTTGCAGGCTCTCAGTTCAAACTGTACAATTCAGAAACCCCCAGGTTGCCAAGCAGGTTAGTCATGTGACTAACTGGTCTGACCATGTCTTGGCTCTGTGTAGTGTATGTCAGGGAATGGTCCTTTATCCTTTCCGAGTACTGTTTGTTAATATGCATTTGTTTTTTTTCCAGTCGAGGTCTGGCAGTCCTTGTAACAGGCCTTGTCTTCTTCCCAGCAACAATTTGAAATTTAATGTCCATGTGGTGAAATTAATAATGCCTCATCCTTGGCCGGTGGGGGCCTGCATGACACAGACCACTTAGAAAAATTCAAGGTAATCAGGCAGAGTCAACATGGTTTTGTGAAAGGGAAATCATGTTTAACTAATTGATTGGAGTTCTTTGAAGAACTAAAATGTGCTGTGGATAAAGGGGAACTGGTGGATGTACTGTACTTGCATTTCCAAAAGGCATTTGATAAGGTGCCACATTAATGGTTACTGTGGAAAATAAAAGCTCTTGGTGTAGGGGGGTAACATTTTGGCATGGATAGAAGATTAGCTAGCTAACAGGAAATAGTGAGTGGGCATAAATTGGTAATCTTCTAGTTGGCAAGATGTAACGAGTGCTGTGCCACTGGGATCAGTGCTGGGGCCTCAACTTTTCACTATTGATATAAATGACTTGGATGAAGGGACCGAAGGTATTGTTGCTAAATTTGCTGATGACACAAAGATAGGTAGGAAAGTAAGTTGTGAAGAGGACATAAGGAGACTACAAGGGAGATAGATAGTTTAAGCCAGTGGACAAAGACCTGGCAAATGGAGTATAATGTGGGAAAATGTGAAATTGTCTATTTTGGCAGTAAGAATGCTGCTTTAACATCTCACACTGAAGAGTGGCTGCAGAGTCTCATCGACAGGTTTGCGGCTGCCTGCAATGAATTTGGCCTAACCATCAGCCTCAAGAAAACGAACATCATGGGGCAGGACGTCAGAAATGCTCCATCCATCAATATCGGAGACACGCTCTGGAAGTGGTTCAAGAATTCACCTACCTAGGCTCAACTATCACCAGTAACCTGTATCTCGATGCAGAAATCAACAAGCGCATGGAAAAGTCTTCCACTGCTATGTCCAGACTGGCCTAGAGAGTGTGGGAAAATGGCGCACTGACACGGAACACAAAAGTCCAAGTGTATCAAGCCTGTGTCCTCAGTACCTTGCTCTATGGCAGCGAGGCCTGGACAACATATGTCAGCCAAGAGTGACGTCTCAATTCATTCCATCTTCGCTACCTCCGGAGAATACTTGGCATCAGGTGGCAGGACCGTATCTCCAACACAGAAGTCCTCTAGGCGGCCAACATCCCCAGCTTATACCCACTACTGAGTCAGTGGCGCTTGAGATGGCTTGGCCTGTGAGCCGCATGGAATAATGGCAGGATCCCCAAAGACACATTGTACAGCGAGCTCGCCACTGGTATCAGACCCACCGGCCGTCCATGTCTCCACTTTAAAGACGTCTGCAAATGTGACATGAAGTCCTGTGACATTGATCACAAGTCGTGGGAGTCAGTTGCTAGTGTTCGCCAGAGCTGGCAGGCAGCCATAAAGGCGGGGCTAAAGTGTGGCGAGTCGAAAAGACTTAGCAGTTGGCAGGAAAAAAGACAGAGGCGCAAGGGGAGAGCCAACTGTGTAACAACTCCGACAAACAAATTTTTATGCAGCACCTGTGGAAGAGCCTGTCACTCTCGAATTGGCCTTTATAGCCACTCCAGGCGCTGCTCCACATACCACTGACCACCTCCAGGTGCTTACCCATTGTCTCTCGAGATAAGGAGGCCAAAGAAGAATAAAAAATAATTTAATTAGCGCCTCTCCTGCCCCACCTCCCCCATTAACCATGCGCTGCATTACTTGCCCTCTCCCCCCCCAAAATACCTCCCCTACTCACCTGACCTTCGCCCCCAAAGTTCATAAACTTTTAACTGCACCCCTTCCCACCATCTCATCATCCGCTACACCAATCAGATTAGTTTGACTCTGCTCCCCACATCCTGCACTGACAACATAACTGCTTCCCCCTCCCCACCAGTGTTCCGGCTCACATTCCCAGACGGGGAACCGTAGGCGCGAGAGTGATGGCCACCGGCACCAATATCATGCCAGGATGGGCGGCAGGAGCGGGTAAGTAATCAATTCATTTATTTTAATAAATTAACATCTTCAAATGTTGCTCCCGTTACGGAGCAGTGGGTGGGGGTGGGGGGCCGCCATGGGCCTCACCGCCACCGGCAATATCGGGCTTGGCCTTCCCGGTTTCGAGGCCCATGGTGGGCCTCTGCCGGATGCATTTTCCGGCCCCCCACCCCACCCCACCCCACCAAGGCCCCCAATGTCAGGGGGGCTGTAAAATTCAGCCCATCATTTATTGCTAGAGGAATTGAATCCAAAAGTAGAGAGGTTATGCTTCAGCTATACAGGGCACTGGTGAGACCACATCTGGAGTACTTTTTACAGTATTGGTCTCCTTATTTGAGGAAGGATGTAAATGCATTGGAAGCAGTTCAGAGAAGGTTTACTAGACCTGGAATGGGCGGGTTGATTTATGAGGAAAGGTTGGACAGGCTAGGCTTGTATCTGCTGGAGTTTAGAAGAGTAAGAGGCAACTTGATTCATTCATATAAGATTCTGAGGGGTCTTAATGGTGGATGTGTAAAGGATGTTTTCCCTTGTGGGGGAACTAGGGGGTCACTGTTTAAAAATAAGAGGTCACCCATTTAAGACAGAGAGGAGGAGAAATTTTTTCTCTCAGAGGGTTCTGAGGCTTTGGAACTCTCTTCCTCAAAAGGTGGTGGAAGCAGAGTCTTTAAATATTTTTTAAGGCAGAGTTAGATAGATTCTTGACAATCAAGAAGGTGAAAGGTTATTGGGGATAGGTGGGAATGTGGAGTTGAGGTTACAATCAGATCAGCCATGATCTTAGTGAATGATGGAGCAGGCTTGAGGGCTGAGTGGTTTACTCCTGCTCCTAATTCGTATGTTTGTATGAAATGTAGGGAGAGTGAAGGATAGGAGGTGAACTAGGACAGCATTAGATTGGTTGTGTCTCGAGGTGGCATAGGTGTGAATGAGGATTTCAGCAGATAGGCTGAGTTGGTACTGAGGCAGAAATGTAACAGAGGTGGAACTGTCTTTATGAATGCACACTTATCCATTTAGGTTTCCTGGTCATTATGTTATTTGCTTGCTCAGAATCAGTGTGCATGGACGTGGTTAATTAATTCTTTGTGTGAATCATGTGGGCAAGATTTTAACTCACTCAAAACTCATCCACTTGCACAGTTAAAATCCGACCACAATGCCTGAATAATATTGTACTGCCGTTTGCTTTCGCTTTATTGCAATCTCCACGACACAAACTCTTCCAGACGTTACTCCCAAACAAATTCACAATTTTACTTGTATGATGCAAGCTTCTTGAACCACCTGTTTCACTCTTTGCCTAACTATCCTAATCTGACCTTTAACTTTAATAGCAGTGGGTTTGAGACATGGTTGTTTAACCATGAGATCCTTTGCAACTACAGTTTTCCTTAATGTGTATAGATTATCCTGTGCTCCTATCTAATAGTGGTGTTCATGTCTTGTCTTTGTTGTTTTTTTTATACTATCATGCCTCCTGATAGATCTATTCAGGGTAGAAGACAATATTGATGCCACTTGACATATTGTCATACTTGGCATCTTCTTTGACTGTTCGCGTTCTATCGTCAACCAAAAATATGGTTGCAGAGCCTCCTTGCTGAAACTGGCTTTGTTTGGCTGTTATTCAGCTGATCAACATAGCTATTCTGAACTCCATTGCTGGATTCTTGCACTTTTCACAATTTATAGTGGTTAAGTGGCTCTTTGGCTGCTTCAGAAGCATAACAAAGATATTGTTGTGGTACATCATGACAGCCTGCTACTTTTTTGTTGACACTTATGAATTTGTATTTCTTCCACTTGCCACTTAGTATGTTTCATAGCACAGGTATTCATCTGCAAAGCCATTGAAAGCTGAAATTTTTATGAAATGAGACTTGGCAAGTCCTTGCCTGCATTTTTTTATTTCCTGAGAAAGCACTTAGTTGGGATAATATTGAATCAAAGGCTTCTAATTAAAATGACAGAATCTTTCACTGACATTGACCTTAATATAATGTGGAGAAGTTTGTTCTCAGATAGTTTTAATATTTGTGACTGCATTCATATTGGTTAGATTTAAGCTAAACATGAATTAGATGAGTCACTTTCTATTGAAAATGCAATAGATTACTTTGTGGAGACAACAAATTTAGAAATATTGGTGCTTACACTCCATTTAGGACATTTACTCATGCTAAACAGACATTTTACATTGCGCCTCATATACCTATGTTCCCAGTCACATTAAGTGGCCTCAATGCTCCTTCTCCATGATGAATAAACATGTTTCCCTAATTTTAGGACTGAGTTGAGGAGAAATTTCATCACTCAGAGGTTTGTGAATCTTTGGAATCCTCGACCCTAGATACTGTGGATGCACAATCATTGAGTATATTCAAGGCTCAGTTCGATAGATTTTTGAACTCTAAGGGAATTAAAGGATATGTGGATCAGGTGAGAAAGTGGGGTTGAGATCAAAGATCAGCCATGATCTTATTGAGTGGCAGAGCAGGCTTGAGTGGCTGTATGGCCTACTCCTGTTCCTAGTTATGTTCACAGGTGCAAAATGTTTTTCAATTCCCAGTTCCAAGGCACACAGGTTTGGGTCATGTCTTTCCCTTCAAGAATAGGATTTTGTTACAAAATGTCATCAGGTGAAACTAAAAAGTTTAGGGAGCAGGTGAAAGTTCTAAATCTCCAAAAACAAATAAGTTAAAAGTGAATGCTATCAGTGACAAAATGATGTTAACAGCATGCCCTTTCACCCAAGGGACTAGTTTAGATTCAACCCAGATCCCTGTTACAACACTCAATCCTTTCTCATGGCTGGCAGTCCTATCTGAAATGAGTCTCAATCTAGTTATGGATGGCAAGGATCCAATGCATAGAACAGCCCATAATATGTTGCAACCTCAATCATAGGATTGGTTAGTGTGGAAAAGATCCCAATGATGCAATTAAGAGTGTTCTTTTCAGGTTGAAGTTAAGGTACATTGCTGGAGAGGATTTGCTTTCTTGAAAATTATGTTGCACGTTTATGTGAAGCTATTGTCTTAAAATTATGACCTCAAGCCATGTATGAAAGGCACAGATTAAGAAAAGACAGCTAGCTTCAACCCAATTCCATTCATTTTTCAGATATCTGGGCTGTTTGAAAACACTGTAAGCATTACTTTGGTAACTTTGTAATATAAATATTCTATGTAGAATGCAGTGAGGTAATTAACTGTGACTAATTTAAAATCATAGTTATAATTTATATTATTAAATTAACATCATAGTTCCTATCTGATATTTGATCCAGTCTGAACGATTGCACCTCTGACAGTAGGGCACTGAGGTAGCAATCTAGATTATGTGCTCAAGTTCCTGGAGTGGGCCTTGAACCCACAACCTTCTGACTTAGATGTGACAATGCTCCAACTGAGATGGTACATTAAGTGGCTTTTTAAGCAGTATATCTTATTCAAGCCAATGAGATCTTCAAAATATCCAGTTCCAATTTCATTGATGGCAGCATATCCGTGGTCTCGTAATGCTTTAAATATCCTAAGCAGAGCACATCTCGAAATACATATTAACAACCCTTTGATAGATTCAGATAAATTTTATTAAACTGCTGTCTTATTATGAAAATTAAGGAATAAGGTAGATTGACAAGGAAAATGCATACACTTAATTTTAGTAGGATATTTCATTTATTAGCTTAGTTCTATAATGTCTGCATTGCTATTATTTAATATGTAATAGCAGGGGCAATACCTGGATTTCAATCATGTGGTCAAGACTCCCTTCCCAGTCTGGTTGATATCATCAGTACTGCTCTTTGATTCTAAACTCAACAGTAAATGGACGGGGGAATACTAAGTTTTAGCTGTACTTGATCCTGTTTTTCCTGCTTTTTAAAAAATATTTTTTCTCCTATGCTTTTGTATTGCTCTCTTTTATTCCTGCTCTTTGTGCTTTGTATTCCTGTTTTTCACTGACGGAGACAAACAAGAGATTTGTTGATTGCCCACGGTCTATATCCATATTACTGACATTTAATCGTATATTTTATATTTGGCAAGGAAAAGAAATAATTTAATTTATAAAACTAGCATGAAGATATTTATGGACTGGATATAAAGGATTCATTAAGTTAGGAGCTGAGAAAAGTTATTCTTCTTTAATGATGTTTCTGCTTAACGTTTTTCCACTGCAGAAAAATAATAAATTATTCAGAAAGGCTGTGCAGTGCTCTATCAAATTAAAAGGAATGATTTCTTAGTACATCAGAGCACTGATGGCAGAACATCTGACAATTTCATGCTTTTGTGAGCACACGCTGTCCACACTCGCAGCACTTTTCAATCTGCCCTTCTGCAACATACTTTGGCTGAAAATTTAAATTAAGCTGCACCTTCACTAATGAAATATTCATTTCATTTGTGAAACATTTCTGTGCATTTTAATTTTGAAGATTACATCAATACTTTTTCTTATTTTTAAATAGATCACTTTGGAAATAAAATTTCAGGTTAATATTTTATTTATCACTATACATAAACACGTAAATGCTACTTTATGTTTGCCATCAGTACCACTCTAGGACAACTGATAAAATAAAATAAATCACATTTCAAAATGTAGAGGATCTCACGAGGATTAGGCGCTCTGCCTCACGATACATGTGGTATCAGTTTACTGTAATTATTTTTATAAAGTACACCACAGGTAAGCATACTGAACATACACGGACCAATGCTACCATTGTGCATTGTGGTCGGTTGCCTGCACTACCAGCAGTGTTCCCCACAATGTTCTGTTCATTAAAATTGTGGGAAGTGTACCTGTGGTTTTCAATATGCATCCTGATTGTTGAGGCCCCTTGTTAGGAGTGCACATTCATAAAAATCCACCCTATAATATGCACTTTGATAACAAGCCACTTTTAATAAAGCACAACTTTATTTGACACTACAATAAAAGCAAATTACTGCAGGTGCTGGAAATCTGAAATAAAAACAGAAAGTGCTGAAAATACTCAGCAGGTCTGGCAGCATCTGTGGAGAGTGAAGCAGAGTTAACGTTTCAGGTCAGTGTCCTTTCATCAGAACTGGCAAAGGTATGAAATGTCACAGGTTTTAAGCGAATAAAGCAGGGGTGGGGGAAAAGAGAATAAAAGGGGAGGTATTGATAGGAGCCAGAGAGATTAACTGACAGGAGGTCATGGGACAAAGGCAAAGAGTGTGGTCATGTTTTTAATTTTTTTTTAGTAAATGTCTCTTGAAATATTTAAATGGAAAGGTAGGGCTCGAAGCCCTTTAAAAATGGCGTCAGCTATTTAAATGAGCCACCGCGCTTAATATCACGACAGCTCCACGATGTGCGGCCCGCATGGGCGAGCCGCCATTGTTTTCATCAAATTGGCAGCGGGAGTATAAATTTCAGCCCACCAATCTCTGCGTTATTACCTGAGTCATGAGCAACTAAAGGTAAATAAGATTAGAGAATTAAATGTGTGGCTCAAAGATTGGTGTAAGCGAAATGGGTTTCAATTCACGGGACCCTGGTACCAGTACTGGGGAAAGTGGGAGCTGTACCATTGGGACAGTCGTCACCTAAACCGTGCTGGGACCAGAGTTCTGGTGAGTCATATCACTAGGACAGTAGAGAGGGCTTTAAACTAAATATTGAGGGCAAGGGATCAAGTGAGGGAAGATGTGATAATTTAAAGAGAGAGGAGAAGTCAAGTGAGCAAGATAGCAATAAGGGTAATGATAATCAGAGAGTAGCAGGAAGGGACAGAGCATACAAACTTAAGAGTGTGCCAGCAGATAAGGATAGAGGTTGTGGGGTGGAGGGTTCGGGTGAAGGGAGATTTAGAAATCCAAAGAGAAAGGTCAAGGCATCGACACCAGCAGCTTGATTGGCACCCCGTCTACAAACATTCACTCCCTCCAACACTGACGCACAGTGGTTGCAGTGTGTACCATCTGCAAGATGCACTGCAGCAACGCACCAAGGCTACTCAGGCAGCACCTTCCAAACCTGCAACCTCTACCAACTAGAAGGACAAGGGCAACAAATGCATGGGAACACCACCACCTGCAAGTTCCCCTCCAAGTCTCTCTCCATCCTGATTTGGACCGATATCACCGTTCCTTCACCGTCGCTGGGTCAAAATCCTGGAAATCCCTTCCTAAAAGCGTTGTGGGTGTACCTACCTCACATGGACAACAGTGGTTCAAGAATAGAGTGTTGTGGATAGCAATAACCCCTGTTCAGTGATGCTCAGTTTTGGTTCCACCAGGGCCACTCAGCTCCTGACCTCATTACAGCCTTGGTTCAAACATGGACAAAAGAGCTGAGATCAAGAGGTGAGGTGAAAGTGACTGCCCTTGATATTAAGGCAGCACGTGACCAAGTATGGCATCAAGGAGCCCTAGAAAAACTGAAGTCAATGGGAATCAGGGGAAAAACTCTTCGCTGGTTGGAGTCATACCTAGCACAAAGGAAGATGGTTGTGGTTGTTGGAGGTCAATGATCTGAGCTCCAGGACATCACTGCAGGAGTTCCTCAGGGTAGTGTCCAAGGCCCAACCATCTTAAGCTGCTTCATCAATGACCTTCCTTCAATCATAAGGTCAGAAGTGGAGATGTTCGCTGATGATTACACAATGTTCTGCACCATGCGTGACTCCTCAAATACTGAAGCAGTCCGTGCAGAAATGCAGCAAGACCTGGACAATATCCAGGCTTGGGCTGATAAGTGGCAAGTAACATTAGCGCCACACAAGTACCGGGCAATGACCATCTTCAACAAGAGAGAATCCAACCATCTCCCCTTGACATTCAACGGCATTACCATCGCTGAATCCCCGACCATCAACATCCTAGGGGCTACCATTGACCAGAAACTGAACTGGAGTAGCTATATAAATACATGGCTACAAGAGCAGGTCAGAGGCTAGGAATCCTGAGGTGAGTAACTCACCTCCTGACTCCCCAAAGCCTGTCCACCATTTACAAGGCACAAGTCAGGAGTGTGATGGAATACTCTCCACTTGCCTGGATGGGTGCAGCTCCAAAAACACTCAAGAAGCTCGATACCAGCTGCTTGATTGGCACCCCGTCTACAAACATTCACTCCCTCCAACACCGACACTCAGTGGCTGCAGTGTGTACTATCTGCAAGATGCACTGCAGCAACGCACCAAGGCTACTCAGGCAGCACCTTCCAAACCTGCGACCTCTACCAACTGGAAGGACAAGGGCAGCAAATGCATGGGAACACCACCACCTGCAAGTTCCCCTCCAAGTCTCTCTCCATCCTGATTTGGACCGATATCACCGTTCCTTCACCGTTGCTGGGTCAAAATCCTGGAAATCCCTTCCTAAAAGCACTGTGGGTGTACCTACCTCACATGGACAGCAGTGGTTCAAGAAGGAAGCTCACCACCAACTTTTCAAGGGCAATTAGGGATGGGCAATAAATACTGGCCTAGCCAGCGATGCCCACATCCCATGAATGAATTTTTTTAAAACTTGCATTGGCTCACTCAGGACGTTAAAGACAGTATTAGATTAAAAGAAGAGGCCTACAACATTCCAAAAAAGAATAGCAATTCTGAGGATTGAGAGTGTTTAAGAAACCAGCAACGCGCCATCAAAATGTTAATAAAAAAAGGAAAAAATAGAACATGAGAGTAAACTAGCCCATAATATGAAAACAGATTGTAAGACATTTTATAAGTATTTAAAAAGGAAGACAGGCAGCTCCCCGCCAACTTCTCAAGGGCATTTGGGGTGGGCAACAAATTCTGGCCTTGCCAGTGATGCTCACATCCCATGAAATTATTTTTAAAAATCCAGTGATAGAGAAGAATACACTTACGTAAATTGGCTGTGCTAAAGGTTTGTAAAAGCCTTTTATTTTCCAACAATACCCTGCAATCCCCACATCAACTACATCATGCAGAAATGTCTGGTTGTTTTGCAATGGGATGATTTCCAAAACACTAAAGAAAGAGAGTGCGAAATTTAGATTTGCAAAGCTGCTGGAGATGGCAGTATGGAAGCCAATTGCCCTTCTGGCAGCTGTGTGCTGCATTACCAGCTGCTTTTGGCACAGCCCGTGATCTTAAGAAGGGTGAATGTCCCCTGCATGTGCAGGAAGCTTCTGAAATCATCCTATCATGAGGTCTCCAAGCCCTATGGCTAATGTAATGCCCAAATGCTAAATTTGGACCAGGGAGGACCATTGGGTAAATTTGCTTGTCGCTCACTAAACAACAAGCGTTCTGCTGCAAAAGGGATCTCTCTCCCTTTCTCTCTGTCTCTGTTCCCCATTCTCTTTCTCTCTGTGCTCCCCTTTCTCTGCCTCTCTGTCCCCCTTTCTCTCTGCCCCTCTCTCTCTCTGTCCCCCTCTCTCTTTCTGTCCCCCCTCTCTCTGACAGTTGCAGAGAACGGGAACGCTCAGCAGATGGTTGCTCAGTTTTCTTTAAAAGATTGCAAATCAGTTAATGTTGTACCATCATTTAAAAAGGGAGAAAGAGGTAGACCAAGTAATTACAGGCCTGTCAGCCTAATCTCAGTGGTGGGAAGATTACAGGAAAATATTCTGAGGGACAGGATATATCTTCATTTAGATAGACACAAATTAATCAGACAGTCAGCATGGATTTGTTAAAGGAAGGTCAGGTCTGACTACCATGATTGAATTTTTTGAGGAGGTTAACAAGGAGGGTCAATGAGGGTATTGCATTTTTTTTTAATTCATTCATGGGATGTGGGTGTCACTGGCGAGGCCAGCATTTATTGCCTATCCCTAATTGCCCTTGAGAAGGTGGTGGTGTGGTCTATAGGAATTTTAGCAAGGCTTTTGATAAGGTTCCACATGGCAGACTGATCATGAAAGTAAAAGCCCATGTGATCCAAGGCAAGGGGCATGTTGGATTCAAAATTGGCTCAGAGGAAGGAAGCAAAGGGTAATGGTCGATGGGTTTTTTTTGTGACTAGAAGGCTGTTCCCAGTGGGGCCCTGCAGGGCTCAGAAGTAGGTCCATTGCTTTTTGTGGTATATATCAGTGATTTGGACTTGAATGTCGGGGGTATGATTAAGAAGTTTGCAGATGATGCAAAAATTGGCTGTGTGGTTGATAATGAAGAAGAAGATTGCAGGAAGATATCAATGGACTAGTCAGGTAGGTAGAATAGTGGCAAATGGAGTTCAGTCCAGAGAAGTGTGATGTCATGCATTTAGGGGAGTACAAATAAGGCAAGGGAATATACAATAAATTTTAGGATACTGAGAAGTGTAGAGGAACAGGGGGACCTTGGAGTACATGTCCACAGATCCCTGAAGGTGGCTGGACATGTAAATAAGGTGGTCAAGAAAGCATACTGGATACTTGCCTTTTTTAGACATGGCATAGAATATAACAGCTGGGACATTATGCTGGAGCTTTACAAAACACTGGTTAGGTCACAACCGGAGTACTGCGTGCAGTTCTGGTCACCGCACAATAGGAAAGATATGATTGCACTAGAGATGGTACAGAGGAGATTTATGAAGATGTTGTCTGGACTGGAGAATTTTAGTTATGGGGAAAGATTGGATAGGCTAGGATAGTTTTCTTTGGAACAGAGGAGGCTGAGGGAAGATTGAAGTATAAAAAATTATGAGAGGTCCAGATATAGTGTATGGGTAGGCCCCATTCCCTTGGTTGAGGAGTCCATAACCAGGGGGCATAGATTTAGGGTAAGAGGTAGGTGGTTTGGAGGGGATTCAAGGGAGAATTCTTTCACCCAGAGGATGGTGGCGATCTGGAACTCACTGCCTGAAAGAGTGGTAGAGGAAGAAACCCTCAAAACATTTAAAAAGTTCTTGGATATGCACTTGAAATGCAGTAGCCTACAAGGCTACGGATCAAGGGCTGGATATTGGGATTAGGCTAGTTGGTTACTTGCTGGTTGGCTTGGACACGATAGGCCAAATGGCCTCCTTCCGGATTGCAAATTTCAATGATTTTCTATAATTCTATGACCACCTGCAGCTTGCTTACATGCCAGATAGCAGGACAAGCGGGAGCTGGGAGTTAAGAAGGGGTATAAGCATAGCATCATCCTCCGTGTTCTCAGCAAAGTCTGATGCCACAGGTTGCGTCACAGCTGGCTGCATGATGCAGAGAACCATTTCCTCCACAGGGCTCAGGAGATGCAGGCGATCTTGTCCCCTGCCATCTCTGCTCTGCTGCCCTCTATTGTATGTAACACTGTCTTGCAAGGGTGAGGGCAGAATGTAGGTGGCTGTGTAGCACTGTGTTTGGGTGATGTACCTGCCATAGCTGAATAGCTGGAGGTATGTGGAAGCAGCGAAAGGTTTGTATGAGGCAGGCTGCATTGGTAGGTGTTTTAGGGTGATGTGGAATATCTGGATGTTATGCGTGAGTCCTGAGTGCCAGGGAGTGGTGATAGCGGGGTGTGGTGCATTGAACAGCGTGAGAGCTTGGTGATGTGGTGGGCAGGAGATGACATGTGAAGATTCAATCACTGACCTTGACTACCCATGTGAGGTGATTAGATTTCTTGTGGTACTGCTGCCAGATCCTCAGGTTCAGATGCTGGGAATTGACCTCCATGGCCACTTGTCCCTTTCGATGGTCATCCTTGAGGGCCTCCTGACCACTCGCTCCCCCCCCCCCACCCCCACCCCTGTGAAAGCATGGCATGTCTCTCCTGTACACTCCCACCACAAAGGCTACCAGTGCTGCATCTATGATCCTGGAGCCCCCTGTCTGCTCTGGTGTTCCATTTTCCGAGTTTAGAATTGCAGCAATAGTTTTCAGCAGCTGCCACCTGTAATTCAGTGCAACTTCCCTTTAAGAAGGACAGACTTCCTTTAGGAAAGAAGACTGGATGCGCCGTGGGCTATTTCCACACTCTGTTCAGCTCCCTGCAGAGTGCCGAGGCAGCCAGCAGCATGCAGACCCTCAGTCCTAATCTACAGTCAGATGAATTCAGGTGGCAGCACCAAATTTGTGTGCTGTCTATTTCCAACAGAAACGTTGTGGGCAGGTCACAAATCGCAAACCCCTCCCCCACCCCCCCCCACCAACTGCCTGTGTAAGATGTGAAGGCCTTACAGGCAGGGTACAGACAAAGTTATAAAATGAAACAAAAGTAGTAGCACAGGATGTAGTTATTAAAATTATCTGCAAAAATGTTGTGCTTGCGCAGGTACGTGTTAGTATGGATACAGCAATGCATGTCTACCAGTGGATATTACAGAGATCTGCAATTTACATTATGAATACAATGATGGGAGAGAGAATTGCTGTAGGACATATCACATTAAGCATTCATGATGATGTGGTGGGGTTGACAGGCGAGAATGCTCGTAGACCCCAGAGATCCAGCGTGCTAAGTGCTCCTCCTATGTTGCATGTTTCCTAGGTCTCCTTTCCAATCGAGGAAGTCAGAAACTATTTTTCATGTTTAGCAGCAACTTGCCTCCATATCCATCGCAATAAAGGTGTTATGGAAACAGTGGTGGTGATTACAGCAATGTAGGCTATAAATAAAAGAAAAAGAAACTAGCACATATAGTGCTTTTCATATCTTCAAATTGCCACAAAGTGCTTAAGTGAACTACCAATGGATTACGTTTTGAAGTGCCTTCACTGTTATGTAGGCAAGTGTGGCAGCTAATTCATATACTGCAAGGTGTCACAAACAGCAACTAAGATAAGCAATCAGTTAATCTGTTTTGGTTGTCTTGGATGAGGACAGAGCATTGGTGAAGACTCAAGAAAAATTCCCCTGCTCTTCATTGATCTTTTATGTCCATTTGAAGAAGCAGACTACAGCAATGGGGAAAACATAAAGGGATCACTGGCACTAAACCAGGCACATCAGGTACCTTGACTCATTAGGTACATTCATTAGACTAAAACAGCAGATAGTAGCAAAGCCCATCAGCAATCAAATCACATTAGTTCACGGCAAATATCCCGTGAAATACATTTACATATACACCATCAGTACTGAAACACAAAATATAATGGCCCTGATTTTGCAGTTGTAAGGAGTGTAAAACTGTTAGCCTTTGCCATCTTTACAATTGTGAAACTGCCAGCAATTCTTGACACCTGCACGTGTGCAGTTAAGTGTGGAAATCCAAAAGCTGCTTTCAGTGATTCACTGCTCTGCCACAGGATGTATGTTGAAGTCTCTGCAGATGAAAATTTAGAAATCACATGAATTGAACTTCCACTTTTTAATGCTCTAATTTGCTCTAACAACCCTTGAAAAAGTTATGACTTGTTCAATGAGGTGTAATTGTACTTGTAACAGCGTACAAAGTCATAATTACTGTTGAACAACCTCTTTGGCCCTGAAAAACTAATTTTATATTTGTTAATGCTAAATTTCTCTATTATGACAAATATTCCATAGATTTTTTTAATATACTTTTTTAAAGTTTGTTTTTGTTAGTTCAGCTTCTTCTTTAATCTAATGTGTATGTCCCAATCTTTATTTCACACTTGTAAAAATTATTAATAAGTGAAGGATAATTAATGCATTTTACTTCCTGGTTTGTCATCTCTGAGAAATCTTCAGTGTGATTGACTGCTCAGCTTGCTTGATGACATACCTGTTGCTGAATGCCAGATGTTGGTGCCAGGATCAACTAGAATGAGCGATAATCTTATTGAAACATATAACATTCTAAGGGGATTGACAGGGTAGTTGCTGAGAGGATGTTTCTCCTCATGGGGGAATCTAGAACTAGAGGGCACCATTTCAAAATAAGGGGACCCCTTTCAAAATAGAGATGAGGAGGAATTTCCTCTCTCAGGGGGTCATTAATCATTGGAATTCTCTTCCCCAGAAAGCAGTGGAGGATGATTTATTGAATATATTCAACGCTGACAGATTTTTGATTGACAAAGGAGTCATGTGTTATGGGGGGCAGGCAAGAAAGTGAATTTAAGGCCACAATCAGATCAGCTCTGACCTTACTGAATGGCAGAGCAGACTTGAGGGGTTGAATAGCCTACTCAGAATTGTAACTGTGCAGAAGGAGGCCATTTGGCCCATCATGTCCATACCGGCTCTCTGAAAGAGCAATTCACTTAGTTCCATTTCCCTGCCTTCTCTCCGTAAACGTACACATTCGTTTGTTTCATAAAACAGTCTAATTTCCTTTTGAATGCTTCAATTGAACCTGTCTCCACCACATTCTCAGGCAGTGCATTCCAGATCCTAACCATTCTTTGCGTAAAAACGTTTTTCTTCATGTCACTTTTGCTTCTCTTACCAAATACTTCCCATCTGTTCCCTGTCATTCTCGATCGTTTCACGAATGGGAACAGTTTCTCTCTATCCACTCTGTCCAGACTCCTCATGATTTTGAATATCTCTATCAAATCATGTCTCAGCCTTCTCTTTTCCAAGGAAAACAGTCCTAACTTCTCCAATCTATCTTCATAACTGAAGTTCCTTAATCCCTGGAACCATTCTCATAAATCTTTTCTGTATTCTCTCCAATGCCCTTGCGTCTTTCCTAAAGTGCGGCGCGCAGAACTGGATGCAATACTCCAGCTGAGGCTGAACTGGTGTCTTACACAAGTTCTACATAACTTCCTTCCTCTTGTACTCATTGCCCCTATTAATAAAGCACCGGATACTGTATGCTTCATCAACCACTCTCTCAACCTCTCCTGCCACATTCAATGACTTATGCACATATGCACCCAGGTCCCTCTGCATCTGCACCCCCTTTAGAATTGTACCTTTTATTTTATATTGTCTCTCCATGTTCTTGCTACCAAAAATGAATCACTTCACATTTCTCTGCATTGAACTTCATCGGTCACCTATCTGGTCATTCCACCAACTTATCTGTCCTTTTGAAGTTCTACACTATTCTTCTCACAGTTCACAATGCTGCCAAATTTCATATCACCTACAGACTTTGAAATTGTGTCCTGTACACCAAAGTCTAGATCATTAATATATATCAGGAAAAGCAAGAGTCCCAACACTGACCCCTGGGGAACTTCACTACAAACCTTCCTCAAGCCCAAAAAACATCCATTGACCACTACTCTTTGTTTCCTGTCACTCAGCCAATTCTGTATCCATGTTGTTACCATCCCTTTTATTCTATGAGCTATAAGTTTGCTCACAAGTCTGTTTTGTGGCACAAGCGCCTTTTACGCAAAGAATGGTTAGGATCTAGAATGCACTGCCTGAGAATGTGGTAGAGACAGGTTCAATTGAAGCATTCAAAAGGAAATTAGACTGTTATATGAAACAAATGAATGTGCAAGGTTACGGGGAGAAGGCAGGGCAATGGAACTGAGTGAATTGCTCTTTCAGAGAGCCGGTACAGACATGATAGACTGAATGGCCTCCTTCTGCACAGTTACAATACTGAGTACACCACATCAACAGCATTGTCCTCATCAACCGTCTCTGTTACCTCCTCAAAAAACTCCAGCAAGTTAGTTAAACATGATTTTCCCTTAAGAAATCCATGCGGGCTTTCCTTAATTAACCCGCATTTGTCCATGAGGCTATTAATTTTGTCCTGAATTACTTTTTCTAGCAGTTTCCCCACCACCGAAGTTAAACTGACTGGCCTGTAGTTGCTGGGCTTACCTTTACACCCTTTTTTGAACAAGGGTGTGACATTTGCAATTCTCCAATCCTCTGGCATCATCCCCGAGTCTAAGGACTCTGAAAAATTATGGCCGTTGCCTCTGCGATTTCCACCCTCACTTCCCTAAGTATCCTTGGATGCATTTCATCCGGTCCTGGTGATTTATCCACTTTAAACATAGACAGTGTTATATATGTTATATATTGTTATACTATCTGTAAAGTGTTAGGAACGAATTAGCCAGGAACTAGTTGTTATGTGTAAGTGTTCCAGTGGGAGGCCACATTCACGGCTGCACTGGAGAGTCATGTTATATGTAACACAAGAACCAGTTGAATCAGGCTCTATGGCACAGAGCATGGTGCTGTAATAAACAAGACTGACTCCAGACTTTTCCAAGTTTAAAGTGCGATTCTTTCCAACATCTGGGAACCTGAAACAACATAAAGATGAAACATGGTGACAGCGAGTATCTGTGAGTAAACCTAGAACATTTTTAAAAGCATCAGATTGAGAAAAGTGACCCAAATTAGTGCCAGAGAGAGAGAAAGACAAACTGAGTTACTCGTGTGTAAACTCTTAAAAAAAACTAAATGTCAGCCGGGAGAGGAATGAATGCATAGCTACAGCCCATCATGAATTGGGAAGCTGATAATCGTATCCAAAACAATGCAGGAAGAACTTCTTCAAAAGATACACGAAGGCCAAATGGGAATGGAGAAGTGTAAGCTCAGAGCCAAATCAGCTGTGTACTGGATAGGCATATACAAAGATATCGAAAATATGGTGTCTACATGCAATGTATGCCAGAAGTACAGAAATTCACAACAGAAAGAGGAGATGATAGCTACTGAAGTACCATCCAGACCATGGCATACTGTAGGAGTCGATTTATTCAAACATAACCAAGAATGGTATTTCATAGTCGCAGACTACTACTCAAAATTCCCTTTCATCTGTAAGATGAAAGACTTGAGAGCCACAACAATAATCTCAGCAGTACGAGTTCTATTTTCTGAGCAAGGGATTCCTGAAAGGTTAATATGTGACAATGGCACCCAATTTACATCGAGAATTTAAGGAATTCGCTGACCGGTATGGGTTCAACACCATCACCTCATCACCACACTATCCACGGGGTCACGGATTTATAGAAAGACACGTCCAGATAGTCAAAAGAACACTTGTGAAATGCTAAGAGATGAAGAAAGACCCAAACCTGGCCTTATCGTCACACCAATCCACACCTCTCAAGGCTGACATGAAATCACCTGCAGAGCTGCTAAATGGAAGAAAATATAAGACAACTCTGCCAACCAAAATACACCCTTCAGGTGACCAGGAGGAAGTGAGACAACAACTCACTGCAGCACAGGTAAGAGGGGAGCAACACTTCAACAAATATGCTAAATCCCTACCTGAGCTGTTGAAAGGACAAACTGTACATGTACAGGATCCAATCATGAAAACCTGGAGCCCAGCAAAAGTTGTTCGTGAAGCTGAGACTCTGAGGTCATATATCATTGAGACTGAAACTGATAACCAAATGAGAAGGAACAGAATCCATATTCGACCTACACCCGAGCTGGAACAACAGAAAAGACCATCAACAACACTGGAAACATTACTATCCAGCGAGACAACATTAACAACATCACCAGCAAGTGACACAACATCACCTGTACAGTGTGCCAATTCACCACCGAGAGCAACAAATGCCAAATTTGCAAGATGGAGGCACAACATCTTACCACCCAAGCGATACCGTGAATAATATTAAAAAAAGAATACATGCTATAAAAGACTCTAAAAAGGGGTTCAGATTATTTCCACAAGTCGGATGATAATCTTTATTTATATTGACAGTTATATTGATATAGGGGCATTATGTTTTAAAGAAAGAGGGATGTTATATATGTTATATATTGTTATACTATGCGTAAAGTGTTAGGAACTAATTAGCTAGGAACTAGTTGTTATGTGTAAGTGTTCCAGTTGGGGGGGCCACATTCATGGCTGCACTGGGGAGTCATTTTATATGTAACACAAGAACCAGTTGAATCAGGCTCCACGGCACAGAGCATAGTGCTGTAATAAACAAGACTGACTCCAGCCTTTTCGAAGTTTAAAGTGTGATCCTTTCCAACATCTGGGAGTCAGAAACAACATTAAGATGAAACGGACAGCCTATCTAATAAGTCCTCTTTATCAATTTTAAACCCTTCTAGTGTCTGTATTACCTCCTCTTTCACCATTTCCTGGGTTGCATCCTCTTCTTTGGTAAAGACAGATGCAAAATATTCATTTAATACCTCAGCTATCCCCTTTGCCTCCATGTGTAAATCCCCTTTCTGGTCCCTAATCAGCTCTACTCCTCCTTTTATCACCCTTTTACAATTTATATGTCTACAGAAAACTTTGGGATTTCCTTTAATGCTAGCTGCCAGTCTCTTGTCATGCTTTCTCTTTGCTTCTCTTATTTGAGCTTTTTAGCTTCCCCTCTGGACCTTCTATCTTCAGCCTGGTTCTCAATAATATTTTCGACCTGGCATCTGTCATAAGCACACTTTTACTTCTTTATCTTAATCACTCCCTCTTTTGTCATCCAGAGAGCTCTGGATTTGTTTGCCCTACCTTTCCCCTTCGCGGGAACATACCTTGACTGTGCCCGAACTATCTCTTTGAAGGTAGCCCATTGTTCAGCTACTGGTTTTCATGCCAACTTATAACTCCAATTTATTTGCCTCAGCTCCATTCTGACCCTTTGAAGTTGGCCTTCCCCCAGTTAATGGTTCTTATTCTGGATTGTTCTTTGTCCTTTTCCATAGTCAGCCTAAGCCTTATGATACAATGATCACTATCCCCTAAATGCTCTCCTACTGATACTTGATCGACTTGGCCCACCTCATTCCCAAGAACCAGATCTAGCAGTGCCTACTTTCTCGTTGGACTAGCAACATCCTGCTGCAGAAAATTTTCCTGAACACACTCGAGGAACTCTTGCTCCTAACCACCCTTTACACTACTACTATCCCAGTCTACACTGGGGTAATTCAAGTCCCCCATTATAACTACCCTATAATTTTTGCACCTCCTGCTCTTATTTCTTGTGATTTTATGATCTTAACATCGGAAAAGATGAAATCCACACCACAAAAATCGCTAGATCTTTGGGCGCAGCTCTCTTCCAGGTCAACAGTAAATGTTGTCACTTCAGCATTGACCATAAAATCCAGACTGATGTACTCATTTTTAGTATCCTTAGCAGTCTGTCATCCTCTCACTATGTAGAAATTATAATTTCAGTATCCAAATGTAAACCTAACAGAATCGGGGAGATTTCCTGGGTCTACCCCCACCCCCCACCCGACATTATGGATTACCTAGTCTATTCCTAAGTGCATTGGATTGCCTGGGTGTCACAAATAGCAGAAAATCGAGTGGGGCTCAATGTATGTCTATAAAGGAATTGACCCGATTTTCCTCCATGTTTATTCATTCCAATATTCTTGCCACTGTTGATGTACCCTGTCAGTGCTGAAACATTGCCAATAGTGGTCATAACCTCACCGATAGTAAGTTGAGGTGATGCATTTCGGCAGATGGAATAGGGAGAGGCAATATATACTTATACACAGTTCTAAAGAATGTGCAGGAACAAAGGGACCTGGGGGTGAATGTGCATCAATTTTTGAAGGTACCAGGACATATTGAGAGTGGTTAGTAAAGCATATGGGATCTTGGGCTTTATAAATAGAGGCATTGAGTTCAAAAGCAGGGAAGTTATGTTGAACCTTTATAAAGCTCTGCTTAGGCCCCAGCTGAAGTAATGTATCCAGTTCTGGTCACCACACTGCAGGAAGGGTGTGAGAGTCCTTGAGAGGGTGCAGAGGAGATTTACCAGAATGGTTTCAGGCTTGGTGAATTTCCGTTACAAGGTCAGGTTGGAAAAAACTGGGTTTGTTCTCCTTAGGATAAAGGAGATTGAAGGGAGATTTAATAGAAGTGTATAAGATTATGACAGAGTTAGATAAGGAAAAACTGTTCCCTTTGGGCAAAAGATGCAGGGGGAATATGAGGAGGCACTTTTTTACGCAACTGGTGGTAATGACCTAGAACTTGCTGCCCACAAGGGTGGTGGAAGTGGAGAAAATCAATGACTTCAAGGAAGTTGGATGGCCACCTGAGAGAAATGGACTTGCAGGGCTACAGGGTTTGTGGTGGAGTGTGGGACTGACTGCACAGCTCCATGGAGAGCTGGCATGGACTTATTGGGCCAAATGGCCTCCTTCTCTGCCATAAATGACTCTGAAATTTTCTATACCCAGGCAATCTAGTGGGATGGATTTTACAGCACCTCCCCACCCCCCCCAGCCCATGTCATGGGTCATGGCGGTGGGGGGCAGGAAAATGCCTCTGGGAGAGGGCGCCATGGGCCTTGATGCCAGGAAGGCCTGGCCCAATATTGCTGGCAGTGGGACCAAAATTTACAAACGTAAATTTATTTAAATAAACTAATCCATAAATTACCCACTCCCGTTGTCCGTTCCGGGACGATATTGGTGCCGGCACTCCGGCACCTTCAGATACCTGTCCGGGTTTCCGATGTGGGACACTAGTGGGGAGGGGGCAGCAGATAAGTATTTCAGTGTGGAAGGGTGGGGAGCAGGGTCAAACCCATTCGATTTGTGTAGGGTGTAAGATTATTAGATTACTAAAAGGCGGCACAGTGGCGCAGTGGTTAGCACCGCAGCCTCACAGCTCCAGGGACCCGGGTTCGATTCCGGGTACTGCCTGTGTAGAGTTTGCAAGTTCTCCCTGTGTCTGCGTGGGTTTTCTCCGGGTGCTCCGGTTTCCTCCCACAAGCCAAAAGACTTGCAGGTTGATAGGTAAATTGGCCATTATAAATTATCACTAGTATAGGTAGGTGGTAGGGAAATATAGGGACAGGTGGGGATGTTTGGTAGGAATATGGGATTAGTGTAGGATTAGTATAAATGGGTGGTTGATGTTCGGCACAGACTCGGTGGGCCGAAGGGCCTGTTTCAGTGCTGTATCTCTAATCTAAAAGTTACTCACCAGCATACTAATTATTAAAATCCAGCTATTATAAACTAACAACTAATTTATCATAAACTAACATTTACCTTTATTAGAACCCTTCTTTGTAGTATGGTTAAAGTGGATAAACTTAGGACATAAGGCACAGTATGGACAAGATGTCAAGGCAGAGGGATTATGTCAAGTTTTAGAATGTTTACTTGCAGCAAAAGGGTGACACCTTGAGAACAGAGAGTGAAAACAGCTTCTGCATAGATTTGTCTCACTGTGAGAAAGGCACCCTCAAAATGTAAAAGCATTGAGATAATGTAGTCAACACAAAGGGGTACTACTCGCGCAAATCCGAAACGTTAGCAACCATCACAAAATGATCCTTGGTTGGTTGAGAAAGGCGTCCTTTAATACAAGACTAATCACTGATTGGGAGAGGAGAGGGTTAACTGAAAAGCTGCCAGAATAAATGAAGTCCTGTCCTTGCTATTGTGCAGCAGAGAACTTTGAACAACAACAAGAGCCAAGAGAGACAGAGACCAACTGAAAACTTGAAGACCAAAAGCTGCAAGAGAAAGAGTTCTGCGCTCTGCCGTCCAGTCTCTAATACGGGTAGTATTTGTGTTAGACTGTTAATTACCGCCTGAGTTTGTGACTATGGTTTATCTGAAAACTTAACAAACTTGTCCTTACTTTTATCTCAATAAACTCGATTTACAACAAACTGTTGTGCTGCCAAGTCTGTTCCTACCTTCGAAAACACCCTTATCTTATCAAATCTTATAAGGGGATGGTGGGAAGGGGTAAAGTGCATATTTTATGAACTGTGGGGGGCGGGGGAAAGGTCAGGTATACAAGGTATTTTGGTAGGGGAGAGGGTAAGGAATGAATTGTATGGTTCTTGGGGGTTGTGAGAGGAGTTAGAAACATTAATTTTTTTCAAGAAATTTTAACTCTCTATCTCTGTAAACATTTAGATTAATTGGAAAGGATCAAAGCCCTTTAAAAATGAGTCGGCACCTGACACCATTTCCGGGGATGGACCGCCCGCCCCCTCCAGGTCATTGGGAGGGGGCAGTCTGCCCCAGCCATTTAAATGAGCCGCTGCGTTTAATATCGTGGCGGCTCTGCAAAGCATAGCCCACACATGCGGGCCACCATTGTTTACGACGGCTACCGATTACAGCAGCAGCAACATAAATTTCAGTCCAGTGTCCACAGGTACAGACCCAGGAGAAACACCCTAATATGTGCAATAAATATACAAGTAAAACTGAGCAGGCTCATCATTGTAAATAAGTCCAATAGAAAGTAAAAGCCACCTGACCAACTGCAGAATATTTGAGCAATGAGATCCTCATACACTGTAGCAAAAGGTCTGCTGTTGATGGATGCTGAACACTTTCTTCCTCTGGTTCTTCAGTAGCTCTCAGTGGCTCATCATTTAAGTCCAGGATGAAGAACTTGGTTCAGTATTGCAGTGTAGCAATGTCATTATGTGCATTTTGACGGATATATTGTAAAGCCCCTGTTAAGCACAGGTGAAAAGGGGCATGGATGGTTCCCACCGTAAATCTCCCAACTGAACACTCACAATTGTCTCTCATCTTTACTAATGTTCAGAGGTCCATTTTTGCATTAAAGCCATTTTCAGAGCAACACTAAATATGGATAAATAGCCCCTTAGTCCTTTAACTTTTGTTACGACCACGTGAGAAAGAGGTCTAAGGTTCCCTTTCAGCTTTCACCTGGTCTTACTGTAACAGGGTTTAATTTTAAACACGCTGTGTTTTTAGATCCCCTTTGGTGAATCCTTGTTCACCGCTTTCCAATTATAAGGCAAAGAAACCAGCACAAACAGACTTTCTGAGGTTTAAAGAAGAAAAGTTGAAGTTTATTAAACTTGAACTTAAACTCTAATTCGGTTAATGCCTACGGATACACGATGCACCCACGCTAGCATGCATACGCGATACATACATGCAAATAGAGACCAAAAAGAGCAGAAGAAATAAATTGGAAAAGTTTGAGGCAATATCTGAAGAGTTTTTGTTACGGGTCTTCGTGCTCATTGTAGATTCCTTGATTGTAGGGAGATCTTGCTTTTTGTTGGGGCCCAGTATTCTTCTTAAATCTTGTTCACTGTTGGAGACTTTTCTCTCTTGGGGTTCATGTGTCTTCAGTGGATTCAGAGGCTTGTGAGAAGGAGATGGGAGCAGGCAGACAGGAGAGGCTGTGGCAAGCCAGCCAGAAGAGATCTTCTCAGTCCAGGAGCATTCTGTCCAAACAGTTTGTACAAATTCAAAAAACTCAGGTTGCCTGGCAGGTTGGTCATGTGACTAGCTGGTTTGATTATGTCCGTTTGTGTATTCAACCATCTTAGCAGTCAACCTGGAATGCGAGCTCCCCCACCCACCTTCAACGTCTGGTGATCCAAAGTCCATTGTGGGTTGAATGTGTCAGGGAATGGTCCTTTGTCCTTTCCAAGCCCTGTCTGTTAATATGCAAATGCCTTCCCAGCCAGGGGTTCATTGTGGGTTGAATGTGTCAGGGAATGGCTGCTTTGTCCTTCCAAACACTGTCTGTTAATATGTAAATGTCTTTCCAGCCAAGATCTGGCAACTTTTTTTCAAAAGCAAGTCCTTTCTTCACTCTAGTAACAGTTTAAAATCAATGTTCATTTCAAAATGAATGTGTCTCATTCTTGGCAGGTGGAGACCTAGCATGACACTTCACATTACCATAACTCAACAGGGTTCATGGCCCCAGATGAGCAAATATGTCAGTATTTTGCTTTTTTAAGATTTGTTTTTCTTGTTCGTCCCTGGAAATGAAATATTAATTTACACTCCAAATTTCCACTTAGATTTTTCTTTCATTTATAAACTGATGTTGAAAGAAAATGATGGACTCAAATAATTGGTATTTAAGATGCTTTTATGCATTGTTTGTAAGTGTTACGACCAGGTGAGAAAGGGGTCCAGGGTTCCCTTTCAATCTTCACCTGGTCTTACTGTAACAGGATTGTATTTTTAAACACTCTGTGTTTTTAGCTCCCCCCTTGGTAAATCTTTGTTCACCACTTTCTAGTTATAAGGCAAAGAAACCAGCACAAACAGGCTTTCTGAGGTTTAAAGAAGAAACGTTGAAATTTATTAAACTTAAACACTAATTCAGTTAACGCCTACGGATACACGATGCACCCATGCTAGCATGCATACATGATACATACATGCAAATAGAGACAGAACAGAGCAGAAGAAATAAAATGGAAAAGTTTGAGGCAATATCTGAAGAAGGTTATTGTTACGGTTCTTCGAGCTCACTATACAGTCCTTGATTGTAGGTAGATCTTGGTTTTCGTTGAGGCCCAGTATTCTTCTTAAACCTTGTTCACTTTAGGAGACTTTTCTCTCTCGGGGTTCATATGTCTTCAGTGGATTCAGAGGCTTGTGAGAGAGAGATGGGAGCAGACAGGAGAGGCTGTGGCGAGCCCACCAGGAGAGGTTTTTTCACTCTCAGTTCAAAAAGTTTGTACCATTCAGAAAAACCCAGGTTGCCAAGTAGGCTAGTCGGGTGACTAACTGGCCTGACCATGTCTTGACTCTGTGGATTGTATCATCTTAGCAGGGACTGGAATGTGCTTCCTTGCCTTCAATGTCTGGTGCTCAAAGTCCATTGTAGGTTAAATGGATAAGGGGAGTAACCTTTCTTGTCCCTGTTGGTATGAAATGTCTTCCAACCAAGCATCTGTCAGCCCTTGTAACAGGCCTTCTCTTCTTCCCAGCAACAATTTGAAATTTAATGTCCATGTGGCGAAATTAATATGCCTCATTCTTGGCAGGTGGGGGTCTAGCATGAGATAAGTGTGCCTCCTTTTTACTACTGTTGTTCTTTTTGTACTTTGTACAAAAGGCAAAAAGAAAGATGAAAGAAAAGTGCAGATCAGAAATGCAGAGGAAATTTAAATGAAAACAGAGTAAAATAGCCTTAAACATGTGTCAGACCATTGTAATTAACTGTAGTTTTCTTTTTGATAACAGAATGCCAGAAACTTTATTTGGAAAAGTACGGAAGATTTGTTTATGTTATGAAATCCACAACTGTTTCCAGCTTCACACAGCAGCTGGAGCTAACAGACCTTGTATAAGAAGCAGAAATCTGATATTAGCTGGCAGATGATACAAATTCCACCCACGTCTCCATTTCTCCATTCAGCCAGTTGCTGTTCATGACATGCTGAGAATTTTGGTCAGGGTAAACAGAAAATACACTCATTGTACTGAGGCATTTAATAAATAATGTGGTATTCGTGTGTTAAAGAAATATAATTTTCTTCAGAGCATCATGCAATTATTAGTAGTGGATCAGAGTAATATTTCATACGAAAATCGACAGGAAATATAGAGTTACAAAAGCAAAAGCTAGAAATCAGAATTAAAAACAGAAAATGTTGGAAATGTTCAGCAGGTCTGGCAGCATCTATGGAGCGAGAAACAGAGTTAACACGTCAGGTCACCGACCTTTCATTAGAACCGTTCTGATGAAAGGTCATCGACTTGAAATGTTGGCTGAGATTTTGCCTTCATGATGGAAGTCCCAACCTTGGGACCTAATGTGGGTCCTGAGCCCGTGCTGGAGGGCAGCAGGATTGTGGTGGCAATTTTACTGGCAGTGGCCAATTAAGAGGCCGCTGCTGGGACAGACATTCAATTTAGGATGGCAGCCTGCCTCTCTGAGCTGCCAGCCCAATCAGAGGGTCAGCAGATCTGCAGCCTTGGCAGTGCCACTAATAGAGATGGCTGCTGCTGAGGCTGCAAGGAGACGAGGAGGGTACTTCCATCTTAGGGTACTCTTGATGGGCCGGCGAGAGATTTATTTCTGTGTCTGGGCTCGGAAGGCAGGCCCCAGTGATTAGAGGGGTAACCCCTTCAGCGGTGGCGTCAGGACCAAAGGGGCAGGCTTTGCCACTGGGGACCCCCTCTTCAGGGCATGGTGCCTTAGGAAACCAAGGCATCACCCAGGAAGCCACTGGGAGGTCCCTTCTGTTAGGGTCTGAAGTTCTGTGAATGGATGATAAATACTTGGTAGTTCAAGATAATGGGGTGAACAGGTGTTGGGTGTTAATTAGTTAATTGTATTTTTAAGTGTATATAAAGAAGAGCCAGCCAGCACTGGCTAGTGGTGTTGTTTGGAGACCAGACGTAAGCTCTGTGACAAACAATAAACAATCTACACCAAAGCATCCTAGTCCTAATGTCTTTTCACAAATAGGCTTGGAGATTTCTCTAACACCCTCCATGCAGCTGGCGGCCTCATGTGGCGGGGGTCCATTCTGACACTGGCAAAATGCCAGCCACCTGGTAAAATAGCTGCCATTAGCCCAATTAATTGGATGTCCGTATCCAGTAGGCGGGCCACCATGCTGCTACTGTTCCTGCCGCTGGAAATATCCCCTCATGACAGAAACACTTCAGGCTTTCCTCCCGATGCCTTTCACCACCTTTTTACCACCTCTCCCACTTCTCAAAGCCCTGAGAACATCCCGACTGTTAACTTTGTTTCTCTGTCCATGGATGCTGCCAGACCTTCTGAAAATAAGTAGTTATTTGCTTAAACTTTTTCTCTTAGTAAGTAGTTTTTTTTTCATATTCTATTACTCTGTCTCATTGTATCTGTGTGCATTTCTTCTGCACTTAGTGACAACACTCCAGAGACACTGCCAAAGGATTTCTAACTCAGAAATGCACACTCAAAACTAGATGTGAATAGTTAAATCCTCTGAGTATTAACTCAGTGCTTAATCTCCACAAGTTAATTTTAATGATACCATAGTTTTACTTTACTGGATGAAGGAATCACTGACTTATCCCATTTACTTCTCTTGGGCAGCTACATTGCTTGATCTTTGGTGCTGATTTATGCACTTTTTCAAATCTCTTCATCTTCACTCCATTCACCGAGTAGGTAAATTCAATCTCCATTAACAGAAATGAGAACATTGCAAATCAAAGAATTCATTGCTCGCAAATGTAGTTGTTACTACCTCAATGAAACTGTTGACATTCAGCATATGGGAAATGAACCCCCAGACCAATTTAAAGAATTACGAGAAGATTTCACATTTTAAGACTTTTATTATAACTAAACTAAAAGAAATCCCCAATTAACTAAATAGTTCTTTGTAAGTAGCTGATACCCCAAATAGCAAAGAAAGGTTATTTTCTTTACTTATCGGAATACTTGAAAATTTCACACCACACTTATAAGTTACAGTTCTTTTTGATGGTCAAATCCTTTGTGGTTAAAAGTTGTAACCTCCTCCTAATTCCAATGGGTTGGATCTCCCACATATTTCTCAAAGTCAATGTCCTCTTCACTCACTTCTCTGAGCACTTTTGACCTGGACGTCATAAACAAGGCGTTTCCTGGTGATCCTAGTGGGCTTATACTTCTCCGCACACATCAACTTTCAGAACAGGTTCAAGTCTTCACAGCCTTTCATTGTGTCAGATGTCAGAGAGCAGGTGTTCCCTCTCTCTCTCTCTCTCTCAGCTGTCACTGCTGGTTGTCTTCCTTTCTTTCAACCTGCTCTGAGGCTGCCACTGCTGGTTTTCTGTCTTACAGCCTGTCTGCCTTCAGAAAATCTGTTAAATTTATCTGGACTCAAAAGTCAATAGCTCATTGTCCTTTTCCAATATGCAAAGTCCAGAAGTCTGGTTTCAGCAGAGCCACCTGGGCCTTCCATTGTTTCCAGGTGTTAACAGCTGCCATGGAGATTTACATCCTCAGAATCACTGACACCTTGTTTATGATCTGGAAGTCTGGGAGGGTGAAACCTATTGTTCTTCAGGTTTATACCCTGCAGTCTCTAATTTTCAAAAAAAAGTCTTTAATATGTGTTCTCTGTTGTCCTGGTAACCAGGATTTCTGTCTTGTCCTTACAGAGTGGATGTGAGGTCAACTTACTTCTCAGACTCCATCTTAAATTTTCAAAAATAACAGTTTTTAAAACATAATCATGTTACAAAGTCCAGCAGTCATAAAACAATGCAAAAATACTGAAGAATTGGATACTGTAAATAAAGATGTGTTGATCTAGTTATAAGAAAATATCTTGTTTAGCATGGCCTTGTTAAATGTCCATTAGAAAATAATGCCCACTATGTTAAGGGGAATGTTGATTTGTTCGACTCACATGAAAACACAATCATATTGTAAAATACATCAAGAATATTTACACACTGTATTAGTAATAGAGAAAAACATATCACAATATACTAGGCTTAAATGGAACTGATCCAAAAGTAGTATGCAGTTTTTCTGCATTGTGGTAAGTTTTACTGGGGTTGACACCCTTTTATCTATGAAAGATGATGGACACGCAGTAAACAATCCATTTAGGTGGGGTGTCTTCTCTTGGTATACCTGTGCTGATGGCTTTGAAGGCTAATCCTTGAGAGGCAGGTTCTGTTACAAGTGCTCCACATGAAGTTGCCAAGTGATGCTGTGAGTTATTTTTGATGTTGGCACCTGTTGCCAAGTTGTTGTAGCAACTGACTGTAGTGCACACCAGTCCATAGGATATGTCGTCATTGCTCTCTTTCGCCAGCTAGTGACTCCTGGGTGTGATAGTCGACATTTAGGGCCTTCATGTCACGCTTGCAAGCATCCTTGAACCAAACCTTTGGGCACCCTACTGGTTGTCTGGCCCCGGCTACCATACCATACAAAATGTCCTTGGGTATGTGACTGTCTTCCATCCTGCGGGCATGTCCGATCCACCAAAGCCGCCTTTGTTTGATTCGTGCTTATGACCTCTCCCTTTGAGAGGACTGCTGCATTTGTGATTTTGTCCTGCCAGCATATATGCATAATTCGCCACAGACACCAAAGATGGAAATTATTGAGCTTCTTTTCCTGGTAGCTGTAAGTTGCCCATGTTTCACAGCCATACAGCAAAGTGCTGAGAACCAGGCCTTATAAACCATCAGCTTGGTCCTAAGGGTCAGCTTGGTGTTATTCCATGCCCGTTTCGCAAGTTGGCCAAAGGTAGCATTTGCTTCCCGTATGAGTGTATCGAGCTCTGCATCAAGGGACAGATTGTGTGTTAGTGGACCTAAGGAGGCAGAATTTACAAATCACTTCCAGTGGGGTGTTATTTAGTACGATCGGGGAGGAGATGCAACATCTTGACCCATGACCAAGGTCTTCTTGACGCTTATAGTCAAGGAGAACAAGGTACAGGCATGGGAGAGACAGTCCACGAGTATTTGTAACTGAGTTTCCGTGTGAGTGACTAGCTCAACATCATAAGCATGGAGGAGTTCTCTGATCAGGATTTGTTTTTATCTTTACTTTCAGCCTTGATAGACTGTAGAGCTTGCTGTCTGACCTAGTGTGCAAGTAGACTCCTTCCATATCTGCAGGGAAGGCGAAAGTCAGGAGCATGGAAAAGAATATGCCAAACAAATTGGGAGCTAGGACACAACCCTGTTTCACTCCATTCTTCATCCTGGAACTGTCAATAGTAGAGCCATGAAATTGTACAGTGCAGTGCATGTTGTCATGGAAGGAGCAGATGAGACTGAAGAGCTTCGGTGGACAGCCAATTTTTGCCATGATCTTGTAGAGCCCTGCTCTGCTGACGGTGTTGAATGCCTTAGTGAGATCTATGATAGTAAGGTAAAAGGGTATACTCTGTTTCCTACAATTCTGTTGTAGCTGGTGAATGGAGAAGATCATATCCCCAGTAAATCTGCTGGCACAGAAACCACACTGTGCTTCCAGGTACACACGGTCTGCAAGTAAATGGAGTCTTTTAAGTATGGCCTGAGCAAAGGCCTTCCCTATGACGCTAAGGAATGAGATTCCCCTGCAGTTGTTGCAATCTCCTCTGTCACCTTTGTTTTGTGCTGATTTTGGCATCATGCATCTCCTGTGGAAGAGAGCCTGCTTTCCAGCAGAGAAGGTGATAAAGGTATGGCAATAGTTGGGAATTTCTGTGCTTGAACAGTTTGGCTGGGATCCCGTTCTTGCTGGGTGTGATGTCTGCCTGGAAGGTGGTGTTGGTAATGCAGATTTCATTCAGGGCACAAAACTCAAGAAGATGTTGTCCATTATCGTTGATCTTGCCCACCCCATGACGACTGAGGCACGTTGGCCAGGAATCACTGTCTGCCCCAACATGTGCGTTGAAGTCGCCCATCGCCATTTGGGATGTTCCTTAGAACATCACCTAGAGCATCATAGAAATACTCTCTATCTGTGATGCTGGCGTTCAGAGGTGGTGCGTAGATGCATATGATGTTGACTGTGCCTCCATTGGATGGTAGCCACAGGGTTCCCACATTTGGAAGAAGTTCCTCATTACCGGCTCTGTAAGATCATGCATTAATCTACTCTTGTATCATGGAAAATGGGGGAAGATGCAAAAATAGACACTCCATCTGGAATTTCTTAAGAAAATGTGTCTAAAAGGCAGGAAAATGCATAGGAAATTTTAGGATAAGAGAAAAACTGTTAGCCTATCCCTTTAAGATTCCTCTCAACTGTGGTTGACTGGGCCTTTGACCATGCCTGTTTCATTTTCCGCATTTCTGCTCTCACCCTTCCACTTCTTCCCAGAACCATGATAGGGTTCCCCTTGTTCGCACCTTCCATCCCAGCAGCCTCCACATTTAACGAATCCTTATCAGCCATTTCTGCCTCCTCCAGCATGATGCCAGAAGCAAACACATCTTCCCCGCCTCTCGTCTTTCAGCATTCCAAGGGGACCATTCCCTCTGCAACACCACGGATAACTGCTCAATTACCCCCAACAGCCCATCCTCTTCTCACATCACCTTTCCATGCATGCACAGGAGATGCAACACCTATCCTTTTACCTCCTTTCCTCCCATGATCCAAGGCCCCAAACAGTCCTTCCAGGCCCAGGCAAAATTGTGATTTACTTGTATTTCTTTCAATTTAGTATACAGTAGTCACTGCTAATGATGTGGTCTCCTGTACACAGGGGAGACCAAAGACAGATTGGGTAACTGCTTTGTGGAACACCTCTTGTTTGCATGAGGTCCAGCTTCCAGTCGGCTGATGATGATGAAAGCTTATTGACTTGAAATGTTAACTCTGTTTCTTTCTCTACAGGTGCTGCCTGATCTGTTAAGTATTTTCAGCATTTTCTATTTTTATTTCAGATTTCCAGCATCCACAATATTTTGCTTTAATATTGGGTTAACACTGTTCAGTTGCCTTTCATAGAAAGTGCTTCCTCATTGCAGCTATGACATTTCATAAGATGGTTGGATTTTCCTCTGATGTGTGCCCCAGTCGCACCTATTTTAGAATAAAATCAGTAAACACCTGTTATGATAGGCCTTTTCCTTGTGCTGACCTCCTCTTGGGGTTTGAGTAGTTTGTATTACAATGCACCTCAAAATGGCCTTATTATTTAAATTTGATTTAAATGGATGTCAAATGGCGCAATCCGTGTCTGTGACCCATGCTGTTCCATTTTCACTAATTGCAGGCCAGGCGCAAGCTGCCCCCATAAAAACTAGATGTTAGTTATAACCATGCTGTGTTTTGATAGCTGTGTTAATTTAAAGTCAGCCTGCAAATTTAGGCACTTCAGTAATTTTGTTCTTGTGCCACAGTTCAGCAATGCATATCTGAATCACACTCAGGTTCCCTGTGTCCTAACATTTTAGCCGCAAGCTGTTTGCTTTGTTGATGTTTATTAGTCAATCAGATATTTGATTGGTAACTTAGCAGATAATTGCTTTCAGCCAATCACCAATTTTTGCTCGATAGACTTATGACATTTTGAGGTTTGCAATCTCCTTGACCACACATTCAGAACTTTTAATTATCTGGATAGATCTGTAAAATAATGAATTTATAAAACCCTCAAAATTCTACAAAATATATCAATAAAATGCTAAGTTCCTTTCCATTCACAGAATTATTTCAACTTATGATATTGGCCATAATGCATTTGTGGAGTGATTACACTGAATCCAGATTTTGAACATGCTCTATATATTTTTTAGCACATACAGTCTCTGGAAACATTCTGATCCCTGAAAAAAATAAAAGAATGAGTTTACATAGAATTTGCAGCACAGAAACAGATCATTCAAACCAACTGATCTATGCCAATGTTTATGTTCCACATAAGGGATGGTGTAGGAGGGAGGGTTTTGGTTTCCTGGATAATTGGGGCTCTTTCTGGGGTAGGTGGGACCTCTACAAACAGGATGGTCTTCACCTGAACCAGAAGGGTACCAATATCCTGGGGGGGAGATTTGCTAGTGCTCTTCGGGGGGGGTTTAAACTAATTCAGCAGGGGAATGGGAACCTAAATTGTAGTTCCAGTGTACAGGATGTTGAGAGTAGTGAGGTCAGGGATAAGGTTACAAGGACGCAAGAGGGCACTGGAAAGCAAGAACTTGGTTTAAAGTGTGTCTACTTCAACGCCAGGAGCATCCGGAATAAGGTGGGTGAGCTTGCAGCATGGGTTGGTACCTGGGATCTCGATGTAGTGGCCATTTCGGAGACATGGGTAGAGCAGGGGCAGGAATGGATGTTGCAGGTTCCGGGATTTAGATGTTTCAGTAAGAACAGAGAAGATGGTAAAAGAGGGGGGGGGGGTGTGGCATTGTTAATCAAGGAGAGTATTACAGCAGCAGAAAGGACGTTTGAGGACTTGTCTACTGAGGTAGTATGGGCCGAGGTTAGAAACAGGAGAGGAGAGGTCACCCTGTTGGGAGTCTTCTATAGACCTCCGAATAGTTCCAGAGATGTAGAGGAAAGGATAGCGAAGATGATTTTCGAGAGGGGCGAGAGTAACAGGGTAGTTGTTATGGGGGACTTTAACTTTCCAAATATTGACTGGAAATACTATAGTTCGAGTACTTTAGATGGGTCAGTTTTTGTCCAGTGTGTGCAGGAGGGTTTTCTGACACAGTATGTAGACAGGCCAACCAGGGGCGATGCCACATTGGATTTGGTACTGGGTAATGAACCCGGCCAGGTGGGGCGGGGGTGGGGGAGGGCAGGCATGCTATGTAAGGCTATTGGGAGGTTGGTAGAGGTGCTGGAGAGATTTTCTCCAATTATTCTTGATAGTTTCAATTTTTAAAGTTTAAAAATTGAAACTGTCAGTAAGGGCTCTAAGCCCTTGAAAAATGGTTCTGGCATCTGCGCAGTGGCGCCAGATGCCATTGCTGGGGTGGTGTGCTCACATTCTCTACGCCATTGTGGGGCGGGGGGGGGGGGGAGTGGGGTGGAGCGGTCTGTCCCGTCCATGTAAATGAGTTGCCGCGTCTAATATCGTGGCGGCTCCGCAGTGTAAAAGCCGTGCATGTGCGCCGCCATCTTAGAAGCTCATTGCTGGGATTGGCGGCGAGCTAGTAAAATTTAGCCCTTTATGTGTGTGTGTGAGAGAGAGACCATTTGAATGAACATCACCATTTATTTCCTGTATCCGAATAGGACTTGAAATTCATCAAAATATTTCTGAAAAAAAGCTTCCCAATATATATAAGATAGAATCATAGAATGGTACAGCACAGAAGGAGGCAATTCAGCCCATCGGGTCAGCACCAGCTCTTTCCAAGAACAATCCAGTTAGTTGCACTCCCCCATATCCTGGCAATTTATTTCCCCTTGAAATATTGCTCCAATTCCATTTTGAAGGCACCTATTGAATCTGTATTCACCATCCTGTCAGGCAATGCATTCCAAATCCTAACCATTCATTATGTAAAAATGTTTTCTTCCTCGTGTCGCCGCTGGTTCTTTTGCCAACCACTTTAAATCTGTGCCCTCTGGATATCCACCCATTGGAAAGAGTTTCTCTTTACTTATTCTATCAAATCCCTTCATGGTTTTCAAAACTTTTATCAAATCTCCTCTTAGCCTTTTTACCTCTGAGGTGAACAATCTCAGTTTCTCCAGTCTATCTATGTAACTGTAATCCTTCATTCCTGGAACCATTCTAGAACTCTCTTCTGTGCCCTTTCCCTTTATGTCCTTCCTAAACCGTGGAGCCGAAAATTGAACTCCAATTGCAATTCACCCAAGCTCTGAGGCCAAGATCTTTATACTCAGAATCTTTAATAGTTATTCAACCCATTGTGTCCACACCGGCCGAAATAAAAACTAGCCGCCCAAACTAATCCCACCTTCCAGCACCTGGTCCATAGCCCTGCAGGTTACAGCATTTCAGGTACATGTCCAGGTACCTTTTAAAAGAATTGAGGGTCTCTGCCTCCGCCACTATTCCTGGCAGTGAATTCCAGACACCCACCTTCCTCTGGGTGAAAAGGTTTCCCCTCATGTGCCCCCTAATCCTTCCACCAATCACCTTAAATCTGTGTCCCCTGGTAACTGACCTCTCTGCCTTCATGTCCACTCTATCTAGGCCCCTCATAATTTTGTATGCCTCAATCAAGTCATCCCCCAGCTTCCTCAGTTCCAGGAAAAACAACCCTAGCCCATCCAACCTTTCCTCATAGCTGCAACCCTCACGCCCTGGCAACATTCTCGTAAATCTCCCCTGTACTCTCTCCAGAGCAATTATGTCCTTTCTGCAATGTGGTGACCAAAACTGCACCCAATACTCCAGCTGCGGCCTAACCAGAATTTTAGCCAATTCGATTCATTCTGCGTGATATCAAGAAACGACTGAAGGCACTGGATACAGCAAAAGCTATGGGCCCTGACAATATTCCGGCAATAGTACTGAAGTCGCTCTGAACAGGCTCCAGAAGCTGGCCGAGCGCGTCTACCCTGAGGCACAGTGTGGCTTTCGTGCAGAGAGATCGACTATTGACATGCTGTTCTCCCTTCGTCAGATACAGGAGAAATGCCGTGAACAACAGATGCCCCTCTACATTGCTTTCATTGATCTCACCAAAGCCTTTGACCTCGTCAGCAGACGTGGTCTCTTCAGACTACTAGAAAAGATCGGATGTCCACCAAAGCTACTAAGTATCATCACCTCATTCCATGACAATATGAAAGGCACAATTCAACATGGTGGCTCCTCATCAGAGCCCTTTCCTATCCTGAGTGGTGTGAAACAGGGCTGTGTTCTCGCACCCACACTTTTTGGGATTTTCTTCTCCCTGCTGCTTTCACATGCGTTCAAATCCTCTGAAGAAGGAATTTTCCTCCACACAAGATCAGGGGGCAGGTTGTTCAACCTTGCCCGTCTAAGAGCGAAGTCCAAAGTACGGAAAGTCCTCATCAGAGAACTCCTCTTTGCTGACGATGCTGCTTTAACATCTCACACTGAAGAATGGCTGCAGAGTCTCATCGACAGGTTTGCGTCTGCTTGCAATGAATTTGGCCTAACCATCAGCCTCAAGAAAACGAACATCATGGGGCAGGATGTCAGAAATGCTCCATCCATCAATATTGGCGACCACGCACTGGAAGTGGTTCAAGAGTTCACCTACCTAGGCTCAACTATCACCAGTAACCTGTCTCTAGATGCAGAAATCAACAAGCGCATGGGTAAGGCTTCCACTGCTATGTCCAGACTGGCCAAGAGAGTGTGGGAAAATGGCGCACTGACACGGAACACAAAAGTCCGAGTGTATCAGGCCTGTGTCCTCAGTACCTTGCTCTACGGCAGCGAGGCCTGGACAACGTATGCCAGCCAAGAGCGACGTCTCAATTCATTCCATCTTCGCTGCCTTCGGAGAATACTTGGCATCAGGTGGCAGGACTATATCTCCAACACAGGAGTCCTTGAAGCGGCCAACATCCCCAGCTTATACACACTACTGAGTCAGCGGCGCTTGAGATGGCTTGGCCATGTGAGCCGCATGGAAGATGGCAGGATCCCCAAAGACACATTGTACAGCGAGCTCGCCACTGGTATCAGACCCACCGGCCGTCCATGTCTCCGTTATAAAGACGTCTGCAAACGCGACATGAAATCGTGTGACATTGATCACAAGTCGTGGGAGTCAGTTGCCAGCATTCGCCAGAGCTGGCGGGCAGCCATAAAGACAGGGCTAAATTGTGGCGAGTCGAAGAGACTTAGTAGTTGGCAGGAAAAAAGACAGAGGCGCAAGGGGAGAGCCAACTGTGCAACAGCCCCAACAAACAAATTTCTCTGCAGCACCTGTGGAAGAGCCTGTCACTCCAGAATTGGCCTTTATAGCCACTCCAGGCGCTGCTTCACAAACCACTGACCACCTCCAGGCGCGTATCCATTGTCTCTCGAGATAAGGAGGCCCAAAAGAAAGAAGTACTGAAGACCTGTGCTCCAGAACTTGCCGCGCCCCAAGCCAAGCTGTTCCAGTACAGCTACAACACTGGCATCTACCCTGCAATGTGGAAAATTGCCCAGGTATGTCCTGTACACAAAAAGCAGGACAAGTCCAACCCGGCCAATTACCACCCCATCAGTCTACTCTCAATCATCAGTAAAGTGATGGGAGCTGTCATCAACAGTGCCATCAAGCGGCACTTGCTTAGCAATAACCTGCTCAGTGACGCTCAGTTTGGGATCCGCCAGGGTCACTCAGCTCCTGACCTCATTACAGCCTTGGTTCAAACATGGACAAAAGAGCTGAACTCAAGAGGTGAGGTGACAGTGACTGCCCTTGACATCAAGGCAGCATTTGACCAAGGATGGCATCAAGGAGCCTGAGCAAAACTGAAGTCAATGGGAATCAGGGGGAAAACCCTCCGCTGGCTGGAGTCATACCTAGCGCAAAGGAAGATGGTTGTGGTTTTAGTTTAGTTTAGTTTAGAGATACAGCACTGAAACAGGCCCTTTGGCCCACCGAGTCTGTGCCGACCATCAACCACCCATTTTATACTAATCCTACACTAATCCCATATTCCTACCACATCCCCACCTGTCCCTATATTTCCCTACCACCTACCTATACTAGGGGCAATTTATAATGGCCAATTAACCTATCAACCTGCAAGTCTTTGGCATGTGAGAGGAAACCGGAGCAACCGGAGGAAACCCACGCAGACACAGGGAGAACTTGCAAACTCCACACAGGCAGTACCCAGAATTGAAACAAAAACAAGAAATGCTGGATTCACTCAGCAGGTCTGGCAGCATCTGTGGAAAGAGAAGCAGAGTTAACGTTTCGGGTCAGTGACCCTTCTTCGGAACTGACAAATATTAGAAAAGTCACAGATTATAAACAAGTGAGGTGGGGGTTGGGCAAAGGAGAAGGTGCAGATTGGACCAGGCCACATAGCTGACCAAAAGGTCACGGAGCAAAGGCAAACAATATGTTAATGGTGTGTTGAAAGACAAAGCATTAGTACAGATTAGGTGTGAATATACTGAATATTGAACAGCAGCAAGTGCAAACCTGAAGAAAAACAACCTGAAAAAAACAGTGGGTAAGCAAACTGAACAAACTAAGATGAAATGAAATAAATGCAAAAAAAGATTGTAAAAAATGTAAAAAGGAATGTAAAAAAAAAAGGAAGAAAAAATAACTAAAAATGAAAGTAAAGTGGGGGGCTGTCATGCTCTGAAATTATTGAACTCAATGTTCAGTCCGGCAGGCTGTAGTGTGCCTAATCGGTAGATGAGATGCTGTTCCTCGGGCTTGCGTTGATGTTCACTGGAACACTGCAGCAATCCCAGGACAGAGATGTGAGCATGAGAGCAGGGGGGAGTGTTGAAATGGCAAGCAACCGGAAGCTCAGGGTCCTGCTTGCGGACTGAGCGGGACCCACCTCACTTGTTTATAATCTGTGCGTTTTCTAATATTTGTCAGTTCCGAAGAAGGGTCACTGACCCGAAATGTTAACTCTGCTTCTCTTTCCACAGATGCTGCCAGACCTGCTGAGTGAATCCAGCATTTCTTGTTTTTGTTTCAGATTTCCAGCATCCGCAGTATTTTGCTTTTATTTTAGTACCCAGAATTGAACCTGGTTGTTGGAGGTCAATCATCTGAGCTCCAGGACATCACTGCAGGAGTTCCTCAGGGTAGTGTCCTAGGCCCAACCATCTTCAGCTGCTTCATCAATGACCTTCCTTCAATCATAAGGTCAGAAGTAGGGATGTTCGCTGACGATTGCACAATGTTCAGCACCATTCGTGACTCCTCAGATACTGAAGTAGTCTGTGTAGAAATGCAGCAAGACCTGGACAATATCCAGGCTTGGGCTGATAAGTGGTAATTAACATTTGCGCCACACAAGTGCCAGGCAATGACCATCTCCAACAAGAGAGAATCTAACCATCTCCCCTTGACATTCAACAGCATTACCATCGCTGAAGCCCCCACTATCAACATCCTAGGGGCTACCATTGACGAGAAACTGAACCGGTGTAGCCATATAAATACTGTGGCTACAAGAGCAGATCAGAGGCTAGGAATCCTGAGGCGAGTAACTCACTACCTGACTCCCCAAAGCCTGTCTACCATCTACAAGGCACACGTCAGGAGTGTGATGGAATACTCTCCACTTGCCTGGATGGGTGCAGCTCCAACAACACTCAAGAAGCTCGACACCATCAAGGACAAAGCAGCCTGCTTGATTGGCACCCCATCTACAAACATTCACTCCCTCCACCACTGACGCACAGTGGCAGCAGTGTGTACCATCAACAAGATGCACTGCAGCAATGCACCAAGGCTCCTTAGACAGCACCTTCCAAACCCGCGACCTCTACCAGCTGGAAGGACAAGGGCAGCAAATACATGGGAACACCACCACCTGCACGTTCCCTTCCAAGTCACACAGCATCCTGATTTGGAACTATATCTCCGTTCCTTCACTGTCGCTGGGTCAAAATCCTGGAACTCCCTTCCTAACAGCACTGTGGGTATACCTACCCCAAATGGACTGCAGCGATTCAAGAAGGCAGCTAACCACCACCTTCTCAACGGCAATTAGGGATGGGCAATAAATGCTGGCCTGGCCAGCGTCACCCACATCCCATGAATGAATAAAAAAAAATACAGTTTCAGCATCAGATCCCCGCTTTTGTATTCTATACCTCAGCCAATCAAGGAAAGCAATCCCTATGCCTTCTTCACCATTCTATCCACCTGTCCTGCCACCTTCAGGGACCTGTGGACATGCACTCCAAGGTCTCTCACTTCTTCTACCCCTCTCAATTTCCTCCCGTTTATTGTGTATTCCCTTGCTTTATTTGCCCTCCCCAAATGCAATACCTCCCACTTCTCTGGATTGAATTCCACGTCTACCACACCAGTCTTTGAGCCATGCGTTCATTTCTCTAATCTTATTTGCCCTACTCTAATTTTCACATGGCTCAACGATTATTACCTTTGAGGTTCTTTCTTAATTTGGTGCCGAACTCCTAATACTGACTATGCAGAACCTCGTTCCTTGTCCTGCCTATGTCGTTGGTACCTACATGGACCACGACGACTGCATCCCCTCCCTCCCACTGCAAATTCTTCTTCAGCCCTGAGCAGATGTCCTGAACTCCGGCACCAGGCAGGCAACACAGCCTTCTGGACTCTTGCTCTTTGCTGCAGAGAACAGTGTCAATCCCCCTCACTATACTGTCCCCTACTACCACTACTTTCCTTTTTGCTCTCCCTGCTTAAACGGCTTCCTGTACCTTGGTGCCATGGTCAGTCTGCTCATCCACACTACAGACCTCACTCTTGTCCATACAAGCTGCAAGAACCTCAGACTTGTTTCTCATTTGCAAGGGCTGAGGCTCCTCCACTCCCACCTTCTTGATCCCCTTACCTGTCTGATTCGCAGTCACACCCTCCTGTCCCTGACCACTACCCAAACCAGACAACCCTATCCTAAGGGGTGTGACTGCCTTCTGGAACAAAGTTGTCCATGTAATTTTCCCCCTCCCTGATGCATTGCAGTGTATGCAGCTCAGCCTCCAGCTCAATGACTCTGAGCCGAAGCTCCTCAAACTGCAGACACTTACTACAGATGTGGTTGCCATGGATTGCTGTGGCATCCAGCTCCCACATACTGCAGCCTTAACACATTACCTGTTCTACCATCTTTGTTGTGTTAATTTAATTTGTTTTTTCTTCATTAATTTATGGTTCCCTTCCCTCATGTACCAAACTCGCTTCTTCACCTTCTGTGCCCTCCAGCAGCCCCTCAGTCCAGAGAAGCAGCACTGAGAGTCCCCTGAATTTATACTCTCTGAAAAGAATGATGTGTCTGCTTTGCTAGAGCTCAGAAACCAGTTTAAGCTCGCTACCTAATTAAGAGAGCTTGAATGCCCCTGTTTAAAACTGTAAGAAACTTAACTTGCCTCTTAACTTGACCAGTAATTTCAGTTAAAGGGATTGGTTTGCTCAGTTGGCTAGGCAGCTAAAGTGTGATGCAGAAAGATGCCAACAGTGTGGGTTCACTGTACCTGCTGTGGTAGTTTATAGAGGCGTGCCTCCTCACTTTTCCCCATGCTTGAGGAGTGGTGAGCAACTGTCTCTCCCCCTGTGATGGGGAGAGATGCCTTTGGGACTATGGCTAGAGCACAATTTCAGTTAATTGCAAAACAAAAACTGGACTTTAGAGAGACTAACCCCTAAAATCCCCTCACTTTCCAAACTCCCTTCTTCACACTCTGTGACCTCCAGCAGCACTCAGTGCAGACCACATAAGCAAAAAATGAATGCAGAGGAATATTAAACTTACACAATCTTCAATCCTTGCTATCTCCTCCCCCATCTTGGCCTTCTTAACTCTGGAGGCCATAGACTAAGTGTGTACTACAAAAAGTAATGTTGTGTGTTTCTCTCCACAACCAAATTTTCCACTATTCTGAGTAAGGATGATCTCAAATTCCATCTGCTAAGCGACAAATCACCTTGTCATGCTTCTTTTCCCTGTCCCCTCCAACCTCATTTAAAACTAAATGTGATTTATTTCCTTTGTCTCCGTGTCATGGACTTTATCCATATGTGATTGGTGCTGAGATTACAATGGGAATTCACAGTAGCAGGCATGTATTCAGCCCATGAAGCTTAAAGAATCATTAGCTTCCTGTGAGACCTGCATTTGCCATTACAAATCATGCAGGATATTGGACTCTATCTGTTCCAGTCTGTTTTTTCTTCTCCATGGCCACCTTTATTTTGCCATGTCCCATATTGCAGTAATATTATGTATCATGAAGTTTATGAATGATTACATTTTTTGCTTCAAAAACAACTTCTGTATTTCTGTGTTCACCCGAGATTGTGATATACTTTTGTCATTTTGTATTCATTTACCATCCCTTGAACGTTTATGTTCTGTTTCTTTGCATCAAACTATGGAAATATTTGGGATCGAAAATTTGCCACATTCACAGAGACACATATTTGAGTGCTGAGTCTTTTGCAACTTTACCATTCTATTTCAACTGTACTGTACTACAATTAACCTTGCAATTAAAAATGCCATTGTTTTGCCACCAAGACAAAAAGTTTTCAATTTAATCGTGATTTTATTATTGATGGTACAAGGCACAGGTCGCGGAAGACATTATGTGTACCGACGGACACTGCATGCTCCCTTTCAGGGCCACCATGGAGAAAACCAGGAGAGGCAGGCAACCAGAGCAAACCCCCTCACCCCTTCCCCTCAGCTATTTACTATCGACATTAATGACTTAGAGGAAGGGACAGAGTGTAGTGTATCCAAATTTGCTGATTATACAAAAATAGGTGGGAAGTCATGTTGTGATGAGGACACAAAGAATCTGCAAAGGGATATAGATAGGTTAAGTGAGTGGGCAAAAATTTGGCAGATGGTGTTCAATGTGGGAGAGTGTGAGGTCATCCACTTTGGTTGGAAGAATAAAAAGGCAGATTATTACTTAGCTGGAGAAAGACTACAAAATACTGCAATGCAGAGGGATCTGGGTGTTCTTGTGCATGAAACATAAAAGGTTAGCATGCAGGTGCAGCAAGTAATTAGGAAGGCGAATGGAATTTTGGCCTTCATTGCTAGGGGGTTACAGTTTAAAAATAGGGAAGTCCTGTTACAACTGTACAGGGTGTTGGTGAGGCCACACCTGGAGTACTGCGTACAGTTTTGGTCCCCGTATTTAGCATTGGAGACAGTTCAGAATAGGTTCACTAGGCTGATTCCTGGGATGAAGGGGCTGTCTTATCAAGAGCGGCTAAACAGGTTAGGCATTTATTCATTGGAGTTTAGAAGAATGAGAGGTGATCTTATTGAAACATATAAGATTTTAAGGGGGCTCGACAGGGTAGATGGGGGAATCTCGAACTACGGGACATAATTACAGAATAAGGGGGCACACATTTAAAACTGAGATGCAAAGGAATTTCTTCTCTCAGAGGGTGGTGAATCTCTGGAATTCTCTCCCTCAGAGAGTTGTGGAGGCTATGTCACTAAATGTATTTTAAGGAGGAGGTAGATAGATTTTTGAAATCTCAGGGAGTCGAGGGTTAGGCAGAGCAGGCCGGAAAGAGAGGTTGAGGACTGGGACAGATCATATTGAAGGGCGGGGCAGGCTTGTGGGGCTGAATGGCCTACTCCTGCTCCTATTTTTTATGTTCCCCAGTGGGCCTCTCCAGTCCTGGAACTACAAATTGCTATTAGAGTCAGGCCCAGGAGCGGATCCTCCAATCTATCCACCCTTTTCCACAGTAGGTGAGAATCTGGAGTGGGACTCTGAATCAACAACCTTCTGACTCGAAGAGGCAAGAAAACCATAACGAACATACAAAGGGATATGGAGCAAAGGCGGGTGAGTGGAGTTGAGGTCCAGATTCATCATAACTGATTGAATGGAGTGGAAGGCTGAGGGGCTGAATGGCATCCTCTTGGTCTTACATACTTTCCAACTAACCTTTCAAATTTACTCCCCAAAGTTTGCCTGGTTGATCTCAATTGAGGAACAAGACTGAAATGTTTCACTTGTTTGTCCGCGCATGCTGCCTGAGTCATTCCAGTAAGATTGGTCACTTAGAGCCGCCGGATCAAGAGCAGTGCATCCCGTTGCCTAGATACCGGAGCGAGGATCCACAAACACCCCGGCTGGGAACTGGCGGCCTCATCGAGCGGGGATTGTGTCCGGTTCCCGGCTTCCCCAGATCAGGAGTGGGCGCTGCAGCAACTGTGCAATAAGCTGGCCCCAGGCTAGATTACCCTCCGACCCCGGGTCTGATTACCTCCCGGCCGCGGGCGAGATCCCTCTCCGACCCCGGGTCTGATTACCTCCCGGCCGCGGGCGAGATCCCTCTCCGACCCCGGGTCTGATTACCTCCCGGCCCCGGGTCTGATTACCTCCCGGCCGCGGGCGAGATCCCTCTCCGACCCCGGGTCTGATTACCTCCCGGCCCCGGGTCTGATTACCTCCCGGCCGCGGGCGAGATCCCTCTCCGACCCCGGGTCTGATTACCTCCCGGCCGCGGGCGAGATCCCTCTCCGACCCCGGGTCTGATTACCTCCCGGCCGCGGGCGAGATCCCTCTCCGGCCCCGGATCAGATTACCCTCCGGCCCCGATTCCTCTCCGGCCCCTGGCTAGATTACCCCCCGGCCCCGGGCTAGATCCCCCTTCGGCTGCGGGCCTGATCCCTCTCCGCGGCCCCGTGTGAGACCCCCCCTCCGGCTCCATGTCCAGCGCCTTTTCGGGTTTGTTGTGAAATTGGAGGATCGGCGGATACTGCAGGATGGATATGTGCATCCGACACCTGTTAGCAGCAACAACGGTCTGCGGCAGCGGTACTTGCAGCCATTGTGTCTGTATTGCAGTCAGGGACAGTGCCCAGTTCACGGCGTGGGTGTCGGCGTTGTTGCGCTTTGTAATATTGCAGGCACCGGCAGCTTGCTCACTGTGTGCCGAAGCATCAACTCCCGTTCCTTGCATTCACACACAGCTTTAGCACGGCAGCCTGGCTGAACCCGTCTCGCAACGGCACTCAAACGTGCGAGAGTAAACCAGGTGTTCAAGGCCTGAACCGACCGCTTCCTCTGCTGCTAATAGTGACAGCCTTGATGCATAGTGAAGCTGCTTCGCAATGACCCCACAGTTGTAGTGAAATTGCGCCTCTTGGATCTCCCACTGCTCCCCGAGGAAAGGATGTTGAACTCTGCCGACTGGCAGCTATTTGCTCGTTAAGAGAAGAGTTAACACAACGATGTGTTCTGGTTCGCAGCAGTGTGAAAGACAAATAGTGCGAGACTGCCTCCTGGCGACCATCTGTCTTTTATTGCTTCAGTTTCCCTTGGTTGATTACTCCTCAATTATACCACACAGTTTGTATTGATGTGAAGCCAATATCAACACAGGCTATATGGTGTCATAGGACTTTAAATTTTGCGATTGCCAGCATTTGGTGAACTCTACATATTTAAGAATTCAAAGGCTTTCATCTGTTGTCTAACTGGGTAGTCAAACTGTTGATAAAATGTAATTGATAAAGATAACGTGGTGCAAAAACTATAAAATGAATTAGATTGAATTGACAGGATAAGGGTGAGTTACAATGGAGGTTAGCTGCTTCCTCACAGTGAGTTGATCTGTTACGCACATGAATTTCTTGTAGATTGAATTCAGAATGGTATTTGTTGATATCTATCAGCATGCTATCCACTAATTTAGGATAATGCATAGCACACTGAGACACAAATAATGGGACAACACAAATAAGGCGAGGGGAGAAAGTACCTTAAAATCGCAAATAGTAAGCCGAGAGGTAACTGTTACTGATATTAGTGAGTGAATGCTTAACTTTTTTATGATGACATTCCTTTTTATCCTATTTTATGCCAGTAAAAATCTCTTTATTTTGAGTAACTTAATATCTCTGATAAAATAGTTAAGAGTGGAATGTCATGAATTCATTAAGTGTTTGGCTGGTAATGTCACTAATAGACATTTAGAAGCTTTAGTATCATCGCATTTTATAAACTCTCTTTTAGCATTTGAAAAAAAACTTATGTGAAATAAAATCTAGGACCATGTTATGTGCAAGGAGTTTAAAAATGTTTAACACTTAAATTTATCAAATGTATCTTCTTTCAACTTTTTTTTAGATTTCAGTACTTTGAAAAAAGCTTATGACTTAATAAAAGAAGCCTCTGAAGGGAGATCTACGTTGGCTGGAACAGAGACTGTTAGCCCTGATTTATACGTGCTCTGTGCAGAACTGGCGCTGCAGGTAGTGAGTGTGACATATGTAATCAACATCAAGTGCTCTTTGTTTTTCGATATGAATGTTGAAATCTTTGACTCAATTTGAGACTGGAAATGGGCTGGTGTTTTTCCTTCTGCTACAATATTTGTCAATTATGGTACTTAAGAGCATTTTTTTTATTCGTTCATGGGATGTGAGCATCACTGGCCAGCATTTGTTGCCCATCCCTAATTGCACTTGAGAAGGTGGTGGTGCTTTCTTGAACTGCTGCAGTCCATGTGGTGTAGGTATGCCCACAGGGCTGTTAGGGAGGGAGTTCAGGTTTTTGACACAGCAACAGTTAAGGAATGGCAAGTCAGGATGGTGTGTGGCTTGGAGGGTAACTTGCATGTGGTGGTGTTCCCGAGTGCCTGTTGCCCTTGTCCTTCTAGGTAGTAGAGGTTGCAGGTTTGGAAGGTGTTGTTGAAGGAGGCTTGGCAAGTTGCTGCAATGCATCTTGTATATGGTACACACTGCTGTCACTGTGCACTGGTGGTGGAGGATGTGAATGTTTAAGGTGGTGGATGGGGTGCCAATCTAGCAATATCCTTGAATGGTGTCAAGCTTCCTGAGTGCTGTTGGAGCTGCACTCATTCAAGCAATTGAGAGTATTCCATCATGCTCCTGACCTGTGCCTTGTAGATTGTGAACAGGCTTTGGGGAGTTAGGGGGTGAGTTACATGCCACAGCATTCCTAACTCTGACCTGCTCTTGTAGCCACCGTATTTATATGGCTGGTCCAGTTAAGTTTCTGGTCAATAGTAACCTCCAGAATGTTGATGGTGTGTTATTTAGTGATGGTAATGCCATTGAATGTCAAGGGGAGATGATTAGATTCTCTCTTGTTGGAGATGGTCATTGCCTGGCACTTGTGTGTCACAAATGTTACTTGCCACTTATCAGCTCAAGCCTTAATGTTGTCCTGGTATTGCTCGATGTGTGCATGGACTGCTATCTGAAGAGTCTCGAATGGAAATGAACATTATGCAATCATCCCTCCCCACTTCTGACCTTATGCTAGAGGGAAGGTCATTGAAGCAGCTGAAGAAGGTTGGGTGTAGGACACTCCCCTGAGGAACTTCTTCAACGATGACTTGGGGCTGAGATGTTTCGTCTCCAACAACCACAACCTTCTTTTATGCTAGGTATGACTCCAACCAGTGAAAATTTTCCCCCGATTCTTCTTGACTTCAATTTTGCTAGGGCTTCTTGAAGCCACATTCGATGAAATACTGCTTTGATGTCAAGGGCAGTCACTCTCACCTCAACTCTGAAATTCAGCTCTTCTGTTCATGTTTGGACTAAGATTACAATGAGGTCAGGAGCTAAGATACCTTGCTGTATATTTTCAGCATTTGCAGTTCTATTCTTTATGAAGGTTTCCAATGATATTCTGGATTGGGTATAGCTTGCAAACTTAGCTTACATAGATGTTAGCATTCAAGTTCTCAAACTTTTATCTCCAGCATAGTTGGGGGGAAAATAAAAATGATGCCACGTTTTTTCTTTGTAACTTTTTTTTTGTATTTTAAGACATTTTTTAACCTTACAAACTTCTCCAATAATGTATGTTCACTTATATATCGAAATTTTTTCTCTTTTAGTTTCAACACCGAGATATTAGCCAGGATTGCTTGGATATGTATTTCGGGGGAACATTTCCTCAGAATCAGTTTTTGGGTAGAGCATACCTTTGTCAGGCTCAACTGTATGCTCCAAAAACTTCCGCGAACATTGTAAGATTTGTTTTATTTATTTGAACACTATAATTAAAATTATTTCAAAGAAAAACCTTCTTAACAAATATCTGCTAAATGTCATAAGTGAATTTTCAGAACTATGTGAAAAGTTTATTTGTAACGCTGGACATATGTATGTTTGTATATTTTTTAAAAATCCCTGTAGATCTCCTATGGCATTGCTCATGGCAAGTCAGATGACATCCTGTTGTAATGCAAGCTTGCTTTTTCTGTTAAAAGGTAAAGGGAGTGATTGTCAACTGCCACCCATTTCTTGCGTTGGCAAGGGAAAATTGGGTAAGGCAGGTGGGCATCATGGCCATCCTATTGAATCTTAAGGCCCGATTGATGTATTATCAAGGCGTGCCTTTAAATCAGTGAGCAACTGGCCTGTCTAAAACAGATGGGAGACTGCTTAAATGTGCAAATCGGGGTCTAACGCTGGTTGTAGGGCCCCAATTGTAATTTTCAGGTACAAATAGGCAGAGTGTGCTTAATCAATGGTTCAGGAGATCAGCATTTCCCACTTTTCCATTGCTGGTAAGTTGCAGTGGGGTGCCCATTTAGCATCCACAGTTCACTAGTGGTATTTAAATGAGGCCCAGGCCTCAAAATGCTCAGGCCTTACATTGGCAAGGCTGGATGGGGTGCCGCCAATTCTGTTGACTTTCCCACTTATTTACCTCAAGTCCAATCATCACTTCATTAATGTTATTGAGGGATCTTTGTTAATTGACAGGTGCTTGCAAATTTCCAGCTACAGATCAGATGAAATGGACGTGAAATGCCTAACACTATTTCTGTGTTTTTCATCCTTCTGATACTTTGAAAACTTAAAGGTCAGCTAGACAGAATCAGCTTTGCACAGTGGTTTACATTTTTTCTTGTGAAACCCAATCCCGGATTTGAGCACCAAATCTTGGCTGATGCTTCAGTGTGGTACTAAGGGAGTGCCACATTGTTGGTATTATTTTCCAGATTAACTTTTAAATTGAGATCCCACCTGCTTGTTTTGGTCGATTTTGTTAAGGATTCCACGGCATGAATCAAGGGGAGAAAGGAAACTTTCCCTGTGGCCAATATTCATCCTTCATTCGATACCCTCCAAAAGAGATTGGGGCTAATTTTTACTTTGGACAATAGTGTAATATTGGCTATTGGATGAGTTACTTGTTATATGCCTATTCCAAGTTTCATTACCAAGTCATGGGATGGTATGTTATAATGGGAGTGTGGACTGCCTTTTCACCTATGTGATAGGGTTATAAGCCAAGCTAAATGATGAAATAAGTATCTATCTGTTGACTTACATGAGTATGAAAGTATTTTTCCATCTTGGAGCAGTCCTGCAGCACAAAACTATCTATAGTTTGGCACTGATCTGGCTGTCTCACTCAGAGGCCATAAGAATGGCTGCTGGGGGAAATAATTGTTCTTTCTGATAAAGATACATTTTTGGATAGAAATGAAGGAACTTTACTTTGTACCTGTAGTTGGTCTGTTATAGCTGGCCCAAAAATAATGCTGACACAGGGTGCCCAGAATGGAAAAGTGTTCCATTCCCTAGCATTGCCAGTACTCGCCCTCCGAAGAAGGGTCACTGACCCGAAACGTTAACTCTGCTTCTCTTTCCACAGATGCTGCCAGACCTGCTGAGTGATTCCAGCATTTCTTGTTTTTGTTTCAGATTTCCAGCGTCCGCAGTATTTTGCTTTTATTCTCGCCTTTTATTTATTCATTCGTGGGATTTGGGCTTTGCTGGCAAGGCCAACATTTATTGCCCATTCTTATTTGCCCTTGAGAGGGTGGAGATAGTCATTGCCTGACATTGTGTGGTATGATTGTTACTTGTTGTCCAGGTCTTGCTGCATGTGGGCACATACTGCTTCATTTTCTGAGGAGTTGGGAATGGAACTGAACGCTGTGTAATCATCAATGAACATTGTTACCACCAATGTGGGAGTAATGCACTGTTAATTCAGTCCCACTACACCATAGGTCACAGCTTATCAAGCGAGTTTTTCCACCTACCAAAGATTAGCCAAATTAGACACTCTGTTTGTCCCCAAGCACACCAAACTGTGTTTCTTTAAACAGCAACAAAATTAACTATTTATTAATAAACTAAGTCTTAAACAATAATATAACTCTTATATATGAAAAGATTTTTAAAAACTCCTTATTCTTCCTAGCCCTCGTGCACACACACATACATTCAAAAACTGGTTAACCGGGGAAAAGGGTTCTTTTGGCTGTTTCATAGGAATAAAAAGGAAAAACTAAAATGATTGAGTTTATCATGTGCTGGTAGGATGTTTTCGGTACCAGAGTTTGATAGCTGGATGCCACTCGAAGTCTCCAGCTGAGGTTGTTGAACAGTTTGTGATGGGTAGGCATTCAAGGCAATTTGTCTGCAGCAGGTGTCGCAAAGGTCTTTCAGCAAAGGGTGTAGCAACAGGTCTGCTTAGGTTTTGAAGCAGCAGTCTAGCAGTAGAAGATTTCTTGAGATTTCAGGATCACCCAAAACACAGGAGTAACAGGAATCACACTGGATGCAGGAATTCTTCATCGACAGGAGGCAATAGAAATCTGCCACCTTTCAAATTCAGGATTTCTTTTCAGGAGATGCAAGTCTTCCTTTACAGAGAGAGGTCTTTTCTCTAGTCTCCAGGCAGGTCACAGCCAGATTTCAAAATGCCTGTTCCTTGTCCAGCTCACTGGTCTTTTTCAATCCAAAACTGAAACTAACTTCAACAATCCAGTCATAAATTTTGACCTGTCATTCCCTTGATGAGTTGTTTGAAAACAGATGCCTTGCGGTCTGTGCATTCCACCTGACTCAAACCCACCATGCTTCAGCAATCAATGTCTACAGAAGAAAAAATCCTTTCCTCAGTTTTTAAAAGCACACACAGAATTCTAAGTTTCAACACAAAAACAAAGCTCATGTAACAACATTCCCACTTCTGACCTTATGATGGAAGAAAGGTCATTGATGAAACAGCTGAAGATGGTTGGGCCTAGGACACTGTCCTGAGGAACTTGTGCTGCGATATCCTGGGGCTGAGATGATTGGCCTCCAACAGCCACAAACATCTTCATTTGTGCTAGATATGATACCAGCCAGTGGAGAATTTTCTCCCTTATTTCCATTAACTTCAATTTTACTGTGGCTCATTGATGTTACATACTGTCAAATGCTGCCTTGATGTTAAGGGAAGTCACTGTCACCTAATCTCTGGAATTCAGCTCTTTTGCCCATGTTTGAACAAGACCGTAATGAGGGCTGGAGCCAAATGGCAGAACCCAAACTAAGCATTGGTGAGCAGGTTATTGGTGAGTAAGTGCCTTTTGATAGCACTGTCAACGACATCTTCTATTACTTTGCTGATGATTGAGAGTAGACTGATGGGGTGGTAATCAGCCAGATTGGATTTATCCTGCTTTTTGTGGATGGGGCATTGCTGGGTAATTTCCCACATTGTCAGGTAGATGTCAGTGTTGTGGCTGTACTGGGAGACTTTGGCTAGAGGCACGGCCAGTTCTGGAGCAAGTCTTCAGCACTGCAGCCAGGATGTTGTATCCAGTTTGTTCAACCGTTTCTTGGCATCATGTGGTTTGAATTGAATTGGCTGAAGACTGGCATCTGTGATGATGGCAATCTCAAGAGGAGGCTGAGATGGATCATCCACTCGACATTTTTGGCAGAAGGTGGTTGCAGATGCTTTAGCCTTGTCTTTTGCACTGACATGCTTGGATCTGATTTGGTATGATTGGGTATGTTCGTGGAACCTCCTCCTCACTTTGTATGTTTAATTGTCCACCATTATTCCTGACTGGATGTGGCAGGACTGCAGAGCTTTGATCTGATCCGTTGGTTGTAGGATCACTTAGCTCTGTCTATAGCATGCTGCTTCTCCAGTTTAACATTCATGTAGTCCTGTGCTGTAGCTTCACCAGGTTTGCACCTAATTTTTAGGACTGCCTAGTGTTGCTGCTGGCATGCTGTCCTACACTTCTCATTGAACCAGGGTTGATCCCCTGGCTTGATGGTAATGGTAGACTGAAAGATATGCTAGGCCATGAGGATACAGTTTGCGGTGGAATACAATTTTGCTGCTTCTGATAGTCCACAAGCTTTGATAAAGATGCATTTTGTGACATCTTCCAGTCTGAAAAAGCATTAATTGACAGTTTATGATATCCGAATGAACATTGAATCTTCTGACACTTGATATGAGGGAACAATACATCCATTGTCCAATAAAAGATCTATAATATGATTAGCTATAGTTTGCAAGATTACTGTGACTTCAAACCAAATGATTGGGCTTTGCATTTCAACATACGGAAATATTAGTTGCCGCAAGGGAATTGCTGGCTAAAGTTCATTTTAAAAGTCCCAGGGCACTGGCACTATTGGATGCTCGACCAGTTGATATGGCTAATACATCAGTGTCCATAGATACTGCCTGCCTGGCATTGTATTGCCTTTAGTCACACAGTCAGTTCTCTTTGGCCAGCATGGCTGAAAGCATGCATGTGGTTTCCTGATGGCTGTTTCTGCTTGTGTGACCACACTACGTTAAGGTGGTTGTGTTCCTCTAGCCTGCGTGTCCTTATTGGTTTACACAGAATATTTATTTCATATGTTTTTTGCCACAGGCCACAGAGAAAGGTTTCTTTTATTGGGCAATGGATGCAATGTTCTCTAATGCTCATCAAGTGTCCAGAAGATTCACTGTTCATCAATGTATCATAAACTGTCAGTTCATGCAGTATCTGACTGTAAGATATCACTAAATGAGTTTGAATTTTGAATGGGTGGGTCATATTAGGGACAAAGAGGGTGATATATGCTGAGAGGCACAAGGTAAGGCTAGAATACTTAATGAGTACTTCGTATTAGCATTTACTAAGGCAGAGGATGCATCCAAAATATTGGTAGAAGTGGAGATGGTAGAGGTAATGGATGGGTGAAAATTGATAGGCAGGATGTACTGGAATGGTTGGCTATCCTTAGAGTGAATAAGTTGCCTGGTCTGGATGGTTTGCATCCCAGGTTGCTTGAGGAAGTGAGAGTGGAGATGGTGGAAGAGCTTGCCACAATCTTTCCTAGATATGGAGGGAGGTGCCAGAGGATTGGAGAGTGGCAAATGTGACATTCTTATTCAAGAAAGGGCATAAGGGCATTCCCAGAAACTATTGGCCTGTCAGTTTAACATTAGTAGTGGATAAGGTTTTAGAAACAATAATCAGGGAAAAGATCAACAGGCAGTTGGAGAAGTTTGAGTTGATTAAGGACACCCAGCACAGATTCGTAAAAGGCAGATCGTGCTTGACTAATCTAATTGAATATTTTGATGAAGTAACAGAGAAGGTTGATAAGGGAAATGCAATGGCTGTTATCTATATGGATTTTAAGGAAGTGTTTGACCAAGTACTGCATAAAAGACTGGTTAACAAAATTGAGGCTCATGGATTAGGAGGTTCAATGTCAGTTTGGATAAAAAATTGGCTTAAGGATAGAAAACAGTGAGTCATAGTAAAAGGTTGATTTATGGAAACATATTAATTTTGTCATATGGGACACTACTTGAACCTTTTCTACTGGACATTGTATATAACTTGTTTTTAAAAAAACCAACAGAGCTAACTAGCTGAAAACATGGTTACACATTTGCATTCTGAGAGACTGTTGAATAGAGAGACCATGGGAGTGCTCACTGATTCAATTAACAAGAGTTTTCTGGGCAATGGTGATCAACATTCTTTGACTGTGTAAGAGCCAGAACTCTACTCCCCACTGAGTGTGAGTGGAGAACTTTGAAATCCAATAACCCTTCCAGAAGAGGCTGTTTCAAATAGATGGTCACATGACTTACCTGCTGGCCAGACTCAGGGCTTTTTTTGAATTGTGCCACGCAGAAAGAAAACAGACTGCAACTGAACTCAAAGAAGGAGGCACCTCTCTCGCTGTCTCACTCACCCACTCCCTGACCAACCCAACCACCCACCCAGGACAGCCATGGTGGCAGCACGAGCGTCAGGACTGCAGACCTTTACAGCCGACCACCAAGAGGACAATTGAACCATCTCTTCGGTCGTCTGGTACCAGAGAAGCAGGTTTGCAATTGTGCACTGGCTCCCAGCGACAACTCCAAGACCTCAACTTCAACCAAGGACTTTACATTAAAAACAAAAGACAGTAACTGAATTCCATTTATTGCCAACCCTACTTCAACATTCCCCCGCCCCCCCCCCCCCCCCCCCCCCCACGCCTGGTTATGTGTGTGTGTGTGTGTGTGTGTTTATCTCGTATGCATGCGAGTGTGGTTATGTCATGTGTTTTAGTAGTTTTAACTGAGTCAGAGTGATAAGGCTAATAAACTTGTGTCTTTCTTGTTTTAAATCTAAGAAAACCTGTCTGGTTCATTTGCAATTACAATTCGAGAGCAGTGAGCAAAGACTCACTGAGGTGGTAAGCCAGAAAACACTCTGCTTTAAAAGATAAACCCTGTTACGGCCAAAGCAGGAAAGGGGCAAGAGTCGAGCCTGAGGTTGTAACAATATAAATTACTTGAATATTGGTATACAGAATAAAATTACAAGATCTGCTGATGATACCAAACTTGGTGGTGTGGCAGACAGTGAGGATGATACCAATCAACTGCAGCAGGACAAAGATAGGCTAGCAGAATGGGCAGACAAGCGGAAGATAGAATTTAATAAGACAAGTATGAGATGTTACCTTTTGGCAGAAGGGTTACGGAGAGGCAATATAGACTTAATGGTACAGTTCTAAAGAGTGTGCAGAGACAGAGGCACCTGGGGCTTCATGTGCGTGGATCTTTGAAGGCGGCAGGACATTTTGAGAGAGTATTTGGAAAAGCATATGAGATTTTGGGCTTCATAAATAGAAGTAATGGGTACGAAAGCCGGGAAGTTATGCTGAACCTTTTGGGCCATTGCGTCCAATTCTGGTCACCACACTTTAGGAAGGTTGTGAGGGCCCTTGAAAGGGTGTAGAGGAGATTTACCGGAATGATTCCAGGGATGAGAGGTTTTAGCTAATAGTGTATGTTGGAGAAGCTGGTGGTGGTCTCCTTGTAGCAAAGGAAATTGAGGAGAGATTTGATAGAGATGTACAAGATTAAGATGGGTTTAAATAAGGTAGATAAAGAAAAGCTGTTCCCATTAACATGGTACAAGGACAAGGGGGCACAGATTTAAGGTTTTGGGTAAAAGATGCAGGGGATTGTGAGGAAGAACATTTTTGCTCAGCAAATGGTAGTGAGCTGGAACTCACTGCCTATGAGGGTGGTGGAAGCAGAGATGATCAATGATTTCGGAAGGAAATTGGATGGGCAGTTAAGGGCTTGCAGGGCGCCGAGTATAGAGTGGGGAAAATGGAACTGACTGGATTGCTCTACAGCGACCCAGCATGGACAGAATGGGCCTTCTTCTGTGCCGTAATGACTATGGGCTGAATTTTGTGCAGACTTTGAGGACGGGAACAGAGGCGGGGTGGGCGGAGGCATAAAATTGGAATGGGAGGTGTCGGACAGAAAGTCTGACATCGTGATGTCCCATCCCGATTTTGTCCGTGGCAAAAATGGAGGGCAGAGATCAGACAGCAACGTAGCGGCAGGCAGTTGAAGTAGTTAAGAGGCCTATTGGCAGCGATTTTATTCGTGGTTTTAAATTTTATTACTAGCACGCAGGATTTATGGGGCTTCAGAACCTCACCTGCTTCAAGGAGGCAACATAAATGTGGGAGCTTATTGCTAGCTGCAAGGGGAAAACAGCAGGAGAGGCAGCATCAACTGCCAGGCAGGGTGGAGAAGAGAGGGCATTTTCTGAGGGGTGGGGCAAAGATCCCAGAACTGTGGATGCCATTCCAAGGGCAAGTACCACCTCGTCAGAGGTGACAAGTGGGGTGAAGAATGGGGATCGCTGGCAGGGAACGACTTGTAGTTAGGCAAAGGCCACCTATCATGGGCCTCATTCATCCAGCCTTCGGGGACCCTGTTGAAGTGGAGGTGCAGCAGATTGGGAGGTACTGGCAGTGGCACCCCAACAACCTGTGAGGCCACAGGAGGGTCAGCAATGGCATCCAGACAGTGGAGAAAGATGCAGAGGGGAAAGACAGGTGGGTCCTCCATGCAGAAGGAGGTACCCTTTGGAGAGGGTCAACCACTTGCTGATGCCTGAGAGGCAGTGCTAATGAAGACTCTGCCTTTCCAGGGAGGCTAACAGTGACCTATGTGCTTTGGTGCAGGGCGATCTGTGCTCCAGGGGACTTGGTAGAAATCCAATGCCAGTGGCACTGAAGGTCACTATGGCGCTGAGGTTTTACACCTCTGGATCATTCCAGGGATCCACTGGGCACATATGTGGGTTCTCACAATCTTTTTTTAAAATTCATTCATGGGATGTGGGCATCGCTGGCCAGGCCAGCATTTATTGCCCATACCTAATTGCCCTTGAGAAGGTGGTGGTGAGCTGCTTTCTTGAACTGCTGCAATCCATGTGAGGGTGGTACACCCACAGTGTTAGGAAGGGAGTTCCAGGATTTTGACCCAGCGACAGTGAAGGAACGGCGATATAGTTCCAAGTCAGGATGGTGTGTGACTTGGAGGGGAACTTGCAGGTGGTGGTGTTCCCATGCATTTGCTGCCTTGTCTTTCTAGTTGGTAGAGGTTGTGGGTTTGGAAGGTGCTGTCGAAGGAGCCTTGGTGCGTTGCTACAGTGCATCTTGTAGATGGTACACACTGTTGCCCTGTGTGTCGGTTGGAGGGAGTGACTGGCACTCTGTCCACAAACAATCAAGTGGCTGCTTTGTCTTGGATGGTGTCGAGCTTCTTGAGTGTTGTTGGAGCTGCACCCATCCAGGCAAGTGGAGAGTATTCCATCACATTCCTGACTTGTGCCTTGTAGATGGCGGACAGGCTTTGGGGAGTCAGGAAGTGAGTTACTCGCTGCAGGATTCCTAGCCTCTGACCTGGTCTTGTAGCCACAGTATTTATATGGCTACTCCAGTTCAGTTTCTGGTCAATGGTAGCCCCTAGGCTGTTGGTAGTGGGGGATTCAGCGATAGTAATGCCATTGAATGTCAAGGGGAGATGGTTAGATTCTCTCTTGTTAGAGATGTTCATTGCCTGGCACTTGTGTGGCGTGAATGTTAATTGCCACTTATCAGCCCAAGCCTGGATATTGTCCAAGTCTTGCTGCATTTCTACACGGACTGCTTCAGTATCTGAGGAATTCTGAATGGTGCTGAACATTGTGCAATCATCAGTTAACATCCCCCACTTCTGACCTGATGATTGAAGAAAGGTCATTGATGAAGCAGCTGAAGATGGTTGGGCCTAGGAGACTACCCTGAGGAACTCCTGCAGTGATGTCCTGGAGCTCAGATGATTGACCTCCAACAACCACAACCATCTTCCTTTGCTCTAGGTATGACTCCAACCAGCGGAGGGTTTTCCCCCAGTTTCCCATTGACTTCTGTTTTGCTAGGGCTTCTTGATGCCATACTTGGTCAAATGCTGCCTTGATGTCAAGGGCAGTCACTCTCACCTCACCTCTTGAGTTCAGCTCTTTTGTCCATGTTTGAACCAAGGCTGTAATGAGGTCAGGAGCTGAGTGGTCCTGGTGAAATCCAAACTGAGTGTCACTGAGCAGATTACTGCTAAGCAAGTGCCACTTGATGGCACTTTTGATGACACAGTCCGTCACTTGACTGATTGAGAGTAGGCTGATGGGGCGGTAATTGCACGGGTTGGGCTTGTCCTGCTTTTTGTGTACAGGACATACCTGGGCAATTTTCCAAATTGCAGGGTCGATACCAGTGTTGTAGCTGTACTGGAACTGCTTGGCTAGGGGTGTGGCAAGTTCTGGAGCACAGGTCTTCAGTACTATTGCCGTAATATTGTTAGGGCCCATAGCCTTTGCAGTATCCAGTCGTTTCTTGATATCACGCGAAGTGAATCGAATTGGCTGAAGTCTGGCATCTGTGATGCTGGGGTCTTTAGGAGGATGCCGAGATGGATCATCAACTTGGTGCTTCTGGCTGAAGATTGTTGCAAATGCTTCAGCCTTATCTTTCACACTGATATGCTGGGCTCCCCCATCATTGAAGACGGGGACATTTGTGGAGCCACCTCCTCTAGTTAGTTGTTTAATTGTCCACCACCATTCACGGCTGGTTGTGGCAGGACTGCAGAGCTTAGATCTGATCCGTTGGTTATGGGATCACTTAGCTCTGTCCATCGTATGCTGCTTATGCAGTTTGGCATGCAGATAGTCCTGTGTTGTTGCTTCACCAGGTTGACACCTCATTTTGAGGTATGCCTGGCGCTGCTCCTGGCATACCCTCCTGCACTCTTCATTGAACCAGGGTTGGTCTCTTGGCTTGATGGTAATAGTAGAGTGGGGGATATGCCGAGCCATGAGGTTACGGATTGTGGTTGAGTACAATTCTGCTGCTGCTGATGGTCCACAGCACCTCATGGATGCCCAGTTTTGCATTGCTTGCTCTGTTTGAAATCTATCCCATTTAGCACGGTGGTAGTGCCACACAACACAATGTGAAGGCAAGACTTCGTCTCCACAAGGACAGTGCGGTGGTCACTCCTACCAATAATGTCATGGACAGATGCATCTGTGGCAGGCAATTTGGTGAGGACAAGGTCGAGTATGTTTTTCCCTCTTGATGGTTCCCTCACCACCTGCTTCATACCCAGTCTAACAGCTATGTCCTTTTAGGATTCGGCCAGTTCGATCAGTAGTGGTGCTACCGAGCCACTCTTGGTGATGGACATTGAAATCCCCACCCAGAGTACATTCAGTGCCCTTGCCACCCTCAGTGCTTCCTCCAAGTGGTGTTCAACATGGAGGAGTACTGACTCATCAGCTGAGGGAGGGTGGTAGGTGGTAATCAACAGGAGGTTTCCTTGTCCATGTTTGACCTGATGCCACAAGACTTCACGGGGTCTGCAGTCGATGTTGAGGACTCCCAGGGCAACTCCCTCCCGACTGTATACTACTGTGCTGCCACCTCTGCTGGGTCTATCCTGCCAGTTGGGCAGGACATACCCAGGGATGGTGATGGTGGTGGTGGTGTCTGGGACATAGTCTGTAAGGTCTGATTCCGTGAGTATGACTCTGTCAGGCTGTTTCTTGACTAGTCTGTGGGAAAGCTCTCCTAACTTTGGCAGAAGCCCCCAAATGTTAGTAAGGAAGACTTTGCAGGGCCAACAGGGCTGGGTTTGCCGTTGTCATTTCCAGTGCCTAGGTCGATGCTGGGTGGTTCGTCCGGTTTCATTCTTTTTTTTATTGACTTTGTAGCAGTTAGATACAACTGAGTGGCTTGCTAGGCCATTTCAGAGGGCATGTATGAGTCAACCACATTGCTGTGGGTCTGGAGTCTCATGTAGGCCAGATCAGGTAAGGACAGCAGATTTCCTTCCCGAAAGGGCATTAGTGAACCAGATGGGTTTTTACAACAATTGACAATGGTTTCATGGCCATCATTAGACTAGCTTTTTAATTCCAGATTAATTAATTGAATTTAAATTCCACCTTCTGCTGTGAGTTGAACTCATGTCCCCAGAGCAATACCCTGCATCTATGGGTTACTAGTCCAGTGGCAATACCACTACACCACAGCAGCCCATCAGTGCATCAAGGAGGTCACCAGTGCCCTTTTCAGGAAGGCTGGCGACTATGTGCTTCCACACGGATCCCAGCTCTTAAGCTGAAAGGTCCATGAGCTCAAGGACATTGCTGGATTCCGCCAGGTGCATGGTGTCATCGACTGCACACATGTGGCCATCAATGTTCCCGCAGACCAGCCAGTGGCCTTTAACAGGAAAAGCTTTCACTCCCTCAATGTACAACTGTTCTGTGACCACTGTGAACGGATCTTGCAGGTCTGTGCATCATTCCTGGGAAGTTGTCACGGTGCTTATATTTTGAGGCGGTCTTAGGTGCTTGAACTTTTCTGGCCTCCCTCATGCCTCGGGGATGGACCTTTGGAGATGAGGGCTAACCACTGCGGACATGACCACTGACACCTGTGAGGAACCCACACACAGATGCAGAATGGAGATATAACTCCTGCCATGGGACAATGCGTGCGACCATAGAGAAGGCCATTGGTCTGCTGAAGATGAGATTCAGGTGCCCAGGTCTGCTGGAGCCCTTCTGTATGCCCCAGCAAAGGTCTTGCATATCATGGTGGTCTGCTCTGCACAATCTGGTGCTACAGAGGGGGGAGGTGTTGAACGAGGAGCATGATGCCTCCTCGGATGATGAGGATGTGGAGGAGGAAGTTGGCAAGCATCGCTGGACGAAGGACCCCAGGGACAACAGGAGAGATGCCATGAGATACGTGCAAGTGAGGCGTGCGATGCATTATACGTTTGCGTTTTCTCTGATCCTTACTGCCAGTTGTATGTTGAACAATAAAGACGTACCTTTATTTAGCCCTTTTGTCAGCTTCTTGCCTTCGGGGAACAAATGCTCATTAATCAATTGTGCAGGGCTGAACAGGCAAGGCTGCGGACTGGACCCCTTGAAGCATGATCCCTTGCCTCGAGCCTCTTCACAGAGGCTGTGTTAAGACAAAGGGCCAAAGGCCTTATGGAATAGGAAGGAGATCTTGTTTGTTGGGGGAAAAAAACTTTAATGACTGACAGCAAACGCTACCCTTTTCCATCTTCAATACACAATCACCCGTGAAAACTCTGATTCTAGGTGCTGTTCTTTATTCTTCTGCATGCACTCCTACGAGGTGCTCCCCCTACCCTGTCAGCTGAAGTGGAGGTAGGCTGCTAATTTCGCTGCCACTTGGCCAGAGACAGTAGTGCTCTGGTTGCCTGAGGCCTGGTGGGCTCCAGCATGTCAGTTTGCTCCTCCACAGAAGCAGTAGCAACTTCTGTTGTCAGGAATGAAGGAGGCCCTGGCTTCACTGGGAGAGGGCAGAGAAACTGCTGGCCGCATCAGGAGTACCCTGAGAGGAGCCCCCAGCAGTGGTGGGATGCTGTTCCTCCTCCCTTGCAAGGCAAACTTATGCCTCCCTGCTAACCTGAGAAGATGGAGGACCTGGTGGTGACTCCAGGTCCCCTTTCCCCCTCTCACTTTGCCACTGCTGCCTTGAGCTCATAGTCAAGATGAAGGTATGCAGGTCTGCACGAATGTCCTGCAGACAGAGTGCTCTGCTGGATGTGGCTCTCCATTAGAGCCGGCACCTGTGCAGTAGTCAGAGACAGGCTGAGCTCAAGGCCTGGATGGACTCCTCCGTCGTCCGTGCATAGCCTCTGGCATCTATGTCAGATGTTGCCTGACCACTCACTGCATCATTTCCCAGGATGTTGGCTACACCAGAGGCACATCATGAGCCTGGGGCCCAGCACAGGCCTGGTCTTCCACAGTCCTCTGACTGTCAGAGTCTTGGGCTGTCACAGCCTCCGTCAGCTGCTCGGGCGCCTTAGTGCTGTGTCCACCAAGTTTTGTTTTCGAATTTAACAGTGAGCGCGTACCCGCCAACATGAGTATCTGCGCTGGTGGATGGTGCAGGGGCATGAGGTGATGCTGGATCCTCTGAAGCTCCTTCTGCCCCTCAGAGGTACAGTCGTGGAGACCCTTCCAATAGGCACCGCGTGACCTGCATGAAAGAACAGACGTTGGAGAGTCAAGGACATACCTCACACACCAACGTTGGAGATCCCTGTTGGCACCGAATGCCTGATAAGCAGCATGACTCCATTGCTTCAGATGCACCCTTGTGCCCCATGACGACCTTGATCACTGTATTGGGAAGGAGCCCCTGTCTCTTTCTGTCCGCAACACTTCTATCCTGTTGTCCAGCCAGGTCCATGGCCTCTTCCTCCATTGCGGTCAGGACATGGAGAATCGGCAGCCCAACAACAGTCTTGGCCTACTCTCTGTAATTTGTGTGGAATCATCCACTGCAGATAAAGGGATAGAAGCTGTTGGTCCCCCAGTGAGAAAACTCCTAAAACATATGCTGGTGTTCGTCCATCGGTGACGGATGGGGGCACTCAGATATTTCCTGCACCAGTCCCTTTCCATGGACCTTGTGAGGGTCTGCATTGACAAACAGCCTCCTTTCAGAGCCATGTTGCCATGCCTCAGATAGTTTGTCTGTATCCCCTGACCCTTTGCCCACGCTTGGGTTGGGCACCCCCTCTTTACCCAATGCACCCTCCTACTTTGCAAGATGCAGCACCCCAGCACTGAAGGCATTAAGAGGTACTCATCTTTACTGCCTGGGTAAGGTCATTGAGCTGCTTGCAGCACTGAATCCAGGTCCTTTGTGTGACCCCAACGGCTGCTGACCTCCACAATCTGCAGCCGAGCCAGCTTGGTCAGCCTCCGAGATCCCTTCCTCCCATCCCGAGGGAATATCCCGCCTTTCCCTGGCAATCAGTAGGAACACCTGCAGGGATGGAGCACTCAAACCTGGGGCCACTCGGGGTCTGCTTTCCGCCATCACTCTGCAGCTTTTCAGAACTCTGCCACTCCTATCACAGCACACAGCAAGATTGAATGCAGGTCTGACAGCCCTTTAAAAATGGTGCCAGCACCTGCTTCAGCATCAGCTGATGCCAACATCTCTGCCTTTGCCCCATAATTGGTTGGCCCCCATACTTCATTGCTTTTAATTGGCTGGCTGCCACTGGATCGTGTACGGCCGGCTGTTCCTGTCCCCGATGTGGTGCGCATCTGCTTCCGGTCCCAACAATGGGACTGGTGTCTGTCAAACAAAATCTGGTCTCATGACACTATTCCTCAGGTGAATGTTGTCAGTGCTTTTCCTTTCTGGGCATGCTATGTCGGCATTATTCCTGGCCTAGCTGGAGCAGACCAAGTACTACCTTAAATGCTGAGTAAACTACTTGTTCGTTAGTATCCAAAAGTGTATCTTTAGTAGAAAAAACATTTATTTCCCATAGCAACTGTTCTTATGGCCTGATTGGTGCCAATCTATGGATGGTTTTGTGCTGAAGGGCTGCTCCTACTGATAAGAGGGGGAGAGGGAGGTGGGTGTAGGTCAGATTGTTGGACGGTAAAATGTCAACATCTCACCCAACCCAGCCCACTCTGTTCTGTAGAAGGGTCACTGACCTGAAACGTTAACTCTGCTTCTCTCTCCACAGATGCTGTCAGACCTGCTGAGTGTTTCCAGCGTTTCTTGTTTTTATTCCAGCCCACTTTTTTTGTTGGGGGTTAAAATTCACTCCAATGTCTTTTTTTAATTCAGGCCAATTTTGACATGGGATTTATGCTCAAATGATCGTGCAGTATTCTAATGGAGTTCCTGAATCTATAGAAAATATAATTTTCAAATTTTTGGACGACATAGTGTGTGGAACAGGGATGAATCTGTACATCATGCATTATTTTTATTCAAAAAATATTGCATGCAATTTGGTGAATATGACATACAAATATTTATGAAATTCACAAGTGCTTGATGAAACTTTAACCTCTTACCTTTTCACAGGCTGACTGTTTTGCATAATGGCAATATTTTCTATTTGTTTCAAATTTAAAGCTTTGTATCATATTCAAATATTTTGATATTGAATGGTATGAGTAACCTCAATGGGGAAAAAGTCCCATTTCTAAGGTTACATTCCTTTTCTTGGAAAAGATAAATAATTTTGACTGCTGAACTGCATGTTTTCTCTTCCAGGCTGATTTGAATAAGGCTGTACGGTCCATCCTTAAGACAATAACATTTGCAAAAGGTGAAAGCAGGTATGATAATGAAAAGTCATGCTTATAATTAGTTCAAATATTATTGATATACAAGCAGTCATATGGGATAAAGAAAAGGATAAGTTGTCTTTAAATACTTCACTTTTTTTCAGTTGCAAACATTGAAAATACCTATTGAATGTATCTTCAGCTGTTGCTTTGCATTGTTTTCATGCACATTTTTTGTACTGTAGGTAAAATCCCAGTAATGCAAACCTTTAAAGCATTAAAAATTACACTACCTCTAGTGAGTACTTTGCACTTAGAAGTGGGATGATACACATTTACATCAGGAAACCTGATCATGTTGCAACATTGTTCCTCTCTCTGTTGCTGTAGGAAGTGTAGGCCCACTTGAAGGGAGTTGCAGAGGCATGATTAATCCTTGTGCAGTTAGGGATGCATCACTTTCCCACTGCATTAAGGAACACTGATGTATATGATGTTACGAAACTGCTTCCATTTTTTTACATTTTTTTTTTGAGCATTTGTGTTAAAACTGAAAAAATTCCTTGGATGTGTTTTTCGTTTATCAAGCTCACTAAAAGGACACTTGAGATGTTGTTTGGAAACAACCTGTGTTGGAAATCATGTGCTTTAAGCTCGATAAACAGCAGAAACTTTGGTGACCTGGGGACGAAGCTTACAGAGAAGCCACATGTAAAGGTTTATGGAGGTCAGGAGGTTGACTTTCCAGTTGGGGTGTGAACTGTTTCGAAGACAGTTGGAGATCAACTTCCCAAGGAAAAAACACTCAGCTCACCTCTTTCTCTACCTCTTTGAAGAAACCCTGCAAAGGTCCAGTGTGGGAGAGCTAAAATCCCTGGTGCTACATCTCTACAGAGAAGCTGGAAACACCTGCCAGATTAATTCTCAACGCCGCCTGAAAAGAACAGCTTTAGAAACAATCCCAGAGACCCATCTCCGTATACCCTGCCTCCAGACCAAAAGAGACAACTGACTTCCTTCCATACCTTTTCTTCACAAATTGGCAAGTATTTGGCCAAAGTATTTTTTTATTTAGTAACAGACCTCTGCAGAGAGAATTTCTGTATTTTTTTTCAGTGTGTGTGTGTGTGGGGATTTTAAAAAGGGAACTTTCCTATTTCAATCTGTTTCAATTTTTTATTCGTTCATAGGATGTGGGCATCGCTGGCTGGGCCAGCATTTATTGCCCATTCCTAATTGCCCTTGAAAAGGTGGTGGAGAACTGCCTTCTGGAACCGCTGCAGTCCACGTGGGGGTAGGTACACCCACAGTGCTGTTAGGAAGGGAGTTCCAGGACTTTTACCCAGTGACAGTGAAGGGACGGTGATATCGTTCCAAGTCAGGATGGTGTGTGGCTTGGAGGGGAACTTGCAGATGGTGGCGTTCCCATGCATCTGCTGCTCTTGTCCTTCTAGTTGGTAGAGGTCACAGGTTTGGAAGGTGCTGTCTAAGGAGACTTGGTGAGTTGCTGCAATGTATCTTGTAAATGGTACACACTGCTGCCACTGTGCGTTGGTGGTGAAGGGAGTGAATGGCACCCCATCCAGAAACAATCTAGCGGGCTGCTTTGTCCTAGATGGTGTTGAGCTTCTTGTGTGTTGTTGGAGCTGTACCCATCCAGGCAAATGGAGATTATTCCATCACACTCCTGACTTGTACCTTGTGGATGGTGGACAGGTTTTGGGAGTCAGGAGGTGAGTTATTCGCCACAGGATTCCTAGCCTCTGTCCTGCTTCTGTAGCTACGGTATTTATATGGCTACTCCAGTTCAGTTTCTGGTCAATGGTGACCCCCAGGACGTTGGTGCGGGATTCAGCAATTGTAATGCCATTGAATGTTTAATGCTTTGCTTCGTTACTGGATAGGTGTGGTTTGATAATAAACTGCTAATTTTGTTGTTTATTAAGGAAACCTGTTTGTATTTTATTGTGAGATAAAGAGTAAAGTATATGATTGACGAAATCGGTAACTGGGTAAACATTTTTAAAATAAATGTTGTGACTTGCGGAGAAGTGTGACTAGAAAAGACAGATCACTCCTCCCACCTCAGTCGGAACAATAAACTAGTATAAGGATTTGAATGGGTTAATGTTTGGGACAGTGTGAGCAATACCCCCCACTATGATGATTTAAGAGATCACCTGAGAGCGAGACATCAAGGAGAAGCAGCATTGCATCAGTGGAGGTAGATTTACTTGTGTGAAGCTGTATATTTCTTTAATATTTAATTTAGTAATTTCTGAAAACAGACAGAACATGTACACACCTGTTTCAGCTAAATAAAATAAGTGACAGCCATTCGCTGGTTCATTCCTCAAGGCAATGCCTTGACCAATCAGAGTCAAGCTGCTTGGTTTGAATTTCAAACAAAGCTTGGTCAGTCACCATCAACTGGTGCATTCTCCATGGCAACGCCTCTACCAATCAGAGTCCACTTACCAACCAATCAGCACACTCTTCTCATTGTATAAATTTTTTTCTTTTCCTTACATTGGTATTCTTGCGAACTGTTCTGATGAATGCAAGATGAAAAGTTTCGACAAAATGTCTCTTTTCAGCAATACTCAAGTACTGTACTACCAAATGACTATAAGCGTTATTGTTAAAACTTACTGAAGATTCAGTAATCTATCCTAGCTAGACTAGCCAAATATACAATATGGTGAACAGCAGTGGTTCTTGCCATACAACACCCAGAAAATTTTGAAAAGAAGGTTGCAAAGTCGGACCTGAAAAAAGTGGCACCAAACCTGCTGAACTCAAAGAGGCTGTGAGGAGCTCCAGAGTTGCTCTGTAGACGAAGTGAAGGCATGGAGAGTCAGGGATTTGGGTTTCAGAAGCATTCAGACTGCACCATAGAGGTGTGGTAGTCTGTGGAAATATCCTGGGCCAGCGATCACAGACTTCAAGTCGGAGAACCAAGCAACAGTTGGGGATCTGGTGAGCAACTCTTAAGACGAGTAGAAATTGTTCTTAATGGTGCACTAGGCAGGCAGCCCGGGAAAACAAAATCTCTAGCATGGGCGGATACAAGATCGTGCCATTACACATGGCAACCATGAGGCAGAGAAAAAGAAAAGAAAAGCGCTGCAAATACTCGATACTCCAGCTGAAGGGAGTGAAGAGATTATTGAAAAAATGCTGCAAAGCTGCAGTCAAGAAATAAATACCTAATCTAGCAGAGAGATTTCCCAGGGAAAGACAGTGATGACAGTGAGCATCAATGTAAGGCTGAAGTGTCGGAAAATGTCCAATACTGGAGTGAAAATTTAAAACAAAATAAACTATCTTGAAAGCTTAGAGAAACCATGGATCTTAAATTTACGCTACCAGAGGGGTTTGGACACACGGAAGGACCAAATTGGTCACTTTGGAGAAAAAAATTTTTGAGGTACAGAATTGCTCCAGAATTAGACATGAAGTCTGAAACAGAACAAGTCAACACATTACTTTATTCTATAGGAGTAATCGCCAATGATATTGCAATTCAAGGCATTAATGAGACATCAGATAAGTTTGAAAAAGTCTTAAAAGCCTTTGAGAATTATTTCAAGCTGAGGAACAACAAGATTCTAGAAAGTACCAAATTCAACAGAAAGGTCCAGAAACCAGGTGAACCGGTAGATGCTTTTTATTCATGACCTTTACAGGATATTGAAAGGATGGAATATGGAGACCTGATAGCAAATTTAATACAAGACCTCATTGTAATAGGTATTGCTGCTGAATCCCTATCAGATTTATTGCAGTCTAAGGAAGACCTCACCCTAGTTAAAGCAGTACAAAAGCTGGTGAGACAAGCAGAGGTCTAAGTAGAACACAGCAATCCTGAGAGGAGGTGATAAACCAGGACTACAAAAGAAGCAACAGAAAAAAAGGTACACTTGGGAGGGCAAGTGCAAGACACCATGAAACCCTGCCAGTGCTGAGGCACAAGAAACGGCTGCCTGCAATGAATTTGGCCTAACCATCAGCCTCAAGAAAACGAACATCATGGGGCAGGACGTCAGAAATGCTCCATCCATCAATATTGGCGACCACGCTCTGGAAGTGGTTCAAGAATTCACCTACCTAGGCTCAACTATCACCAGTAACCTGTCTCTAGATGCAGAAATCAACAAGCGCATGGGAAAGGCTTCCACTGCTATGTCCAGACTGGCCAAGAGAGTGTGGGAAAATGGCGCACTGACACGGATCACAAAAGTCCGAGTGTATCAAGCCTGTGTCCTCAGTACCTTGCTCTATGGCAGCGAGGCCTGGACAACGTATGTCAGCCAAGAGCGATGTCTCAATTCATTCCATCTTCGCTGCCTCCGGAGAATACTTGGCATCAGGTGGCAGGACAGTATCTCCAACACAGAAGTACTCGAGGCGGCCAGCATCCCCAGCTTATACACACTACTGAGTCAGCGGCGCTTGAGATGGCTTGGCCACGTGAGCCGCATGGAAGATGGCAGGATCCCCAAAGACACATTGTACAGCGAGCTCGTCACTGGTATCAGACCCACCGGCCGTCCATGTCTCCACTTTAAAGACGTCTGCAAACGCGACATGAAATCCTGTGACATTGATCACAAGTCGTGGGAGTCAGTTGCCAGCGTTCGCCAGAGCTGGCGGGCAGCCATAAAGGCGGGGCTAAAGTGTGGCGAGTCGAAGAGACTTAGCAGTTGGCAGGAAAAAAGACAGAGGCGCAAGGGGAGAGCCAACTGTGTAACAGCCCCGACAAACACATATTTCTGCAGCACCTGTGGAAGAGCCTGTCACTCTAGAATTGGCCTTTATAGCCACTCCAGGCGCGGCTCCACACACCAATGACCACCTCCAGGCACTTACCCATTGTCTCTCGAGATAAGGAGGCCAAAGAAGGCTGAGGCACAAGAAACACCTACAGGCGCGAACAGTGTCCTGCAAACAAAACAGAATGCTTTCACTGCAAGGAAGGTGTGCCGAAGTAAAACCTCTACTTTTACAGGTTCTAAAGGAAAGGTCTTTATGTATAGAGCTATTCATGAAGTTGAACAATTTCCATCAGATCAATGACCCTGATCATACATTCTGGACTGCAGATGTATATGCCAATATACATATCACCAACTTTAAACTAGACACTGGAGCAAGCATAACAGTTATATCAGACAACGAACCGTGGTTATCAACACGTTGCCTGCAACCAACAGAAACTCAGTTACATAGTCCACGAGGGATTGAACTGAAAGCCATGAGTAAGCTATCGGCAACATTTCAGTGCAAGGGAAAGCAGATATTGGAAACACTGTATGTGCTACAGAATCAAAAATTTTCTCTCAAGTAGAAGAGCTTGTATAGACCTTCATCTTATCAGGAAAGTGGAAGAGGTGAAGCAGCAAGAATGCAGGAGTCACTTGCAAAAAGACTTTCCGAAATTATTTACTGGTCTAGGAAGACGTAAGACTGAATATAGTGTGACTTTGCGAAAAGATGCTAAATCTGTATGTCTTTTCCCACCTGGGAAGATACCACACCCACTACTGAAACAAGTTCAACTTAGCTAGAAGGGATGATCAGGACGGGACACTAAACTTAAAGCAAAATACTTCAGATGCTGGAAATCTGAAATAAAAACAAGAAATGCTGGAAACACTCAGCAGCATCTGTAGAGAGAGAGAAGCAGAGTTAACGTTTCAGGTCAGTGACTGAAGAAGGGTCACTGACCCGAAACGCTAACTCTGCTTCTCTCTCTCCACAGATGCTGCCAGACCTGCTGAGTGTTTCCAGCATTTCTTGTTTTTATTATGATCAGGATGGGAGTAATTTCTCCTGAGTCATTTCTCCTGTCACTGAGCCTAGAGTGGTGCTTTGGAATGGTTCCAGTTTCTAAACTTAACGGTACTCTTCGCATTTGTGTAGACTTAACTCAACTTAAGGCTGTAGCCAGAGAAATCCATCCGATGTCCTCAGTAGAAGAAAGCTTGGCAAAGTTATCCAAAAGTACCATGTTCACAAAGCTCGATGTGAATAGTGGCTTTTGGCAAGTCCTGTTGGATGAGAAGTCAAGTTGTTGACAAACTTCATTATTCCGTTTCAGCACTGGAAATTTTCCAAAGAACTATGTTGAACATTCTACAGGGCCTTAAAGGAGCAATATGCCAAATGGATGACATGGAAAGAATCATAGATACTTTAAGGCACAGAAAGAGGCCACTTGGCCCACTGTGTTGATTGAAAAATGATCTACCTATTCTAATCCCACCTTTCAGCATTTGATCCGTAGTCCTGCAGCTTACGGCACACTTGAGCTGCATATCCAGACTCCTTTTGAATGAGTTGAGGGTCTCTGCCTTAACTACCCTTTCAGGCAGTGAATTCCAGACCATCACCACCCTCTGGGTGATAAAGTTTTTTTTCCTCATCTTCCCCTCTAATTTTTCTACCAATCACTTTAAATCTATGCCGCCTTGTCACTGACCTCTCTAGACCCTTCACCTCCACTCACCTCAAAATTTTGTATATTTGAATCAGATCTCCCCTCAGACTTCTCTGTTCCAAGGAGAACAACCCCAGCTTATCTATTCTTTCCTCATAGCTGCATTTTTCCACTCCTGGTAACATCCTCATAAATCTCCTCTGTACCCTCTCTAGTACAATTACATCTTTTTCTGTAATGAGGTGACCAGAACTGCACACAGTACTCAAGTTGTGGCCTAACCAATGAGTTATACAGTTCCAGCATAACCTGCCTGCTCTTGTATTCTATACCTTGGCTAATAAAGGAAAGGATTCCATATGCCTTCTTAACCACCTTATCCACCTGTCCTGCTACCTTCAGGGATCTGTGGACATTCGCTCCAAGGTCCCTTATTTCCTCTACACCTCAGTATTTTCCCATTAATCATGTATTCCTTTGCCTTGTTTGACCTCCCCAAATGCATCACCTCAGACTTCTCCAGGTTGAATTCCATTTGCCACTTTTCTGCCAATCTGATCAGGCCATCAATATCTTTCTGCAGCCTACAGCTATCCTCCTTGCTATCTACAACACGGTCAATTTTTGTGTCGTCCGCAAAATTCTTGATTGTGCCCTTACATTTACGTCCAAATCATTTAATGTACACCATAAAAAGTAGAGGACTCAGTACTGAGCCCTGTGGAACACCACTGGAAACAGCCCTCCAGTCGCTATAACAGACGTCAACAATTACCCTTTGTTTCCTGCCACTGAGCCAATTTTATATTGACCTTTCTGCATTTCCCTGGATCCCCTGGGATTTTATTTTTAACCAGTCTGTCATGTGGGACCTTGTCAAAAGCCTTGCTAAAATCCATGTAGACCACATCAACTGCACTACCCTCATCTATCTTCCTTGTTACTTCAAAAAATTCGATCAGGTTGGTCAAACAAGATCTTCCCTTAACAAATCCATGCTGACTATCCTTGATTAACCTATTCCTTTCTAAGTGACAGTTTATCCTGTCTCAGAATAGATTCCAATAATTTGCCCTCTCCTGAGGTTAGACTGACTTGTAATTATTCGGTTTATCCTTTGCTCCTTTCTTAAACAGGTACAACGTTAGCAATTCTCCAATCCTCCATTTTGGTTATGAATACTGCAGCTGAAAGTCCTTTCAGTAATGGGCTCTGTGAAAGGAATCATGCAGTGATTGATGCAATGCTGCATAAAATCTTAGCTGACCAACCAAACTGCAAATTGGCAACTTCTCTGGCATGGGCGGTTCATGCAAAGAATTGACTTCAGATGGTTGGGGGATATAGTCCCCATCAATTGGTTTATGAGCGGAATTTCAAGTTGCCTTCTGTACTCTACGACAGCTCTCCTGCTCTAGAATGTACTACAATTAGTTCCTTTTTTTTCTGCACATTTGAATGCTTTACCTGCAGGGAGATAGGCTTTCATCAAGGCTGAGATCGCTGAGAAAAGTCAAAGAGCTCTGAGGCATCGTATAAGACCATCTGAGGCAGAATTTAATTCAGGAGATCTGGTGTATTCTAAGAGTGTCATAGGGAATGGAAGGGCCCTGGTTGAGCTAATAGGTTGTGATGATAAGACAGTAGTTGTCAAGCATGGACATCAAACTGTTAAGGTTCATTCCTCACGATTAATCTGTGTCGATTACAAAATCTCAGAATCTGAGCAGCTGATAGAGAGGGAAAACAGGCACTTTGTACCTCAAATGATAGTGTGTTTTATGATGAAGGTCCTGAGGAACAGAATGAGGTAGATCAAGGGTTAAATAGTAATGTGAGCAATCATGACGCATGAGAAAGAGCTATTGCAACCAAAGGACAATTGTCCCGAGTAGGTACGCAGGTAACATATATTCCATAGGAACACAGGAACAGGAGTAGGCCATTCAGCCTGTCAGGCCTGCTCCGCCATTCAGTTGGATCATGGCTGATCATCTACCTCAACGCCACTTTTCCGCGCTATCCCCATATCCCTTGATGTCACTAGTATCTAGATATCTATTGATTTCTGTCTTGAACATGCTCAATGATTGAACTTCTATAGCCTTCTGGGATAAAAATTCCAATGATTCACCACCCTCTGAGTGAAGAAATTCCTTCTCATCTCAGTCTTAAAATGGCCTACCCTTATTCTGAGACTGTGTCCCCTGGTTCTAGTCTCACCAACCAGGGGAAACATCCTATCTACATCCACCCTGTCATGCCCTGTAAGAATTTTGTACGTTTCAATGAGATCACCTCTCATTCTTTGAAACTCTGGAGAATATAGGCCCAGTTTCCTCAAATTCTTCTCCATAAGACAGTCCTGCCATCCCAGGGATCAGTCTGGTGAACCTCCTTTCCACTCCCTCTATGGCAAGTATATCCTTCCTTAGTTGAGGAGACCAAAACTGTACACAATACTCCAGGTGTGGTCTCACCAATTGTGGCAAGACTTCTTTACCCCTGTACTCAAAACCCCTTGCAATGAAGGCCAACATATCAATTGCCTTCCTAATTGCTTGCTGCACCTGCGTGCTAGCTTTTAGTGACTCATGAGCAAGGACACCCAGGTCCCTTTGGACATCAACACTTCCCAACCTCTCACCATTTAAGACATACTCTCTCTTTCTGTTTTTTCTACCAAAGTGGATAACTTCACACTTATTCACATGATATTCTATCTGCCATGTTCTTGCCCATTCAGTTAGCCTCCTTACATCCTCCTCACAACTTACATTCCCACCTAGTTTTGTATCATCAGCAAATTTGGAAATATTACATTTGGTCCCCACATCCAAAACATTTGTATAGATTGTGAACAGCTGTGGCCCCAGCACTGATCCTTGCGGCACCCCATCCTGAGAATGACCCGTTAATTCCTACTCTCTGTTTTCTGTCTGTTAACCAATTCTTAATGCATACCAGTGTATTACCCTCAAACCCATGTGCTCTCCTTTTGTTTACTAACTTCCTGTGTGGGACCTCATCAAAAGCCTTCTGAAAATCCAAATACACTCCATTCACTGGTTCTCCTTTATCTATGCTGCAAGTAACCTTAAAAAAACTCCCAACAGGTTTGTCAAATGTGATTTCCCTTTCATAAATCCATGTTGACTCTGTCCAATCATATTATTTTCTAAGTGTCTAGTTATCACATCCTTTATCATAGATTCTTACATTTTCCCTACTATGGATGCCAAACTAACGGGTTTGCAGTTCCTGTTTTCTCTGTCCCTCCTTTCTTACATAGTGGGGTTACATTTACTACTTTCCAGTCTGCAGGAACCTTTCCAGAATTTATAACATTTTGAAAGATAGACACCAATGCGTCCACTATATCCAGCTACCTCCTTCAACACTCTGGGCTATAGCTCATCTAGTCCAGGAGATTTATCAACCTTCAATACAGTTAACTTTTTTGAGTTACTATCTCTTTACTAATACTAATTTCTTTCAGTTCCTCATTTTCACAAGTCCCTTGGTTCCCTAGTATTTCTGAGAGATTTTCTGTATCTTCCTCCATGAAGGCAGACTCAAAGTAATTGTTTAGTTTCTCTGCTATTTCTCTAGTCTCCATTATAAATTCTCCTGTCTCCGCCTGTAATGGACCCACATTTGTCCTTCCAGAGGGGTCTAATAAATGGAGGGATGCAACAATTGTGGAAAGTTAAATACTGATTGAATGTTCAAGAAGATGGCCAAGAAGCAAGCTCCATGGACTGGCAGAATGGGGTGAAAGAGTGGAGAGTAAGAAAGTGCTGTGCAAGTTCTAATAATGGGTCTGGAAGTGACTCTTGCATCAGGAAATCCCATCCTGAAGAAAGAGCCTCCGATAGTGTGCGAGGAAGATCTTGTAATAGTAGATCTGAAAGACATCAATTTTAATAGAGGCCATAGTTTTAATCGATTCCACAATGAAATGAAGGCTTGAGAGCCGTCTCGGAAAAGTACCAGAAGCAGAAGTTTTATTGGCTGCCAATAAACTTGAGGATAAACTAATCATGGCAGCAAAACATAAGCATTTGAAGAGCTGGAGAGAGTTTGGAGTCTATTCTGAGGTACCAGATAGGGGACAGCCAGCCTTGCCACATAGATGGATCTGTACTGAAAAAGTCATTCCAGATGGGACTAAAGCAAGTCTAGTTGCGAGGGGTTTTGAAGAGCAACTTGGTGATACTGATGTTAGAGTGGACTCTCCCACAGCTAGAAAAATAATCTTGAAAATCCTTTTAGCTCTTTAAGCCACATATTCTTGCGAGTGTAGATCCATTGACATAAAAGCTGCATTTCTACAGGGTGGTACTTTTCAGAGAGAAGTGTTTCTGAAAATACCTAAAGAGGCAGCAAATGCAGAAGGAAAACTATGGAAACTAATCAGATGTGTCTATGGCCTTAATGATGCTTCCTGGGTCCGGTATTCCTCTGTGAGATCTGTTTTGTTGATAATTGATGTGTTCAACCAAAAGCAGATCCTGCCATGTTTTATTGGTATCATAAAGGGAAACTTTAAGGCATCTTCACGATGCAGGTTGATGATTTTTTATGGGGTGGTACTGCGGATTTTGAGAAATATGTTATTAAGATTAGGGCAGAATTTAAGATTGGGAGTCAGGCTTGTGGGGTCTTGAAATATATTTCAATATTAAGCACGCTAAGTCTTGAATAACTTTAAATCAACAATCCTATTTAGAGAGTGTTACTCCCATCCCAGTTAATCGTGCAAGGTCATCGCAGAATGATAATATATCTAAAGCAGGGACAGAGCAATTGTGACAAGTTAAATACTGGTTGAATGTTCAAGACGATGGCCAAGAAGCAAGCTCCATGGACTGACAGAATGTTAAATTGGTTGTGCTCTCAGACTAGACCTTATGCTAGTTTTGATGTGCTGAAGCTAAGTATGATGATGAAACACCTGAAAGTTGAGTATATTTTAAGGGCAAATAAAACATTACACATTTCTCCAAATTTAATTTTGTTACTGAAGTTCTCATCCTTAGGTTACCCAAAGAACATGAAGCTAGTCATTTTTAGTGATGCTTCATATGCTAATCTTCCTGATGGGTATTCAGTTGCAGCTGGTTTCATAATATTTCTGATGGGTGAAAATGGGAAATGTCTTCTTTAACTTGAGAAGCTAAGGAAATAAAAAGGGTCGTTGAAAGCATGTTAGCTGCGGAAACACTGGGTATTGTGGAGGCAGTGGATATGGGGTTCCATTTGTCAAATATTTTGGATGAAATTCTGAACAGGGGACATCCTGAAGATAGGATACCCATTGAATGTTATGTGGATAACTGTTCTTTGTGGGACAATGTACACTCTACAAAAAGTGTGAGTGAGAAAAGCCTACCTATTAACCTTGCTGGATTGAAACAAATGCTGGAGAGAAAGGAAATCTCCAAACTTAAATGGGTAGATGCAAGTCATCAGCTATCTGATTGTTTCACAAAAAGAAATTGTACCAAGAAATTGTTTCGGGGTGCTAGAGGAGGGATGTCTCGCAATGTAATACTTTGTACCTAATATGGAATTAATTTTGATTTATTTTGAATTTTTTTTTGAACATGTTAATACTATGTACATACTATGGAATTGATTTTGAAATGTTGTTTGAATATATATTCTAATTTTTATTATAAAAGAAAGAAGGGAATCCATTAATGGTGTATCAATTGTTTAATTATAAGCAGGTAGAGATTGTTAACTGGGATCTTACTTGAGCACTTATAAAGAGATACTTACTGAGACAGGTGGAGAGTTTGAGTTAGGAGTTACTTGTTTGTAATCCTTTTACTCTGTATAATAAATGTGAAACTGAATAAAGATAGGCTCCAGCATTATCCTTCCACAACAAGCTTTCTGGAATTTAACACTGTTGACCATCCTACAAAACAGGATGTGAACTTCAGTAATGAGATTGAGTCATATTCTCACAATGGCCGGCATGCTCAAAAAAACTCCAAGAAGTTTGTCATGCTCAGATGCACAATGAGGAATGCATCCGTATCCACCAATATTGCACGCATGGTTGGCCACAACACCATCCTAGTGGTAAGGTGATGAAAATCTTCTTTGAGCACAGAAAGCACTTTACTGTTGTGGATGATTTTGCTGGTGTAAGACGAGAGACTGGTGATTCCGATCTCACTCCAGGCGGGCATCTTGAAGAAAATACCCAAGGGCCACTTGGGTATCATGAAATGCAGAGCATGGGCTCAGTCATCTGTATGGTGGCTGAGAATAGAGAGATATGAAAGAAATTATTTCGAATTGCCAGGTATGCGCAGTGCACAGACCAGACCAGAGGGAACCCCTTATCTTGACCAAATTTCCAACCAGACCTTGGGAATGTCTGGGAATGGATCTATTCATGTTTAATGGAAAAAACTACCTGATTGTCATCAATTACTTTTCCAGGTGGATTGAAGTCAAACATTTGTACATAATGCTCGAATGACTGTCTCAGTAGTTATTAGCGATGATCTTTGCAACGCATGCCATTCCCGATCAGATTGTTTCCGATAATGGTCCACAATTTGCAAACGACTACTTTATGAACTTTGCAGAAAACTGTTGATTTGTACATCTTACAAGTTACCCTAGATATCCTCAATCTAATGGTGAAGCTGAAAGAGGAGTCAGAACTATCAAAATACAGTTAAAGAAGAATGAAGATTTTCAAACGGCACTCCTAACTACAGATCTACTCCATCGCTATGTGGATTAGCACCAACAAAACTGTTGAAGGGAAGGAAGCTTTGCACACAACTACCCATCCTACCCAAAAAATTACTTCCAGGGCTAGAAGTCCAGGATTATCAGAGTTCAAGACAGAGAAAAGTGTTACTGAAAGCAACATGCTTATAACTATAACGGGAGATATTGTACCAGGAACCTACCCAAATTAATGGAAGGATAAAAAGAATAGGACAAGGCGAAAGCAGAGAAGGAGTGATCATCCAGAGAGATGATAATTAGCTGAGTTTTTATTTAGTACATACTTCAGAAAGTACTGTAAGAAGAAACCGGAGAAATCTTATTTCTATTCATCAAAGTCGTCAATCAGTCATACATTTGGATGAAGATGTTCAGTCTGAATTTCAGAAAGTCCCGGATACTACAAACCTCAGTGAAGACAATCCAAGTCAAGAAACAAGAGTTCAGAGAACTGACTGATTTTCCAAGTCTGACAACAACACGATCAGAGAGAGTTATGAAGCCTCCTGACAGATTGAATCTGTGATGTCAGAGACTTGGGGAGAGATAGGGTAGTGTGTAAAAGTAAAAATTTAATGTACAAAAAAAAATGGACAAAGACTTGGGAGAACTATATAAAGGTTTGAAAGGGTTAATGTTTGGGACAGTGTGAGTAATACCTCCCGCTCTGATGTAAGAGATCACAAGAGAGACTTGAAGGAGAAGCAGTATGGCATCCGTGGAGTTAGACATACTTGTATGAAGCTGTATATAGTTCCTTTAATATGCAATAATCTAGTTATTGTTAAAACTTAACAAAGACTCAGTAATCTCTCCTAGCTAGACTAGCCGAACGTACAACATGAGCTATTAGATAATGCCATTTATTTTACCAGTTGTCTGTTTAATAGCTGAAATTTATGGTGTTTTCTTCAAGTTGTGGCTTTCTGTGAGCCATCCTAGTATAAAGAGTTCCCCCGAGTAACCTTCATTTTACTGGGCACTGTGTTTGGATAGTTTGCTGTGACTGCTTGGTGATATTCAGATGGAAATCATCAAAACCTATTTTGATTGCTCAGATTAGTGCAAGACTCTCAATCTTCCATTTCTAGAGGTTATTCAGAATTGACATCAGCATGAGGCTATATTTTATACTATCATCTTTGACTGTATAATTGTAAATCGTGTTAACATTGAACTGAACTGATCTCTTTTGACTATGTTCTGAAGGAGAATTGAGTGAGCGGACCCTTGTATGTGCAGGAATTTCTTAAGCCATGAACATGTTAATTTAGTCATGAACATGTTAATATGGCTGCATTAAAGTGCACATCTTAACCGTAATCTAACGTAGCAGACAAAGTCCCTTTTTCCCTATCCACCAAATCTGCAAACATCCATTCCCTTTCCTTCTCATTTGCACTGGCATTCTTTCATGTCATATCCCACTCCCAACCTTAAGTTTTCTTTTGCAGTTAGCTGTAATTTTTCTTCGTTTGTGCAGAAATTGCCCAAATCTGGCATTTGTCTTACTAGTTAGAAAATTGGTTATTATGTGACAAATAAACTCCACATTAATTTGCATTAATTAGCTTCAAATGTTGTAGCTGATGAAATAGAACTGAGTGGACAGCATTTGTTTTTAAAGTAAGCAAATATACTTAAAGAAGTAGAGCTAGTGGATTTACCCAACATATAAAGTAATGGGATATTAACTGAAGAAATGGGCAGCAAAAACAAAGGATGAATATCACACAAATTGAAACACTAGCAAATTATTTCTAAAATAAACAAAAGCAGCAGAAACAAAGTATTGTTCTTTCCTTTCCTTGAATTTCTTACCAGTATGAAAACCTTATTAATCTAAATTGTTCGTTGGAAATACAAACCAATTTTCTTTTTCTGTTTCAGAATTTTCAAAATGATCAGTTCCTTCCCCAAATTTATTCCTGGATTTGAATACACTTGGTCTTTTATATCCCAGGAAAGTATGACTGGGACTTGCTGGATTTTGAAAATTTGACTACTCAAATTTTTTTTAAAAAAGCTGTCGGCTACCTATAATCTGAACCAATTGCATAGCATTGTTTAGGTTTGAAGTCTTCCCATCTCCAGCTTGTAATCAATAAAAATGGCAGTATTAAAATAGACTTACTACAGGAATCTAAACTGCCGGTTTTGTTTAATTGCTTATGTAGTGTGACTGGATTTAAAGGAACAAATGCTGAAACAAAACTAGAAAAAATATTTGATTCTAACACACTTCCATTTCCCAGATTAAATAGCGGGTTTATAGTTATGCAGTAAACGTGAGCAGTTAAAAAAAAAAATTATTTTACAGATACTTCTTCTTGGTTTACAACGCATCTGTTCTATATTGGAGGTTGATCAGGCCATTTCTAAAGCCTGGCTTCTGTATCCATGTGGTCACAAGTCTCCATGAAGTTATCAAAGGATTGCAGTTCATTCAAGACTTGGACTATGAATGGAGGGCTCAATTAAAGATGTAAGCTACTTATTTTTTTCCACTGTGAAACTACATTTTTAACTCAAAATTGTATCATCAATCAATATAAATGCATACTGTTAGCATTGTAATAATTATAACTTAGTGGTTTCAAGCTTCTATTTGTAATATTTCAGTAAAACAAATAATATCAATGTATTGTGTTCTGGATATTGAATTTAAAAATGGGGGGTAATTGCATATATTATAAAATTCTTTTATTTTTATTGCTACTGAAGAGAAACTTCCAAGCAATCTTTTTAGTGTTCAACATTGATTATTATGAAAGTAAAGAGCTGATATTTGATACATTGTAATGTACTTTACTGCTAAATATAACAAATAGTTAGCAGTATCTGGGCTTTATTTATTTATTTTATTTATTTTGAGATACAGCACTGAAACAGGCCCTTCGGCCCACCGAGTCTGTGCTGACCAAGAACCACCCATTTATACTAACCCTACAGTAATCCCATATTCCCTACCACCTACCTACACTAGGGGCAATTTACCTATCAACCTGCAAGTCTTTTGGAGGTGGGAGGAAACCGGAGCACCCGGCGGAAACCCACGCAGACACAGGGAGAACTTGCAAACTCCGCACAGACAGTACCCAGAATTGAACCCGGGTCCCTGGAGCTGTGAGGCGGCGGTGCTAACCTTTTAGCTGCACTTGGGGTATGTCTTGCACTTTGGTAGCATTGGGGAATGGACTTGGACTTTGGTACCACTGGGAATGGCCTTGGGTTCGGCAAAACTGGGGTGGCAGCCTGTCGTTTAGCCATACTGCAGGTGGCTTATGGACTTTAGCAACATGGGGGAGTTGTATTTAATCTGGCATCATTGTAGAAGGGCATCATGGAGATTGGCAGTACTGTGGAAGGTGAAACTAAGGTTTGCTACAATTGGGCTTGAATATGAAATTTGGCTTACTGGTATTTGTTAGCCATGAGGGGAGGGACAGGAATTAACATAACAGTATGACAAATGTGTCAGCATGACAGATTCACTAATGTCATTAGCCCTGACCTAAAGCATCTTTGGAGGTCTGATGCACCAAATGAGTGTTGTTGTTTCATCTTTATTGATCCTATGGTGCTTCTTCTGGCTTTGACACTAAACTCATCACTCTGTGGTATTGACTCATGCACAGCCGAAACAGTCATGTTCAGTTCCCATTCTGTGCTAGCTTTGTTAGTGCCAGCTCTGGCAGCAGCAGGAGTGCTACAATTTGTGTCAGTGCCCCTGAACTAGGGAAAGGGAAAATTTAACTTGGGTTGTCTTACTTCTGGGAGTGGGTGTGTGCTGGAAGGCTCTTCATAAATGAGAGGATGGACATAATTTAAAATCAATTATGTAGTACTACATTTTTTAAATAAAGTTTCAAACAATTTCTAATTCTTTTTCAGTGCACTTATTGAATGTTATTTAGATGCTGGAAAAATAAAAGAGGCGTCAATATTTGCCGAAAGTGCAGCAGAATTTATTGAAGCTAATGTACCACATATGTATAAGAAGATATTTTCCATACAGGTAAAAGGCCTTTACTTAAGACATTTTTTAGAAATACAGATTTTATACTGCATACTGAAAAGCGAAAAGCTGAAAAGCGAAAATATTCAAATAGTAATAGAATAAGTTATGTAGGTTTAATCAGGATTGTTTTACATTATTTTATTGTCATAATAGTGTACAAAATGAACATATGATCATACGAATTAGGGGCAAGAGTAGGCCACTTGGCCCCTTGAGCCTGCTCCACATTTCAAGAAGATCATGGCTGATCTGATAGTAACCTCGATTCCACATTCCCGCCTACCCCGATAACCTGTCAACTCCTTTCTTATCAAGAATCTATCTACCTTTTCCTTAAAAATATTTAAAAACTCTGCTTCCATTAACTTTTGACGAAGAGTGTTCCAAAAACTCAAAACCATCAGAGAAAAAATTTCTCCTCATCTCTGCCTTAAATGGGCAACCCCTTATTTTTAAATAGTGACCCCTAGTTCTAGATTCTGCCACAAGGGGAAACATCTTTTCCACATCCACCCCGTCAAGACCCCTCAATCTAGTTGCCTTTTACTGTTCTAAACTCCGTTGAATACAAGCCTAGGTGATCCAAGCTGGTAAGATTCTTTTTTTTCATTCATTCATGGGATGTGGGCATCATTAGCCAGGCCAGCATTTAGTGCCCATCTCTAATTGTCCTTGAGGAGGTGATGGTGAGCTGCCTTCAGTCCATGTGGGGTAGGTACACCCACAGTGATGTTAGGAGGTGAGTTCCAGGATTTTGACTTAATAGTATAAGAGCCATAACTTGCTTGCATAGGACCATCTGTTTTTAGCTAAACTGGGGTCCGTCTCAAAAATCAGAAACTCAACATTAAATAGTCTTTCATTTATTTTTGTTAAAATTTCATTTTGAATCTGTAATAAAATTATAAGGACAGACGTATCAGGTGGTGCAATGCAGAATATATTTTTCTGCTGATAAAGTGAGCCCATTAGAGTTTAATTGTTTGGTGAGGAAATTGCAATTTGAGGTCTGTTAAAGTTTAATTGCTTTTCAGGCTAGTCAGAACTTGGAATAGTGAAATGTCTTGCTATATCAGTTGATTAGTTTCTAGAGCCCTGCAAATGAAATTATCTTAGTGATTAGATTAGATTAGAGATACAGCACTGAAACAGGCCCTTCGGCCCACCGAGTCTGTGCCGAACATCAACCACCCATTTATACTAATCCTACACTAATCCCATATTCCTACCAAACATCCCCACCTGTCCCTATATTTCCCTACCACCTACCTATACTAGTGACAATTTATAATGGCCAATTTACCTATCAACCTGCAAGTCTTTTGGCTTGTGGGAGGAAACCGGAGCACCCGGAGAAAACCCACGCAGACACAGGGAGAACTTGCAAACTCCACACAGGCAGTACCCGGAATCGAACCCGGGTCCCTGGAGCTGTGAGGCTGCGGTGCTAACCACTGCGCCACTGTGTCGCCCCCAAATTTTAGATATGATAAGTATTTAGATCTTCTTTTCAATAATTGAAAATTGCACACTGTGAAACACTTGTTGAAGAGTCAAAATCTTTTAGTTTATATAAGGGTGGCTGTTAACTAAATAACCATGTTTCTAGATTTCTAAGTATGTGAGACCAAATAGTTTTACTTCTTGATTCATTACTTTTGGGAATACCTTTTTTAAAGATGAAATTGTTGATCTTTAGGTGTATCACAAGCTTGTGGATCTTAACGTAGTGGCTAAAGATGTCAATGGGTCCATCAAACTGACAGTAATTTATAAAATTCAGAGGCTGAAATCGTAAGTATCTGGCTTATGTTTTTTTCTTTTTCAAGAAGAAGCAATAACAGTATAAATTGCAGGAAACGTATGAAATTGAACTGTATTTTCTGGTCAGCAGTGAATCAATGGCCCCAGCCATTTGTTGCACTTGCCCATAGACTTTTGTGGCCTTTTGCACTGGAATTTCCTCTCAGCTAACTATCGAAAAAAAAAATCCTCCCTCTACACTGCATCTGGGACCTGTGTGAGCAGGGCAAGCAACAGTTTCTTGTTAACCAATCAGATTGGTTAATTGTTGATGTACATCACAGAGTCTGGCTCATGTCATACCCCGTAAAGACATATCATATTCCTACTTTTAAGATACAAACTTTATTCTTTGAAATTGACTTTTCCTTTAAAAAGTGGTCAATGTGCTGCAAGATGTCCACTGAAGGTCAGCTGACTTGGCCTGTATATTCAAACTGTCTCAAAAGGACAAAAGGATACATTCCAGACTAAGAGGTGTCATATCCACCCATCCTGAAACCATCAAGAGACATTCCTGAATTGAATGGGTTCTTCTGAAACAAAGAAGGTGTGAAGTAGCCACAGCATAACAAGATTATACCCATTCAGACATCAATGGGTGGCCATGGAGGGGATAGGGCCATGTGCCAACTAATATAGACATCTAATTTGATGGATTTTAACCTTTTATAAGGCAATCCTCTGCAGAGGGAGAGAGAGAGAGAGAGAGAGAGAGAGGGGGGGGGGGTGGGCGGGGGATGGAGATCACAGCAGCCTCACAGAAGAAGTCCAGCCAAGGGCTGTGGAAAAATCTAGTCGAAACAAGAAGCAGCAGCTTCTATACTTCAACCTAGTGCAGCAGAGAACTGAAAGTGATGCCCCCTCCAATCTGAAATCTTAACCACCAGAAATCTACAACACGTAAACAAATTGATGACGACAAACAACCCAGGCCTGCATTTTAGAAGAGACTGTTCTACTTAGAAGATTCAACAGGTTTACTGTAAACAATGAACACCTACCATAAAACCTATCTACCCGACCCAAACCTGACTACATGTGTTGGGTTCGCATCAGGTTGGGTCTATATTTTGTGTCCAGCATTCGGGGCTCAGGTTGGGTTGGGTTTTGTTTTGTATTGTTTTCTTGTTAATCTATGTTTTGACGCAATTTTTTTTCGATATTAATAAGATGTTTGATATTTTTGGGTCAGGTAGGGTATGAAAAAAAATTGAAGGGCTCTGGCCTGGGTCGGGTTCGAAATGGCTGTGGTCAGGTCGGGCCTGGGTCGGATTTTAATTTTATACCCAAGCCAGGCTTTAACCTACCACATCTTGAACTCTTACCCTTTACCTTCTATCTATCTTCTCTTGAAAGTGCGTATGAGAGTGAATGCATGCAAAAGTGGTGTTGGGAACATTTCGGGGAACGAATATTGTTCAATAAATAGTTAATCTACTGTTTTAAACCTAAAAGAAAACCGGCCACTGTCTGCTTAACTAGCAAGTAAAACACTCGGGCTAACTCATCGTTTTAAACAAAATGCAGTTGTGGTCAGTTGGGAGGTGAACAGCAGGAACTACCCACACCCCTTATCACCTCTTTGTAACAGCAATAACAGAAATGTGATTTAAAAATGGTGAGGACTGGACACTGAATATTCAAAGATAGGTGGTGCCAGTTAAAATATTGAATTCAATGTCAAATCAGGTATAGAACAAAAAATAGAGAGAAGAAAAATTGGATTGAGAGAGATAAAAGAGAGCAAGATAACATTTTTAAAAATTTAGTCTCTAACAATTAAAATCTGAAGGAATGTGACTCCACACTTGTTTAAATTAATTTTCAGTGCCAGATGCAGTGGCAGTAATTAAGACTTATCGTGCTGTAAAAAGGGTGCCTACACTGGTATGTACAAGCTGTACGAGTTTAGTGCGCATATATCAGGTTGGTACTCTTTGGTTTATTTTGGTATTTCCATCTCTACACTTCCTGTACGTGTAGCATACCTTTTTTTGCCTCAGCTCTAACCAAATGGATTCTGTCCTTGCCCCATCAAGGACCTCCTTTCTTTCTAACACTACAATGTCTTCCCTAATCAGTACTGCCACCCCACCTCCCTTTTTTTCCTTTCCTATCTTTTCTAAACACTTTGCATCTTTGAATATTCAGTGTCCAGTCCTCACCATTTTTAAATCACATTTCTGTTATTGCTTATTCACCACACTTTGTGTGTTTACCCATATGTATTCTAAAACTGACTTGGTATTCCTCGCAGTTCTTCTTAGTCTGCTCCTTTCTAATTTGGTACTGCTTTCTGCTCTAGTTGTATCGAGCACTCTCACTTTATGCATCTCATTCCTCTTTTCAACTTCTGTATGCTGGTGCCAATCCCCCTGCCAATTTAGTTTAAATCCTCTCCAGCCACACTAGTGAACCTCCCTGTGTGGACATTTGTCCCAGTCCTGTTGAGGTGCAGCTCATCCCTTTTGAATAGGTGCTTCCTGCCCCAGAACTGGTCCCAATGCCCCAGGAATTTGAAGCCCTCCCTCCTGCAACTTGTCTCAATGCAATATTGATCCTGCCTATCTTCCTATTTCTACTCTCACTATCATGTGGCACTGGGAGTAATCCAAAGATTACTACCTTCAGACCCTACTTGTTAACTTCATCCCTTGCTCCTGAAAATCTGACCATAGGACCTCAATACCTGCCCTCTCTATGTTGTTGGTATTGATGTGTACCAAAGTTTCTGGCTCACTCCCTTCTGCCTGCAGAATATTCTGCACCCTCCCTGTGATGTCCTTTACCTAGCACCACGGAGACTACACATGTGGGACTCGGGATGATGGTTACAGAAATGCCTGTCTGTCCGCTGAACTGTGGAATCTCCTATAACAGCTGCATTTCTACTCTTTGCTCTTCCCTTCTGTGCATTCCTTGCCCATTGGTGCCATAGTCTGGGCTGCACTCCTTCAAGGTGCCATCTCTTCCAGCAATCTTCAGTGCTGAATACTGGTTTGAGAGTGGCACACACCCTGAAGACTCCTCCACTTCCTGCCTCTTCCTATGCTTCTGGATCGCCACCCATCTGTTATCCTGAATTGCTTGTGGGGTGACTACCTCCTAGAATGTATGGTCCAGGAAGCTGTCATCCTCACTGATGCTCCTCAGTGACTCCAATTGCCCCATAAATTCAGAATTCCTAAGCTTAAGCTCAAGCAGCTGGAGACACTTTCTATATACATGGCCATGAAGTGTCCTGAAGTTCCCACACGGCGCAGGAATTGCAAGCAACAGGTCTCAGCTGCCCATCCATGATGTAAAAAATCTCTATTCTCCTCTTAGCAGCTAATTTAGTATCTTGTTTAAACTATTAATTTTAATTTAATGCCTGCAGACCTAACACCATTATTATTAATTAAGGCTGAAAGTGAAGACAAAAACACTTTGTCCTTATCAGAGAACTCCTTGACGCTGATGCTGCTGTGCTAGTTGCTCACATGGAAACTCAGCTACAAAGACTTATGGACTGTCTCGTGCCTGTAACTTGTTCTTCTTGGCCATAAGCATTAAGAAAACCGTGATCATGGGACAAGGTGCTGCATCTCCACCCCTGATCACACTAAATAACACCCCACTGGAAGTGGTTAGCACATTCTGCTACCTTGGGTCCATGGTGACAGACAATCTGTCCCGTGATGCAGAGCTCAATACACCAATAGGGAAAGCAGCTATCGCCTTTGGCCGACTTGCGAAACGCACGTGCGATAACACCAAGCTGTCCCTTAGGATCGAGCTGATGGTTTATAAGGCCAGTGTTCTCAGCACCTTGCCATATGGTTGTGAAACATGGGTGACTTACAGCTACCAGGAAAAGAAACTCAATAATTCCCAACTTTGCTGTTTGCAGCGCATTATGGGTATATCCTGGCAGGATAAAATCCCAAATGTGGCAGTCCTCAAAGGCAGAGCTCCCAAGTGTGTTGGCACTAATCAAACAGAGGTGGCTTCAGTGGATCGGACTCGCCCACAGAGTGGAAGGTGGTCACATACCCAAGGACCTCCTGTATGGTGAAGTAGCCAGGGTCAGCCGACCAGTGGGGTGCCCAAAGCTCCACTTCAAGGATGCTTGCAAGGATAACATTAAGTCATTAAATGTTGACAATTGCATCTGGGAGTCACTAGCTAGTGAAAGAGAAAAATGGCGACACATCCTGTGGACTGGTGTGCACTACCAAGATGTCCTTTTGCTACAGTAACTTGGCAACAGGCGCCAATGTCAAAAACAACAACTCACAGCATCACATGGCAGCTTCACGTGTGGCAGTTGTGGCAGAAACTGTCTCTCAAGGATTGGTCTTCAGAGCCATCAGTAAAGGTGCAACAAGAGAAGACACCCCACCTAAATGGATTGTTTATTGCATGTCCATCATCTTTCGTAGATGGAAGGACGCCGACCAAACAACTATTATACTTAACCCTGCGCGTGCTGGTGATACTTTTTTTAACCTTGCTCCCTGATGCTCACACTCTCTCCACTTTGCTGCTCTGTTCCCAAACTCCTTCAGCTACACGCTGCTCACCATGGGACTTTCCGAGCAACCAGTTACCTTTCTGCTGTCCTGGGACGTCACTCCGTGAATTTTTTTGTTAATTTGCTGTCGCATTGCTCTCTGACACTTTTTACTCCTGCAGGCTCACTTCCTCTCTCTTCCCCCTGACTCTTGTGCCACTTGTGTCTGTTGCTCACCAGCACTGTTTTCTATCAGCTCGCTCTCCATCTAACTCCTGCTGGCTCCCCACTGCCACTTTTACCTGTTGGTCTCCGGCACTGTTTACCCTCAGGCTCACTCTCTCTGTAAAAACTTTTATCTTCCCTGCAGCTGAAAGGTAACCTTACAGGTTCAGCAACCTGCCTGTTGAATACTTCACTGCAAACATCTCCCTGCTCTTCTTAAAATGATATTGGGCCCTATGGCTCCTGTTGGGAATACTGTCATTAATTCAGGTGTCATCATCCATCACCTGTGTACTCACTGCACAGCTGCTGAGTGTGTCGGGTTAATTTTCCTCCCCTTCTTCTGTTTATTGGCCTGTCTGCTCTAGAATATCACTGACCAGCTGCCTGGTGTGCAGTGCTTCTACTCCCGGGCACTACCAGTTACTGGGACGGCCGACACCATGCACCCAAATTGTGACATCACAGCAACGGGTCCCATTGATATTATTTCATGGACCCCTGAAAATTCTCTACCAACCCCACGTGACCACGGATCCCAGTTTGAGAACAACTGTGCTAGTCTACAGTAGATTCTGCATAACATTTCAAGCTTGGACTGACAAGTGACAGGTAACATTTGTGCCATGTAGGAGCCAGACAATGCCAACCTCCAATAAGAAAATGTTCCACATATCTCACAGCCTTCAATGGCACCAGCAACATTGAGTTCCCAACTATCCATATCTTGCGGGTCACCATTGTATGCTCATGAATAATATTAATATCTGACTAAGAGTTGCTCACTTTCTGGCCCCTGAAAGGTTGTCCACCATCTATAAGACACAAGTCAACAGTGGAATAGTATACTTAACACTTGTCTAGATGGATGCAACCTCAGTTTGGCATCAACCAGTACAGAGCAGTTTGCTTAAATGCTATCTCTGCCGCTGGACCCCATGCCCACTCATTCCACGACTGATGCACTGTAGCCGCAGTGTGTACAATCTATAGGATGCACTGTACCAACTTGCCTAGCTTCCTTCAATAGTATGTTCCAACCCTGTAACGTCCATCACTAAGCAGGACACGCAGCAGAATTGGGGAATGCCATCACCTCCAACTCTGCATCTTGGACAGAAAATGCCATTCCTTGAACACTGTTGAATCAGTATTCTGGTGGGGATACCATCAGCACATGGACTACAGAGATATAAGAAGAACGTCCATCGCCACCTTCTGAGGCTAACTATGATGGACAATGTATCCTAAGAACAAATAAAAAATCTGTAATTGTGCTGAGGAAATGTCCAGCAGTGTTAAATGTATATTAATTGCATTTAATTGTAAGCAGGTGATGGGCATTAACTGGGGGTAAAAAGGAACAGACTTAAACTATGGTTGTTGGGTAAGGAGGTGCTTGTTGATAATGTGTATCTATGTAAATAAATGCTTATAAATGTGCTTAAAGATTGGCTCCAGTTTTATCCTTCACCACCTGGCTTTCTGGAGTATAACATGGTAGCAGAGTATGGTTGCCTAAAGGTGAAGGTTGGAAACAAAGAAAAAAAACATTTAGACATAAAATTAAATTCCGAGTGGCCATGGTGAAAAATGGCAGAAAGCAAGTGTAAATTGTCAGGTTATGATTATCCTTTGATGTTCTCAGAAGTTGAGCCATATGACTAATGGAATAATGAAGTGGATATGTGGACATAGGTTAAGTCCCTATCAAAGAGGAAACAAGGTATGGCCTTGGCATTGTCACTTCCTACAAGAAGTAAAATCAGAAGTGAAGCATTTTGTGAAATGAATGCCTGCTAGTTGGATAGTGATGAAGGTTTGGACCTTCTATTAGAGTTCATGGATGAAATCTAAAAGAAAGATGATCTGCTGAATCCCTATGAGGCATGGTCAGAAGTTAATAGATTTCAAAAAACATGGAAGAATATATTATGCAATTTAACAGATTATATAAAAGATGGACAAAATTCGATTTATGGACCCCTGGATCAGTACTAGCTGGATTGTGCTAAGGTGTCTCTCATGAACAGGCTACTACTTCTAACTGGTGTTCGGTTCTTGGATAAAGAGACCATGTTGGATCAGATGTCTGCTGCCTTAGAAATTCCTGGGGAAGCAGTCATTTCCTTCAGCTTTCATGGAATAAATGAGACACTCTGTCGGGACACAAAATAGAAAACTCAGTGATTGCCAGATTTCAAAATAGCCCGGACACTGGACACAGGTGTCAATAAAATGAAAAGGCAGAATAAGGATGAAAACACCTTTAGCAGATCTGGCTAATATAGCAAATGGACCCCAGGAATGCCCAAGGAACAGTTAATCAGTGCTTCAGGTGCGACTCGAAGGCAGGATTGTATCGTGGGTTTTGGGACCCTGAAGTTGGGATAAAATGGGGGTCTGATTTTGCACTTGTTGGCAGCGGGACCGGCTCAACAATTTCTACTAGAGGCTGCCTCCTCATTGGCCGCCTCTGGGCTCGCTGTATAATTAAGGATGGTGGGCTGGCTTCCGATGGGGCCGGCAGCAATCTGAGGACCAGCAGCTCTACTGGAAGAGGTGAATTCTGCTGAGGCAGCTTGAGGATCAAGAGGGTGCAGAGGTAAATAAAAAAAAAATCAGAGGGACCAAGCAGGCAGGCCACTTTGGTGCATTCGGGTTGCTTTCCCTGCCTGCGGCCCCCTCCTTGGGACATTGAGCCTCTAACTCCAGTGGTCCTATGGAGAGTCGCAGGGTGGCTGCCTTCATGAAGCTGGCAGCCTCCTCACACGGCGGGGGGTTGTGGCACTGGTCCACTGCTGGAAAGATGCTGGCGGGCTTGAGGAATGGACCCTTGTAGGGTCCTTAAATTTGAATTGGCTGCTTATCTCTGGCGGGCAGCTGCCCGCATTCGATCCCACCGCTGGAAAACTTCCCCGGTGGTACTATGTTGGGGAGATGTTCTGATGTAGTTCCACACTGTTTTCCCACCCCTCCTGCCTCTTAGCTCACCATCTCGGGGCTGGGAAACTCCTGCCCAAAGTATCATTATGTGGGGAACTGCCCAAAGCGAAGAGGCAGGGTCCTCAAAATGACGGTGAAGATCAGGATGAATCCAAACAAACTATACTGGTCAGAGTATAATTACAATTGTAATTAATTGTGATGAATGAACCTAATCATTTTGATTCCCACGTTTGGTAAGTATTGAGTGAAGGGCCACAGAGAGGTTGTTGAGTCTGGGTGGACTTGGGTGTTGGTGGGGGTGGGGGAGCCAGGAGAAATTGTGGACCAGGGTGGATGAGTGGGGCCCTGGAGCGATTGTTGTGTTGGGGTAGATCAGGGAGGAGGGGTGCCAGCAGAGATTGTTGGTGTTGGTGGACTTTGTTTGGGCTGAAACAGACTTTGGGTCATGGTGGTCTTGAGAGTTGGTGGGGCTGGGCGGAAGTGGCCTCAGAGAATCACCTGGTGGGAGTGGGCTTGGGAGAGGTTGCCTGGAGAAAGTGTGTCCAATGATGGAGATCAGACTGCAGGGAGATTAACTGGTTAGCTTGGGGGGTCGGGAGTGGGAAGTTACTCCTGGCTCGTAAGCAGCGCTGGAGAGGCATTTACCTATTTGGTTCAGTTGTTATTGCTTCCCTTCAGGTGTTGGGTTTCCTGAGGCCTGGAAAGCTGACCCACTGCATTACACCCGAAAAACAGATCAGATCTTAAGCACGTAGCTTCAAATGTTTAATGGGGTACCTACCTTTAGAAAGGTGGTGAGTCACCTGCCCCCCTCCCCCAACCTGACTCCATTAAAACTGGAAATGGGTGTGTTGGAGGCACATTGGGATCAGATTTCCCATTTTAAAACTTTTAACCTCATTCTCGCCAGCCTCCTGTCCATCCTGGGGGTGAGGGAGTGCAGGTGGGTTAAAGTTACCCCCTAAATGTGAGCTAAGTTTTAAAATCAAACTCTACAAACCATGAAGAGAATGTGAAATAAACACCAACTGATCCAACAATTCTTTTGATGTATTATGTTTTACATGATTTCTGTTCCCATTCAAGCAAAGATGTTGTCAGCTTAAAATATGGTGTATAGTTCATGCTTTTGGCACATATTCCACTGTACCGTCACAGGATTTGAAATGTTTTCAAATTTTACAGTCACATAAAGTCGTGTACGCTTTGAAGGTACTTTAATTACTTGTTTTACAAATATCTAAGGTTGTAATTTTGACCTTTTCAGTCAATTGGATGCCAAAGAAATTCCAAAAGACTGCACAGTTCAGCTAAATCAGATCTATCAGCTTTTAACATCACATGAAAAAACCTCAGTAGTAATTTTTGAAGATAAGGTAACTGGACAAGAACACCCCACAAACACCGCCCAACTGTCTGAGGATGAAAGGTGAGCTTGGTAAATTTGAATTGAAATCTAATGTTTTTTCCACCACACCAAAAATTTCTAGTCTTTTCCTAATAATGCATGTGTGACAGTCCATGCAGAACCACATCAGCCTGGTCAAATTAACCTAAATGGATTCTTGCATTTGATCCGATATAATTTGCAGAGTTGAACATAAGAACATAAGAAAAAGCCATTCGGCAATTTGAGTTTGTTGTATTAGCATATTCTCTCACCTAACATATCATGCGACTTTATCTAGAACTTTTCTAATTTATTTCAAACGTGTATCGCTCTATATAATACTTTCAACAAATTTAGGTGTATGTCTTCTGCCTGATGTACTTTGTGGGATCATGGGCATCTGTGAAAAAGAAAGCATTTTTGGCTAAGATTTAGCTAGGTATGAATTTATTTAATTCTATTATGGCACATAAACGGTTTAAAAAGTAACTTTACTTACAGAAAAATAGTCCAGTTTGTTTTTTGCCACACAATGCTTGTTTTCACTCGATTTTCCAAGGAAGGAACCAAGCCATTCAATTTGGATACAAATATCTTGTATGATGTGTTCAAAAATGTTTTTGGTTGGTAGCTTGTTTTGAATTTGACAGTTATTTAAAGTTACTGGTTCATTGTCTTGAAGGCCTTCATCAATCTGTTTTTTTCAAACCAGACAGTCTGTCTGGCACCTCAAGAAGAAAGTTATGCCAGATACCTTCCAGAGAAAAACAAAGGAACTGCTATGTTAGAAAGTTACTGATGGATAAGGATAGTAGTTCTGTAATTTTTTTATGCTGTAAGAAGCCAGTTAAATTCAACAGGTTATGTAAAAAGAAATGTATGTTGTTAGGGGTACTATGTTTTTGTTTTGCTACTGTTTAATTTATTTGTTTAGCCTTTAAATTCTTAGGTTTTACTCAACGATATGTCCCCTGTGTCCGAATAAAATTCGGGTTCGGGCCTATCAAATCAAGAACAACTACACATGGAAATTCTTTTAAAAATTAGTTTAATCTTTATTTAAAACAGACTTCAGGTACCAGCAAAGCAACAATTTAACCATAGCGGTAACAGGACATTGTGCTGCATTTCTGTTTTGAGGCAAACTTACCAATGAAACACAGTGATTGCCTCTGTCTCTCTCTCTCTCTGTTCTGGAAGCTATGCCAGCTGCAGCCTCTGCCATCTGTGAAGGATTTGCTATAACTCCCTACCTAAGTTTAGTCCCTCTTATCACTGAGTTGAAGCAGCCCCTCCTTTGTTTCTTTGCTTTCCTTTGAACTTCATACTTGTCTGAACAGATATCTCTTTGATGTGGATGCCCCTGCAATTAGCATTGGTAAACATTATCACCTTTGACCCAGCATATTCATCCTCTTCTAATGGCAATTCAACTCTAGAAGCCATTCCACTTACATGTTCCCAGATTTTTCTGATCCATCTTACATCAGTATTTTGCACATAGGTATCTGCTTGTTATTTTCTTTCCCACACAGGCTCCATTCCAGACATCTCAGACATTGATTTACTGCTTCCAAATATTATAGTTTAAACCTAATTGTTAGTTTTTCTTCCAAACATAAGAATAACATTTTACATGGTTACAATTAAAACAATGGCACAACAATATTACACAAACAGGTCTCTTCAGAAAAGCAGCCTGACTGCTGCAATATCTCTGAGCAACCCTTTTCGTCCTAGTTTTATTTGTTAGTTCATGGGATGTGAGCGTCACTGGCAGGGCCAGCATCCAGCATTTGTTGCCCATCCCTAATTGCCCTTGAGAAGGTGGTGGTGAGGCACCTTCTTGAACAGCTGCAGTCTATGTGGTGTCGGTACGTCCACAATACTGTTAGGAAGAGAGTTCCAGGTTTTTGACCCAGCAATATTGAATGAACGGCAATATACTTCCAAGTCAGGATGGTTTGTGGCTTGGAAGGGAACTTGCAGGTGGTGGTGTTCCAATGCGCCTGCTGCCCTTGTCTTTCTAGGTGGTAGAGGTCAGTGGTTTGGAAAGTGCTGTCGAAGGACTCTTGACAAGTTGCTGCAGTGCACCTTGTCGATGGTACACATGGCTGTCACTGTGCATCGATGGTGGAGAGAGTGAATATTTAAGGTGGTGGATGGGGTGTTGATCAAGTGGGCTACTTTGTCTTGGAAAGTGTCGAGCTGCACTCATCCAGGCAATTGGAGAGTTTTCCATCACGCTCCAGACTTGTGCATTGCAGATGGTGGACAGGCATTGGGGCACCAGGAGGTGAGTTACTCACTGCCGAATTCCCAGCTTCTGACCTGCATTTGTAGCCACAGTATTTATATAGCTGGTCCAGTGAAGTTTCTGGTTACCCTCAGGATTTTGATGGTGGAGGTTTTCAGCGTTGGTAATGCCGTTGAATGTCAAGGGCAGGTAGTTAGATTCTCGCTTGTTTGAGAGGTCATTGGAACTTAAGTGGCAAGAATGTTAATTGCCACTTATCAGGACAAGCCTGACTATTGTCCAGGTCTTTCTGTGTGTGGGCATGGAGTGCTTCAGTATCTGATGAGTGGTGAATGGTACTGAACATCGTACAATCATCCACCAATATCCCATTTCTGACGTTATGTTGGAAGGAAGGTCGTTGATGAAGCAGCTGAAGATGGTTGGGCCTTGCAACCACCAACTGCAAGTTTCCCTCCAAGCCATGTACCATCCTGACATGGAACTATATTGGCGTTCCTTCACCATTGCTGGGTCAAAATCCTGGAACTCCCTTCCTAACAGCACTATGGGTGTACCTACTCCACGTGGACTGCAGCGGTTCAAGAAGGCAACTCACCACTGCCTTCTCAAGGGCAATTAATGATGGGCAATAAATGCTGGCGTAGCCAGTGATGCCCACATCCTATGAACAAATAAAAAAAAAACACTACCCTGAAGATAATAAAAGCAAAATACTGCAGATGCTGGAAATCTGAAATAAAAACAAGAAATGCTGGAAATACTCAGCAGGTCTGACAGCATCTGTGGAGAGAGAAGCAGAGTTAACATTCCAGGTCAGTGACCCTTCATCAGAACTGGCAAAGGCTAGAAATGTAATAAGTTTTAAGCAAATAAAGCAGGGGTGGGGCAAGAGTTAAACAAAGAGGTGTTGAAAGGACAAGGTCACAGAGAATGACTGACCAGAAAGTCATGGAGCAAAGACAAACAGTATGTTAATGGTGTGCTAAAAGACAAAGCATTAGTGCAGAGAGGGTGGTAAATGACCGAAAAAGAGAACAGCCTGGCCCAAAGCACAAACATGAAAAAAAACAGTGGGTAGGCACATGGTAAAAAAATGAATGATGAAACAAAATAAAATAAACAAATAAAAAAGAAAAAATAACTAAAAATAAAAAGTGGGGTGGGTGCTGTCATGCTCTGAAATTATTGAACTCAATGTTCAGTCCGGCAGGCTGTAGTGTGCCTAATCGGTAGATGAGATGCTGTTCCTCGAGCTTGCGTTGATGTTCACTGGAACACTTCAGCAATCCCAGGACAGATATGTGGGCATGAGAGCAAGGGGCGGTGTTGAAATGGCCAGCAACCGGAAGCTCAGGGTCATGCTTTTGGACTGAGCAGAGGTGTTCCGCAAAGCAGTCACCCAATCTGCATTTGGTCTCCCCAGTGTAGAGGAGACCACATTGTGAGCAGCGAATACAGTATGCTACCCTGAGGAACTCTTGCAGCAATGTCCTGGGGCTGAGGTGATTGGCCTCCAACAAACGCAACCATCTTCCTTTGTGTTTGGTATCATTCCGACCAGTAGAGAGTTTACCCCCTGATTCTCAGTAACTTCAATTTTGCTTAGGCTCTTGGATGCCACACTCAATCAAATGGTGCCTTGATGTCAAGGGCAGTCACTCTCATCTCACCTGTAGAATTCAGCTGTTTTGTCCATGTTGGGACCAAATGTGAAATGAGGTCTGGAGCTGAGTGCTGCTGGTGGAACCCAAACTGAGCATTGGTGAGCAGGTTATTCCTGAGCAAGTGCCACTAGATAGCACAATCAACGACACCCTCCATCACTTTGCTGATGAACTAGAGTCGACTGATAGAGCGGTAATTGGCCAGATTGGATTGGTCCTGCTTTTTGGGAAAGGGCATAGCTGAGCAAGTTTCCACATTGTCAGGTAGATGCCAGTGTTGTATCTGTACTGGAACAGCTTACCTAAGGACATGGCTAGTTCTGGAGCACAAGTCTTCAGAACTACAGCTGGGATGTTGTCAGGGCCCACAGTCTTGGCTGCATTCAGTACCTTCAGCTGTTCAGCTACATGGAATGAATCGAATTGGCTGAAGACTTTCATCAGTGATGCTGGGAAACTCAGAAGGAGACAGGGATGAATCATGCACTTGGCACTTCTGGCTGATGATAGTTGCACATGTTTCAGCCTTTGTCTATTGCACTGACATGCTGGACTGCTCCATCATTGAAGAAGGGGATGTTTGTGGAGCCTTCTCCTCTGGTTAGTTGTACAATTGTCTACCACTATTCATGGTCAGATGTGACAGGACTGCAGATCTTTCGTCTGATCCATTGGTTGTGGGATCGCTTAGCTCTGTCTAGTGCATGCTGCTTCTGCTATTTAGCATGTATATAGTCCTGTGTTAAAGCTTCACCAGGTTGGCACCTAATTTTTAGGTATGCCTAGTTTGTTCCTGGCATGCTTTCCAACACTCCTCATTGACCAGGGCTAATCCCAGGCTTGATGGTAATGGGAAAGTGAGGGATATGTCAGGTCATGAGGGGGCGGCAAAGTGGTTAGCATTGCAGCCTCACAGCTCCAGCGACCCGGGTTCAATTCTGGGTACTGCCTGTGTGGAGTTTGCAAGTTCTCCCTGTGTCTGCGTGGGTTTCCTCCGGGTGCTCCGGTTTCCTCCCACAAGCCAAAAGACTTGCAGGTTGGTAGGTAAATTGGCCATTATAAATTTCCCCTAGTATAGGTAGGTGGTAGGGAAATATAGGGATAGGTGGGGATGTTTGGTAGGAATATGGGATTAGTGTAGGATGAGTATAAATGGGTGGTTGATAGTCAGCACAGACTCGGTGTGCCGAAGGGCCTGTTTCAGTGCTGTATCTCTAAACTAAACTAAAAAAATGGTTGAATACAATTCTGCTGTTGCTGATGGCCCAGAGCTCCTCATGGATGCCTAGTTTTGAACTGCTGGTTCTGTTCTGAGTCTATCTCATTTAGCATAGTGGTAGTACCACGCAACATGATGGACAGTATCCTCCGTGTGAAGTTGGATCTACGTCTTCACAAGGATTGTGCGGTGGTCACTCCTAACAATACTGCCATGGACAGATTTATCTGCGACAACTAGATTGGTGAGAGTGAGGTCAATTAGTTTTTTTTCCTTTTTGCTTCTTCTCTCACCACCTGCTGGAGACCCAACCTGGCAGATATGTCCTTCAGACCTCGGCCAGCTTGGTCAGTAGTGGTGCAACTGAGCCACTCTTCGTGATGGACATTGAAGTCCCCACCCATTCTGTGCCCTTCCTCCCCTCAGTGCTTCTTCCAAGTGGTGTTCAACATGGATGAGTACTGATTCATCAGCTGATGAAGGGTGGTAAGTGGCATTCAGTAGGGAGTTTACTTGCCGATGCTTGACATGATGCCATGAGACTACTTGGGGTTCAACAGGCCACTGCCTCACGACTGTATACCACTGTGCCGGTGGAACAGGACATACCCAGGGATGGTGATTGAGGAGTTTTAAAAAATTTATTCGTTCAGGAGATGTGGGTGCCACTGGCTATGCCAGCATTTATGCCCATCCATAATTGCCCTTTAGGTGAGCTGCCTTCTTGAACCGCTGCAGTCCTTGGGGTGTAGGTACACCAAAAGTGCTGTTAGGAAGGGAGTTCCAGATTTTGACCCAGCTACAGTGAAGGAACGGCAATATAGTTCCAAGTCAGGATGGTGTGTGATTTGGAGGGGAACTTGCAGGTGGTGACGTTCTCATGCATCTACTGCCCTTGTCCTTCTTGGTGGTATAGGTCGTGGGTTTGGAAAGTGCTGTCGAACTTGCTGAGTTGCTGCAGTGCATCTTGTAGATGGTACACACTGCTGCCACTGTGTGTTGGTGGTGGAGGGAGTGAATGCTGGATGGGGTGCCAATCAAGAGGGCTGCTTTGTCCTGGATGTTGTTGAGCTTCTTGAGTGTTGTTGGAGCTGCACCCATCCAGGCAAGTGGAGCGTATTCCATCACACTCCTGACTTGTGCCTTCTGGATGGTGGACAGGCATTGGGGAGCCAGGAGGTGAGTTACTTGCTGCAGAATTACCATACTCGGACCTGCTTTTGTAGCCACAGCATTAATATGGCTGGCCCAGTTCAGTTTCTGGTCAATGGTAACCCTTAGGATGTTGTTAGTGGGAGATTCAGTGATGGTAATGCCATTGAACGTCAAGGGGAGATGGTTAGATTCTATCGTTGCAGATGGCCATTGCCTGGCACTTGTGTGGCGTGAATGTTGCTTGTCACTTATCAGACCAAGGCTGGATGTTGTCCAAGTCTTGCTGCATATGGACACTGGCTGCTTCAGTATCTGAGGAGTCGCGAATGATGCTGAACATTGTGCAATCATCAGCGAACATCCCCACTTCTAACCTTATGATGGAGGGAAGGTCATTGATGAAGCAGCTGCACATGGTTGGGCCTAGGACTCTACTCTGAGGAACTTCTGCAGTGATGCCTTGGGATTGAGATGATTGACCTCCAACAACCACAACCATCTTCCTTTGTACTATGTATGTCTCAAACCAGTGAAGAGATTTCCCCCTGATTCCATTGACCCCAGATTTGCTAAGGCGACTTGATGCCATACTTGGTCAAATGTTTCCTTGATGTCAACGGCAGTCACTCTCACCTGACCTCTGGAATTCAGCTCTTTTGTCCATGTTTGAACCAAGGCTGTAATGTGGCCAGGAGCTGAGTGGCTCTGGCAAAACCCAAATTGAGCGTCAGTGAGCAGGTTTTTGCTGAACAAGTGCCACGTGATAGCACTTTCGACGACCCCTTCCATCACTTTGGAAGTAGACTAATATGGCAGTAATTAGCTGGGTTGGATTTGTCCTGCTTTTTGTGCACAGGATATACCTGGGCAATTTCCACATTGCCGGTTAGATGCCAGTGTCATAGCTGTACTGGAACAGCTTGGCTAGGGGCGCAGCTAGTTCTGGAGCACAAGTCTTCATTACTATTGCCGGAATATTGTCAGGGCCCATGTCCTTTGCAGTATCCAATGCCTCCAGCCATTAGTTGATATCACTTGGAGTAAATCGGATTGGCTGAAGATTGACTTCTGTGATGCAGGGACCTCGGGAGGAGGCCAAGATGGATCATCAACTCGGCACTTCTGGCTGATGGTGATTGTAAATGCTTCTGCCTTGTCTTTTGCACCGATGTTCTGGGCTCCCCCATCGTTGAGGATGCGGATAATTGTGGAGCCTCCACTTCCTGTCAGTTGTTTATTTGTCCACCGCCATTCACAACTGGATGTGGTAGGATTACAGAACTTAGATCTGTTCCGTTGGTTGTGAGATCACTTAGACTTGTCTATTGCATGCTGGTTCCACTGTTTGGCATGCAAGTAGTCCTGTTTTGTAGCTTCACCAGGCTGACACCTCATTTTTAGGTAGGCCTGATTCTGCTCCTGGCGTGCCCTCCTGCACTCTTCATTGAACCAGGGTTGGTCCCACGGCTTGATGGTAATGGTAAGGCGGGGATATGCTGGGCCATGAGGTTACAGATTGTGGTTGAATACAATTCTTCTGCTGCTGATGGCCCACAGCGCCTCATGGATGTCCAGTTTTGAGTTGCTAGATCTGTTTGAAATCTATCACAGTGGTAGTGCCACACAACACGATGGTGGGTACCCTCTGTGAAGACAGGATTTCGTCTCCACAAGGACTGTGCGGTGGTCACTCCTACCAATACTGTCATGGACAGATGCAACAGTTAGATTGGTGAGGACGAGGTCAGGTATGTTTTTCCCTCTTGTTGGTTTCCTTACTACCTGCCACAGACCCAGTCTAGCAGCTATGTCCTTGAGGACTTGGCCAGCTCGGTCAGTAGTGGTGCTCCTGAGCCACACTTGGTAATGGACAATGAAGTCCCCAACCCAGAGTACATACTGCGCCCTTGCTACCCTCAGTGCTTCTTCCAATTGGTGTTCAACATGGAGAAATGCTGATTCGTCAGCTGAAGGGGGGTGGGGGGCAGTTGGTGGTAATCAGCAGGAGGTTTCCTTGCCCATGTTTGACCTGATGCCATGAGACTTCATGGGGTCCGGAGTCAATGTTGAGGACTCCCAGGGCAACTCCCTCCCAACTGTATACCACTGTGCTGCCACCTCTGCTGGGTCTGTCCTGCCAGTTGGGCAGGACAAACCCAGGGATTGTGGTGGTGGTGGTGGTGGTGTCTGGGACATAGTCTGTAAGGTATGATTCCGTGAGTATAACTATGTCAGGTTGTTGCTTGACTAGTCCGAGGGACAGCTCTCCCAACTTTGGCGCAAGCCCCCAGTTGTTGGTAAGGAAGACTTTGCAGAGTTGACAGGGCTGGGTTTGCCATTGTCATTTCCGGTGCCTAGGTCGATGCCGGGTGGTCCGTCTGGTTTCATTCCTCTTCTTAGACTTTGTAGTGGTTTGATACAACTGAGTGGCTTGCTCAGCCATTCCAGAGGGCATTTAAGAATCAGCCACATTGCTGTGGGTCTGGAGTCACATGTAGGCCAGACCAGGTAATGACGGCAGATTTCTATCTCTATAGGACATTAGTGAAGCAGATGGATTTTTACAACAATCGACAATGGTTTCATGGTCACCATTAGACTAGCTTTTTAATTCCAGATTTCTTAATTGAATTCAAATTTCACCATCTGATGTGGTGTAACGTATGATTCAGTGAGTGTGATTATGTCAGGCTGTTTGCTTAACTCATCTATGGGACAGCTATCTCAATTTTGGCACGTCCCCAGATGTTAGTGAGGAGCGCTTGGCAGAGTTGACAGGGCAGGGTGTGCCTTTGTTGTTTCCGGCGTGCAGGTCGATGCTAGGTAGTCTATCTAGTTTTATTTTTTACTTTTCTGCAGCGGTTTGGTGCAACTGAGTGGTTTGCGAGGCCATTTCAGAGGGCAGTTCGGAGTCAACTACATTGTGGTGGATCTGGAGTCACATGCAGGCCAGACTGGGCAAGGATGGCAGATTTCCTTCCCTGAAGGACATTAATGAACCAGATGGGTTTTTACAGCAATCCGTTAGTTTCATGGTCTCCATTAGCCTTTTTATTTCAATTTTTTTAATGAATTAATTGACTGGCATCTTTGATGCTGGAGACCTTAGGAGGAGGCCATGATGGGTGATCCACTCGGCACTTCTGGCTGAAGATGGCTGTTAATGCTTCTGCTTTATGTAAAAGACCTATAACAAACTTTCCCTGAATAATGTTTTTGAAATTAGTCCTCTAACTTTTCTTCAAATAATTTTGACAAATAACTGAGCAAAAACTTTTAGATAAAGAATTCCAGTAGTTCAGGGACTGAATGGTATTGATATACACTGTAAAATTGTTTACACTGAATGGTATTGATATCTTTGCCTAGAGCTATCACATCATGAGTTGTGCTATCTGAGCACTTCCAGTGTATACAGTTTCCCAGTGTATATTGTGACATTGATCACAAGTCGTGGGAGTCAGTTGCCAGTGTTCGCCAGAGCTGGTGGGCAGCCATAAAGACGGGGCTAAAATGTGGCGAGTCGAAGAGACTTAGTAGTTGGCAGGAAAAAAGACAGAGGCGCAAGGGGAGAGCCAACTGTGTAACAGCCCCGACAAACACATTTCTCTGCAGCACTTGTGGAATAGCCTGTCACTCTAGAATTGGCCTTTATAGCCACTCCAGGCGCTGCTTCACAAACCGCTGACCACCTCCAGGCGCTTATCCATTGTCTCTCGAGATAAGGAGGCCAAAGAAGAGGAGTGTATATCAATACCACTTAGTACCTGAACTACTGGAATTATTTTTAGTTGTGTTATTCAGGGTTCTCACTCTACATTCTGGGAGGGAGGGGGGATATGCAGGGGTCCGACTGCATTCTGGAAGGGAGGGGGGCGTACACAGTGGTCGCACTCTGCGTTCTGGAAAGGAGGACGGGTGGGGGATATGCAGGGGTCTAACTCTGCATTCTGGAAGGGAGGGGGGCGGATACACAGTGGTTGCACTCTGCATTCTGGGAGGGGGGGGATATGCAGGGGTCTAACTCTGCATTCTGGAAGGGAGGAGGGAGGGGGATACGCAGGGGTCGCACTCTGCAGTCTGAAAGGGTGGGGGTCTGTGATTATTGGAGGGAAAGCTGTGCTGGCATGAAGGGAGGTACCATGTATCATCCCTCCGTTAACAGTGTATGCTCTCTGTGAGGGGCAGTGGTACACTAGGCACCCTGTGTGTGGGGAGGATGCCAGAAAGGGCAGGAGCATTAAGGTTTTATGGATGGTGGGGGCAATTGATTCAGCTGGTAGGATCTTGATGTGGTCATGCTGTGCTGCTGAGTGTTGGCCAAGATGGGCAATGCCATGGCACGCCGTGTAGTTGATCCAGGAAAGCAGCTGCTGCACCCGTCAACACTAATCAATGCCCTGTTAGGAACCTTCGAATACATGCAGGGTTCAACTTTATTTATCACATGGAAATAGGTGTGGCTCATCCTACATTGTGAGATCCTCTGCACGTGAGGAGATTGCGCATATGGAGAGGGTGGTGACACGTCTCTGCCCTGCTCAAGGATGACCTGCAGCCCATGGGCTCTGGTGGACATCCCATGCCTTTGTTCCTCATAGTGGCAGCAGTTCTCGAGCCTGACGCCTTTGCAGCCTTTGAGGGGCCTATCAGAGACCTTTTGTGGGGTCACACAGTCAGCAGTGCACCGCTGCATCAGGGAGGTCATCAATGCCTTGCACTGGAGGGCCAGTGAGGATGTCTGCTTCAGCACGGACTCTCACAGCCAGGCCCAGAGGGATCAATGGTTCTGGCACCATTGCCGGAGAACCGTAGGTTGTAATGTTCATAGACTGCACTCATGTGGACATCAGGCCTACTGCCAGGCTACCACCTGCAGACGTCACCATTAACGGAGCCCTGTCAATCTAGGTGAAGCTGGTATGTGAACAACGCAGATGCTTGCAGCGAATCTGTGACCGCTTCTCAGGCAGCTGCCATGACACCTGGATCTTGCGGCAGTCCCGGCTGCCACCGCTGTTCACTGATGGAGGGGTGGCTTCTTGAAGATAAGGGCTATCCTTTGCAGACCTGGCTCCCGACACCGCAGAGGAGAGATACACCGCCAGCCATTGAGCTACATGAGCCACCATTGAACAGGAGATCGGCTTGCTGAAATGGATATGGTGATGCTCTGGACTATGGGCCGAAAAGGCAAGCTGCTTTCTTTGCTGCTCTGCACAACTATGCACCCAGTAGGGGCCAGGCCTGGCATGATGAGGAGAGACGTCAACAGGATTCCTCCTCGGACTATGAGGACGCTGAGGACTTGCAACATGAAAGATGCATGGGAGGGCAGATGGCACCCAGGCTCTGCACGCAGGGCTAGCAGTGAACTAGGGATGTACGTAAGTGGCTTATTAGACAAAGGCTGTCTGCTCTATTGGAACTGTCATGAGCTCTGCAAGCCACACATCGCCCTCGCTCACTTGCTGTGCAGCAGTCCACATCTGCAGCATCCCTGTGTAAACCATTAGAGGCAGCAGCTAAGTGAGCCAATGTCCATGTCACTGAGTCCGTGGAGACGCTCATGAGTAATGCTGGCATGGCAATGTTATTGCATATGTTGGCTGTCCTGAAAGGCCAACAGTGCAAAGGGATGTGACATTGGCACTACATGCTGGCACACATAATTCACACAGAGAAAAGGACACACATGTTGGTGAGGAACATTTAGGGAAAGACTTATTTACATTGCTGTGACACCTGTGCATTCCCAATTGTGTCAGTGTGTCAACTGAACATGTATTAAGCAGAAGGAGCCACCTTCCTCCCCATCAATGCTATTAAAGGGATCATCAACTACTTTCAGGTTAGTTGCTGATTGATTTCTACTGGCTGTTGCTGAGTTTGTAGAAGGGTTTGTTTTGCTATTTAAAGTTTCTGAAGTCTACAGCGAGTGGTGTGGCACATGCTGAAGGACTTGATCCTGAATTCAAAGGGTCTGCTCACACCACTTTCCCCCAGACATGGAAGCAGGAGCTTGTATCCTCTTTGGCCTAGAACATGTCAGGGAGAATAGATGAGGCAACGTAGAGGAGGACAAGCTGCTCGAAAAGGGAGAAGGGCTTTCAGCAGGAGACCACATCTGCTTAAGGTCTCCAAAGCGCAGTTCTTCTACTTCAACGTCAGCGAGGATAGTACACCAAATGTCTCTGATTTACTGAGAAGACACTCACTGAAATCTGCCACCTCAGAGCAGGTTGAGGACTATATTTCCTGTGGCTGTGAAGGTGACTGTCTGTCTGGCTCCTTCTAGGCTGGAGCAGGCAATATTTGCAACATTTCCTAGTTCACTGCCGCTGTTGTGTACGGAAGGTCACTTAGGCTCTGTATGCAAAGAGAGCTGAATATGTTTCGTTCTCTCTTGCCAGAGAGAAGCAGGCCAAGTGAGCAAACAGCTTTGACAGAATTTCAGGCTTCTCCTTGGTGCAAGGTGCCACATGTAAATTCTGAGTGTTACTACCAGGTGAGAAAGGTGTCTAGGGGTCTTTTACTGTCTTCATCTGGTCTTATTGTAACAGGGTTTAATTTTAAACAGAATATGTTTTGAGCTCCCCCTTGGCAAATCGTTGTTCACCACTTTCCAATTGTAAGGCAAAAAAATGAGCACACCAGGTTTTCTAAAGTTTAAAGAAAAATGAAATTTATTAAAACTTAAACTTAAACTTTAATTCGGTTAATGCCTACGGATGTACAACGCGCCCACGCTAGCATGCACACGCGATACGCACATGCAAATCGAGACAGAAAAGCGCAGGAGAAAAATGAAATGGAGAGGTTTGAGGCAATATTAGAAGAGTTTCTTGTTTACTGTGCCCCGAGCTCACTGTAGTCCTTTTGTAAATAGTCTTGCTTTTCGTTGGGGCCCAGTATTCTTCTTAAACCTTGTTTACTGTAGGAGACTTTTCTCTCTTGGGGTTCATATGTCTTCAGTGGTTTCCGAAGCTGGTGAGAGTGAGATGAGAGCAAACAGGAGAGCAGTCTTTTCCAGTCCAGGAGCGAACAGCTTTCTGAGTTCAAAATTCTGTGGCCAGTTCAAATTCAAAAATACCAACAGCCAGCCAGTCAATGCCTACGGACTAAATTGACTAAACTGGTCTGACCACTTCTTCTTTGTATTAGGGAAGCAAGGACTGGGTCCCTTGTTCCAACACTGCTAACCTGCAAATATCTTTACAGGCAGGGCCTGGCAATTCCTTGTGATAGGCTCTCTTTTCTTCCTGCCACAATTTTAAGTTTTAATGTTCATGTGCCGAAATAATGTGTGCCTCAGTCTTGGCAGGTGGGGGGCTTGCCTGACATGAGTTATACTGCAACTGAAGGCATTTTATTCCTTCAATATCCAGCTGGCATGTGGCCATACTCAACATATCATGTCGGTCAATGCTTGGTACCTTGGCAGCATTTATATTGCCTTCATTCTCCCAAAGTCTGCTTTACCACCTGCATTTCCGCCACCAAGCCCATCCAAAGGTTGGCTACTGTGTGACGAGGGCTATCCACTGCCCACTTCACTCATGACTTCAGTGCGCATCTCACACATATGTGGCAGCATGCACATAACAAAAGCCAGGCTGCCACGTGAAATATAATCAAGCAGACCATTGAGGTGCTAAAGCAATGCTTCACCTTCTTTACAGGAAACCTGCAGTGAAACTTGCCAGAGTGTGCTTCAAGATTCCTGATTGTGCGGCATGCAGCACACCATCTCACCATCAGAAAGGTACAGCCCTTGCCACCAGGTATATGGTGAGCAGTGGAGGAGGAGGAAGAAAAGGAGTAGGAAGAAGAAAGAAGGCACCCAACACATTCCCTTTCTGGTTGAACTGTCTGTAATTGATTAATCTGACTATGTACCTGTGAATACAACCAGAATTCCTGATTCACCAGCAGTCCCATACCTTGACCATCACAACAATCTCTTGCCACAATGTTGAATTGAAAGCTACAATAAAACAAGCATTGTAAACCAACTTTATAAATCAAAATATCCAGTATTCCAGGCAAAAGTAAACTACTCATCCTTGTGCATTCCTTTATTGCCTGTATTCACTGTGCCTTTACCTGGCCTATTGGTCCTCTGAAGTGCTACCCCACTGGCGACAGCATAGCTGTTGAAAGGCTGCTGATTTTTAGTGGCGGAAACTGCAGATAGCCTTTCAGGATGATGTCACACAGCTCTGGCTTTAGAAGGCCTGGATTTGATCTACAGAGTCTTAGCATGGGTGGCAGCAATCTGGGTGATGGTGCCTCAGCAATCCTAGCAGTGTGTTGAAGGACAGATTGCTGGACTACTGTGATACCCTAAAACACCTTGGAGCACTGGTATTCACAGCAATGATGGCAGCAGTCTGAGCTAATGGTCAAGAAAGTGAGCTTCAATGTGAGCAATGTGAGCTTGCTTGGCAGTAAGTAGAGCTTGCATGATTTCAGTCTGAGCTTCCACTGCAGTACTCAAACTTTAGGTGGCTTCTGCTAGTGCTGGAATGGAAGCTGAGACATTCCATTAGACAATGCAACATGGTTGGGTCCACAAGGATTTCCATGGAGTTGACCATCATTTCCATGTTGGAGAGGATAGGCTGCAATTTGTGCAAAGCCCAGCGCCAAATTGGTGCAGTAGTCCTCCATGCTCCTTGACATTAACCACAGGCATTCTGGCAGGCTTGCCAGTCCACCAAGCATTTCTGTGTGCATACCCATCAACCATTTTTCTGTTGGCTGGCCCACGAAAATCCTCACCTGCATCCTCAGCAACAGAACTCGTGTGCGACCTCCCCCTCTGTCATAGCAGCAGCCCCCTCATGCTTGACTCTCACCACATGCAGATTCTGCCTGTAAGTTACCCTATTAAAGTATCTAAGCTGTTGGATGTGAGCGTAAGAGTGAATAACGATATTTCTTTTTCAGCACTGTCTTCCTGTTTTTATGTCTCTTGCTGTTCCTCCATCACCTAGCCAGCTGGCAGGTCTTGGGTCTCTGAAAGGAGGGGAAAGTAAGAGATGCTTTTCTCATGTGCAGCTGGTAAATCAGAAGAGATTGTGGGATGAGGGGGAAGTGGAATGTGAGAAGGAGAATTATGTATGAACATACTGTCATCCACAATGGTTTCAGCCCCACCTCTAGCTGCGGCCTCCATCGTGGCTGCTCCAATGACGGAGGGCATCATCTCTTCATTGGAGGTAAGAACATGCAATCATACCTGACCCCGCTGGGTAGGTGCTGCTGCCTCCCATTATGCGCCACCTTGTCATTTGAGAGAGTGAAGTTTGTCAGTGAGTGTGGTGCAATGTTTGGGTGATTGCCTGTCATGGTTGAGTAGCTGGCATTGAGTGTGTTTAAGAGTATGAGGTGAAGCTATGAGTGTGAGGTATTAGTTGTGATTGATAACGCTGGTGGGTGAGTGAAGGGGCTGCGGTGAATTGAGCAGTCTCTAAGGCTAATGGTTCAATTGTAAGGACATGGCATTTGAAGATGAATTCGTGTGAGGTTATAAGACTTCTTGTGGCACTGCATCCAGGTCCTTGGCACCACACTGCTGGCATTGGCTGTGATGTCTAGCTGCTCCCATTGCCTTGTCAGAGTTTGTCTGGAGGGAAAATATAAATGGACCGTGCACTGAAAAAACTGGTTGTGCACAACAACTAAATTTTAAAGGGAATATTGGCAGCAACTGCACTTAACAAGTACTTAATTGGCAGTAAAGCACTTTGGGACATCCCAAGGTTAAGAAAGATGCTGTATAAATGCAACTTCTTTGTTTCCTGCCACAGTAACACCTTATTTTCCACCTGCCCACCTCCTGCACTAAGGCCTCCAGTGCTGCATCTGCGAATCTTGGAGCACGCTCTCTGCCCTGTTGTGCCATTAGTCATCCACTTATGGGTCTGACCCTCTTCCTGAGCTACTTCCAGTACCTGCTTAAGGCTGAATGCATCTCTCGTTTAAGAGCTACAGGGTGGCTTTAAGTAGTGCATGCTAGCTTTAAGTGGTGCTATCCTTCTACAAATTTGGGCCGTCTGCTGCGCCATGCAGCCACTCAACAGCGTGATTAGCGCTGGGCGTCCTGTCACTATTACTTAGCAGGCAACATGAAGTTTGCATGCTGGCTGCATCAGAAGGAATGGGCATGGGTTAATCATGCAACATGATCCCCACAACCATTTGTGGGGTTACCGAATTTTGCCCCCATCAAGTCCAAATCCAGGGTTTTGGGCAAAGCTGAGGCGTTTCAAATAGCTGTTTTAATTAAGCTGTCAAAAGATGCAAAATACAATTTGAGTGATAAATTCAATCATTTTAATGTGCCATATATTTTGAATTTTTTAAAGTCTGTAAATTCAGTGCCCAAAACAAGAATATTCAATTGTTGGGCAAAAAATTGCTGGTTGAATGTTTTTCAAAAGGCATTTTGAGAGATTTCTGAGAATAACAGTGTTTCCCAGCAGCAACAGTTTCCAAAATCAACATGGTCAAAGGAGGTGAAAAGAAGAGTTGATGAGGGAAGTGCGATGGATGTGGCCTACACAGATTTTAGCAAGGCTTTTGTCAGGTCCCACATGGCAGGCTGGTCAAAAAGTAAAAGCTCTTGGGATTCAAGGGAGTGTGGCAAATTGGATGCAAAATTGACTTGGTGACAGGAAGCAAAGAGTAATGGTAGACGGCCATTTTTACAGCTGGATGGGGCTCCACAGGACTCAGTACTCGGTCCCTTGGTTTTTGTCATTTTTTAATGGTTTAGACTCCAACGTAGGGGGCATGATAAAGAAGTTTGCAGATGATACAAAAATTGGCCATATGGTTGACAGTGAGGAAGAAAGCTTTACTCACAGAGAGATATAGATCAAGGGTGTCAAACCTTTTCACGTGAGGAGCCGCATTATAATTTTTGTCCTGCATAGGGGGCCGGTGAGAACATTTCAGAAAGCTAAAGGTATCAGAAATTTATTTTACTATTGATCAAAACCACAAAATTGTGCATTTTTGTGAACAAGCTTTAAATGAGAAGACTAATTTATTAACTTACTTTCTCATCACTATGTTGAACACTGATTTAGTGAGATACCTGGCACTATTTTTGCTTGCTGAAGTAGACAACGTATGCCCACATGCTTGATGTAGCGATGCGGAGTATTCGGGATAGATGTCCATCTGTCAGGAATGATCTTGATTGCGCTCTCCCTCTGTCTCTCTCCTTTCCTGTCTATCTCCCTCTGTGTCTTTGTGTCTCTCTCCCTCTCTGCCTCTCCCTCTTTGTGTGCGTATGTGTCTCTCTCTCTCTGCCTGTGTGTGTGTGTCTCTGTGTCTCTGTCTCTATCTTTGTGTCTATGTATCTCTGTGTCTATGTCTCCGTCTCTCTCTCTCTCTCACACACACACTCACTCTCTCTCTCTCTCTCTCTCTCACACACTCTCTATCTCTCTCTCCCCTCCCTCTGTGTCACTGTCTTCCCAGGCAGCTCCTCCTCAGTGACAGTGGGGGAGAATGAAAAGCACGGGGTCTGAGCCCCAGGCTGGGTCTGTACGCAGGCAGAGCTAGTGCTGGGCCTGGTGTCCAAGCTCCAGGCCGGGAAGGCAGCACCAGGAATGGAGTTAGGGTGGAAGTGCCAGCAGAGATGCAGCTCCGCCTAGGCGCTGCCATCTTACTAAAGGAGCCAGAACATAAGATACTGAAGCGTCTGCCATTTTGGTAGAGGAGGACATGCACAGTGAGGTGTCTCCACCATGTCAGTAAAGGAGCTGCAGCTACTGTCATTCACAGAAAGGTTTTGTGGGCCGGAAGAAGCCAATGGCAGATTTCCAGTGGAAATTTCTCATCCTTGGAGGGCTAGATGGAAACTTTTGGCAGGCCGGATTCTGGCCTGTGGGCTATATGTTGGATAACCCTGACCTAGATGGTCCGTTCATGATTAGATTAGATTAGAGATACAGCACTGAAACAGGCCCTTCGGCCCACCGAGTCTGTGCCGACCATCAACCACCCATTTATACTAATCCTACACTAATCCCATATTCCTACCAAACATCCCCACCTGTCCCTATATTTCCCTACCACCTACCTATACTAGTGACAATTTATAATGGCCAATTTACCTATCAACCTGCAAGTCTTTTGGCTTGTGGGAGGAAACCGGAGCACCCGGAGAAAACCCACGCAGACACAGGGAGAACTTGCAAACTCCACACAGGCAGTACCCAGAATCGAACCCGGGTCCCTGGAGCTGTGAGGCTGCAGTGCTAACCACTGCGCCGTTCAGTTGGGCAGAAAAGTGGAAAATGGAATTCAATCCAGAGAAGTATGAGGTAATGCATTTTGGGAGGTGCAACAAGGCAAGGGAATACAAAATGGGCTGAGTTTTATGTCCCCCCTGAGATGGGTTTGAAGGCGGGTGTGGGGCCCATAGAATTGCGATGGGAGGCAGGGTTGTGGTGGGGGGGTGCAGTGGGCCCTTTGCCTCCCTGTTGCAGCGCAATTTTGTCAGGGGTGGGATGGGCTAAAAATGGTCTTCCCACCAAGAGGCCAATTGAGGCCTTTAAGTGACTTGTTAAGCAGAGGCATGGGGGCATCTGCCACATGGGGAGGTCACCCAGCAAAATGAGGTGACCTCCCTGGGAGCTTGGGGGGCCTCCTCCATGGGCAATCTGTGGCCCATGGAGGGACACCGCCAGCAATCAACACACCTTCCTGGACCCCATTCTCCTTGTACTCAATGCCCACCTCCCGCCATCACCGGGGCCTTCCAGACTGGCCATGGAGTAAAGGCCTGCTACCTGACCCGAACCTGATGACGTGTCGGGGCCCCCCTTCCGGATCCGGCTTTCGGGCTGGGTCAGGTCGGGCCGGACACACACGGTAAGTGCTCTGCTGCTATATATTGAAATTAAAAAATGTACCTGAGCTGGGAGTCCGGGACAAAACTGAGTCTGCGCAGTGAGCGAGTGACGTCACTATGACGTCATAGTCATATGCAGCTTCCTGGAGGTTCTGAGTCCGAAGGTAAGTAAAGGGATGGTCGGGCTCGGGGCAAAATCTGAGAGACTCGGGCCGGATCGGGCTCGGGTCCGCTGTGGTTTGGGTAGGGTTCTTTTTCCTGACCTGAGCAGGCCTTTACCACGGAGATCTGGGTCTCCAGTACAGTGGCTGGGCCAAGGCCTCTGCAGTACTGGCAGTGGCCACTGCTCCTGATGGCGCTGCTGATACTACTGAGCTACCAGCTCAGCTGGCAGCTCTTGAAGGCGGGATCCTCGTTTTTAAAGGTTGAGGATCCTGGCACCACGCTGTTAATTGACCCAGCATCGTGGAATTGCGTCGGGGTGGGGCACCACCTGGCCGAGGCAGGATTTTCCACACCTATTTGGCCCGATGTCGGGAGCCCTGCCATGGGCACAAAATTCAGCCCAATAAATCGAAGAGTACTAAGTAGTGTGGAGTAGCAGAGGGACCTTGCAGTGTATGTCCAGAGATCCTTAAAGATAGCAGAACAGGTTGATAAGGTGGTGAAGGAAGCATATGGCATGCTTTCCTTTATTAGCCAAGTCATAGAATACAAGAACGGGGATGTTATGCTAGAACTGTATTAATACTACTTAGATCACACCTTGAGTATTGCATACAGTTCTGGTCACCACATTAGAGGAAAGATGTGATTGCACTGGAGAGGGTGCAGAGGAGATTTACGAGGATGTTGCCAGCACTGGCAAAGTTTAGCTGTAAGGAAAGATTGAACAGGCTGGAATTGTTTTCGTTGGAATAGAGGAGGCTGAGGGGAGACCTAATTAAGGTATATAAAATTATGAAGGGCCTAGATAAATAGGTCTGACCTATTTACCTTACAGGGGTCAAAAACCAGGGGCCATAGATTTTAAAGTAATTGATAGAAGGATTAGAGGGGAGATGAGGAAATATTTTTTACCTAGAGGGTGTGGTAGGGACCTGGAATTCACTGTCTGAGAGGGCAGTAGAGGCAGTAGCTCTCACAAACTTTAAAAAAATATACTTGGATGTCTACTTGAAGAACGGTGACCTGCAGGGATATGGACCTAGGGCAGGAGGGTGGGAGGAGGCTGGGTAGCTCTTTGTCGACTGGCACCTAACTTCAAAGGAAGTAAGACTAGAAGCACATGGAGATGTCTGATTTTTTTTTTAATAAAGTATAGATGACTGCTTCTCTTATTGGCTGAAAGCAGATCTTGCTTGACATTAATACATTACTGTCAATGTCAATAAACTGCAATACTTTCCATAATAAGTATAGTTTGAGTTATAATTTACTCCCAGTGTAGTCTAACCATAACCATGTTTAAAATATACTCTGCATTCAAATTTGTTAAGGACGTCAGATTGCCATGCAATATTAATTTTGGAATAATCCATATATTGTGCAATGTATTGCTAACACTTCTTTCAACTTGCTCTATGTCTAGGCTTTCTTTGCTGTTGGAATTAGCCCATCTTGCATTAGAGATAAAGGATTCTGAGTTGGCATCAAATTGCATTAATCTCTTAAAGGCTGACCAAAAAGTAAGTAGCAATATTCATATATTTACATCATTCAAAGCTTAACTTATATACATGAAAATATACATAACTGAAATAATTTTAGAATCCAAGTTATATGAACACAGAAGTGACATATTCAATATTTCCATGATACCTTTTTCTATTCATCCATGGAATGTAGGTGTTGCTGAACTGTGGAAGTCCGTGTATGTACTCCCACAGTGCTATTAGGTAGAGACTTCCAGAATTTTGACCCAGTGACGGTGAAGGAACAATTATATACTTCCAACTCGGGATGGTGTGTGACTTGGAGCAGAGCTTGCAGGTGGTTGTCTTCACAAATGTCTGCTGCCCTTGTTCTTTTAGGTGGGAGGGGTCTTGGAAGGTGCTGTTGATGAAGCCTGGTTCAGCTGCCACATTGCAACTCGTAGATGTTACACACTGCTGCCACTGTGTGCCGGTGGTGGAGGGGGTGAATGCTTATGGCGGTGGATGGGGTTCCAGTCAAGGGGGCTGCTTTTTTTCCTGGATGCTGTTGAGCTTCTTGAATCTAGCTGCAACTGCAGTCAGTCAATCAAGTCAGTCAGAAATGACCTTTCCTGATCAAATCCATGCTAATTGACCTTGATTAATCTGTGCCTTTCTAAATGACAATTTATACTCTCAGAATTTTTTCCAATAATTTGCCCACCACAAGGTTAGGATGACTGGCCTGTAGGGTTACTGAGGTTATCCCTTCCTTCCTTCCTTTTTAAGGAATGGTAAAACATTAGCAGTCCTCCAGTTTTCTGGCACTACGCCTGTAGCCAGCGAGGATTGGAAAATGGTGGTCAGAGCTTTTGCTATTTCTTCCCTTGTTTCCCTTAGGATACATTTCATTCGTGCCTGGCAATTTATCCACTTTCAAGGATGCTAAACACCTCAATATTTCCTCCCCCACATTCTTGAACCCATCCAATATTTCACACCTCCTAATTAACTATAATGTCTTCTTTGTCCTCTTTTGTGAAAACAGATGCAAAATATTCATGGGAACCATGCCCACGTCTCCTGCCTCCACACACGTTAGCTTTTTGGTCTCTAATTGGCCCTACTTTTTCTTTAGTTATCCTCTTGCTCCTTTAATGCAACATCTTTGAGCCTTATTATGTATGTAACATTTTTGTGTTTTACTTATCAATATTTTGTCATGTCCTCTCCTTGCTTTCCTAATTTCCTTTATAATTTCACCCCTGCACTTTAGGAACATGGGAGCAGGAGTTGGCCATTCAGCCAATCAAGCCTGCTGCACCATTCTATACAATCATGGCTGATCTTCCACTTCAATGCCTTTTTTCCCCACAGTATCCCTATATCCCTTTGTCATTTAGAAATCTGTCAATCTCTGCTTGAAACATACTCAATGACTGAGCTTCCACAGTCCTCTGGAGTAGAGAATTCCAAAGATTCACAACCCTCTGAGTAAAGGAATTTCTCTTCATCTCTGTCCCAAGTGGCTTCTCCCTTAGTTTGAAATTGTGTCCCCTGGTTCTCGACTCCCCAACCAGGGGAAACATCTTAGCTGCATCTAACCTGTCTATCCCTTTAATTATTTTGTAGGTTTCAATGAGGTCACCTCTCACTCTTTAGGCCCGTATTCTCTAAGAGTTTTAGTTTCCCCAATCTCTCTTCATAGGACAGTCCAACCATCCCGGAAACACGTCTGGTGAACCTTTGTCGCACTCCCTCTATGGCAATAATATCCTTCCTAAGGTAAGGGGACCACAACTGTACACAGTACTGAAGTTGTGGTCTAACCAGGCTTTTATACAACTGAAACAAGACTTCGCTACTCCTGTACTCACATCTTGCGATAAAGGCTAACATACCATTAGCCTTCCTAATTGCTTGCTGCACCTGCACGTTAGCTTTCAGTGACATTGACGAGGACACCCAGGTCCTTTTGTACATTTATATTTTCTAATCTCCTACCATTTAAGAAATACTCTGCACACCTATTCCTCCGACCAAAGTAGATGACATCACATTTTTCTACGTTATATTCTGCCATGTTCTTGCCCACTCACTGGGCTGAATTTTATGCCACCCCAGCAGTTCGGATGGTGGCATGGGGGCGGCATAAAATTGAGTGGGAGGCTCCGGGAGGCCTGCCCGCCCCGTTCCTGCATCCGGTCAACTTTACGGTGGGGGAGGCGGGGAGTGGCCCACCCGAGGCCATTCATAGCCCTTAAGTGCCCACTTAAGGGCCCTTGCCTGCCTCCACGGGTATTTTACCCATGGCAAGTGGGCGTGTTGGGGACGTGTAAGGCCACCCAACACGCTGGGGGGGTGGGGGGCCAAGGCAGTCAGACACAGGGTGCCCAATTGAGGGCCGCCCCCGCCTCCCAACCCACCCCCGGGACCCAAGACGCCCCTCTTTTCTCCCCCCCCCAACCAAACGACCACTCCAACCTCACCAGGGCACGACTGATCTCACTGGTGAGGCATGCCCAACTTACCTTCGCTCTTGGCTCCATGTCCTCAGCTGGGCTGCAATTCCAGCAGTGGCCCCTGCTCCCGGTGGCGTTGCTGGGACTAAGAGCTGCTGGCCCGCTGATTGGCTGGCAGCTCAATGAGGCGGGACCTCCTCTCAAGCGGGTGGAGGTCCCACCTCGGGACAGTTAAAGGCCTGGGGACCCATAAAATGCGGGATGGATCCCCAGGCTAGGCAGAAGCGGGTTTGCCGCGGACTTTTACATCTGTGGCAAATTCCTGTCCGCCTAAGGTAAAATCCAGCCCACTAAGTCTGTCTAAATCCCCTTGAAGCTGCTTTGCATCTACTTCAGAACACACATTCCTACCTAGTTTTGTGTCATCTGCGAACTTGGAAATATTACATTTGGTCCCCACATTCAAATCATTGATATAGTGAACAGCTGGGGCCCAAGTACTGATCCTTGCAGTACCGCACTAGTCACAGCCTGCCAACGCGAAAATGACCCGTTTATTCCGACTCTGTTTTCTGCATTCTAACCAATCCTTAATCCATGCCAGTATATTACCTGCAATCCCATGTGCTTTAATTTTGTTAACCAACCTCCTGTGGGGGGCTTTATCAAAAGCCTTCTGAAAATCCAAGTATACTACGTCCACCGACTCCCCATTGTCAATTTCTGTTAGTAACATCCTCAAAAAACTCCAACAGGTTCGTCAAACATGATTTCCTATTCATAAATTCGTGTTGACTATGCCCAATTAGATTATCTAAGTGCCTATTTATCACATCCTTCAGGATAGATTCTAGCATTTTCTCTACTACTGATGTAAGGCTAACAAGTCTTTAGTTCCCTGTTTTTTTCTCTCCCTCCCTTCTTAAGTAAATAGTGAGATGACATTTGCAACCTTCTAATCTGCAGGAGCCATTCCAGAATCTATAGAATTTTGGAAAACTATCACCAATACATTCACTATCTCCATAGCTACCTCTTTCAACATATTGGGATGTGGAATATCAGGGCCCGAGTCCTTATCAACCGTCAGTCCCATTAATATCTCCAATACAACTTCTTAATAATACTAATTTCCATCAATTTCTCATGCTCCCTCGTCCCTTGGATCTGTAATTCTGAGATTTCTTGTATCTTCCTCAGTGCTATTTCTGTATTCCCCATAATAAATTCTCCTGACTTTGCCTGTAACGGACCTACATTTGTCAGCCAAAATGTTCCCTTTTTACATACCTATAGAAGCTTTTATAGTCTGTTTATGTTTTTTTTTCCTAGTTTACATTCATATGCTATTCTCCCTTTCTTTCAGTTTTAGTCCTCCTTTGCTGTATTCTAAAATTATCCCAATTCTCAAGTTTACTATTTCTGGCAACTTTATAGCCCTTTTCTTTTAATCTTATAGAATCCTTAACTTCCTTTGTTAGTGTTCCGACCAGGTGAGAAAGATGTCTAGGAATCCCTCTCAGCCTTCACCTGGTCTTACTATAACAGGATTTTATTTGTAAACAGTGTTTTTAGCTCCCCCTTGGTGAATCCTTGTTCACTGCTTTCCAATTATAAGGCAAAGAAACCAGCACAAACAGATTTTTTAGGTTTAAAGAAGAAAGGTTGAAATTTGTTCAACTTAAACTCTAATTCGGTTAACGCCTACGGATACACGATGTGCCCACACTGGCATGCATACGCAATACACACATGCAGATAGAGACAGAAGAGAACAAAAGAAAATAAAGTGGAAATGTTTGAGGCAATCTCTGAAGATGGTTTTCGTTACAATCCTTCGAGTTCACTGTAGAATCCTTGATCGTAGGTAGATCTTGCTTTTCATTGGGGCCCAGTATTCTTCTTAAACCTTGTTTGCTGTAGGATACTGTTCTCTCTTGGGATTCATGTGTCTTCAGTGGATTTGGAGTTCCGTGAGAAAGAGAGAGAGCCAGATAGGAGGGACTGTGGCGAGTCAGGCAGGAGAGGTCTTTTCAGTCCAGGAGCAAACAGACACACTGAGTTCAAACTGTTTGCACAATTCAGAAAAACCCATGTTGCCAAGCAGGTTAGATATGTGACTAGCTGGTCTGACCACGTTTGTTTGTGGATTCTCTGGTCTTAGCCGACCCTGGAATGTCTCTTCTTACACAACACCTGGTGCTCAAAGTCCATTGGATAAGGGAAGTAACCCCTTTTGTCTCCACAAGCACTGCCTGTTAATATGCAAATGTCTTTCCACCCAAGGGCCTGATTATTTTTTAAACAAGGCCTTTCTTCACTTCAGCAACAGTTTTCAAATCAATGTTCATATGACAAAAATTTATATGCCTCATTCTTGGCAGGTGGGGGTCTAACAATGATACCTCCACACCCAGTGGAATGAAATGCGATTTGAGAAAAGTGCCTTTTATTAAGAGGGTCGAGAGAAAATATAAGATATAGAAAAAAAAATGAATTTCTCTCAGTCATAAATCCTAAAATTTATTATATCCTGTCTTTTCTTATTGGCAGTGCTGCTTTAATTGTCCCTATTTTGGCATCCCAATAAACGTGTTTTTTTTTGGGAAAGTTTTTCTTCCGTTTTCCTATTTCCATGGCTGCCTAGGGTCTTAGAGATAGTTAGGTTTAATTAGCCCTGAGTAGGATTTTTTTCAGGAGAGTCAGTAATGGGTGGTCTATCCTGAACTCTCCTTCAGTGCTTTGCTGAGTCATGCAGAGGCTTTTGACTTCAGGGTTCTCTTTTCTGACTGTGGGGGAGGGTTCTTTGCAAATCTTCCCTTTGTCCTTTGGGACACTCCTGCCTGCAGATATTTGTGCAGACCCTACTGCATTCCCCTGTGGCACTTCAACAAGGTGAGGCATGACCCTCAGTTTCTCTGGTCCCGAGAAGTCTTTTTGTCTCTGCAAGTTCCTGTAAATGCTGTTAGCAACTCTGGTGGGGTGCTTCTAGTGTCTGCATGTAGGTAGGAGGATGTGGGGTCTAACTTTTCACATTTTTCAGTAGGGGTTTTCATCTGCAGTTCCTCCTGGACTTCCTTTAACCTGCCCTCTTGGTCACTTTTTCCCCTTCCCTGTCTAACCTTTTGCCAGCCTGTCCCTTTTTGTTCTTAGCTGGGGTCCCTTACAGTTCCCCAGCCCCCCGCTGGAAGGGTCCTCCTAACACTGGTACAGGACTTGGGGGTGCAGGCTTCACTGTAGGTTGGGGGTTCCCCCTCAACCTGGCACATGTGATAATTCCTGCAGTACTCCACCACATCCGTGGAGTTTTGGCAAGTCAAACTGCTGTCTTATGCGGGTTTTGACCTTTCGTATACTGGTAAGTACAGACACTGTCGTCTTGTGGGCCATTCTTAAGATTTCTCTGTGGCACCACTAACTGGTGAACTACTGTGCACTCCTTGCTCTCAGTTCTGTGAGGAGAACTCCATTTCCTCATCAGTACCTTTTTTTTTATATAAATAGTAGCATTCAGGGACTCCCTCTGCTTCACTTTGAGACTGGACAGCCTGTGCTAACTCTTGCAATACTGGGATGACTTGCTGAACTTCAGCTCGGGAAAATCCATTTAATTCATTCCCTAACTTTCCAAAGAAAGTCTCAGACAGACAGACGTGTTCATCTGCCTGCAGTGCTAATTCAGTCTCCTTTGGGGGAGCTGGTTTGATCATGGCCTGATCCACTACACAGTCAGGGAAACTGGCAGGAGACAGTCCCCTGCATCGCCCTGTCTCTGACCTCCTGTGGTTTTTCTTTCACTACTGTGGGGGCTACCACCTTCACCAGATCATTACCTAGAAGCGGGTCAACCCCGTCCACAGGCAAATTTGGGACAATCCCCACGGTCACTGGTCCTGAAACTAGGTCGCACTCCAGGTGCATCCAGTGTACAGGCATACACTGCCCTCCAACACCATTCACCACCATTTTGGGGTTCACTGCACTCTCTGGGGGAAAGGTCAGGCCTTTACCCACTAAAATCTAGTGGGTCTTGTGTCCCTGAGGATTACTATGGCCTTGCTTACTCCACTCGAGGGCCATGGGGTACTTTCCCTTCAAACAAAACCCTGATAACCTTCAGGAATCCTATTAAATTTTCCTGCACTTGCAGCTGTGAGATTTCTGGGTCTCACTATTACTGCAGTCAAAGTCACAGCTTGTACTGCTGTGCTTTCCATCAGGGTCCTCGTCTTCACTGAGCAGGTGTGCCCTGATTATCCCTACAGGTTTTCCCTTTAATTTCCAGCAGTCAGCTTCTAGATGACGGCTCAGTGGCGCAGTGGTTAGCACCGCAGCCTCACAGCTCCAGCGACCCGGGTTCAATTCTGGGTACTGCCTGTGTGGAGTTTGCAAGTTCTCCCTGTGTCTGCGTGGGTTTCCTCCGGGTGCTCCGGTTTCCTCCCACATGCCAAAGACTTGCTGGTTGATGGGTTCATTGGCCATTATAAATTGCCCCTAGTATAGTCAGGTGGTAGGGAAGTATAAGGACAGGTGGGGATGTGGTAGGAATATGGAATTAGTGTAGCATTAGTATAAATGGGTGGTTGATGGTCGGCACAGACTCGGTGGGCCGAAGGGCCTGTTTCAGTGCTGTATCTCTAAACTATGACCTGCCTTATTACAACGGAAGCACACAGGTCTCAGAGTCTCACTCTTACTGCTCACAGCACCTTCCTTTTTGGCTTGAGGAGGACCCCCTGTGTCTCCTGCTTTTCTTTCTCTCCCAGGATTGCTTGGACTCCTATCACCTTCCCACCCTTTGTCCTTTTTGGATTTGTGGCAGTGATTGAGAAAGATTCTCCCCTGTGAAACCGACTTATAAATTAAAGCAAACTCATGGACCAGAACGGCCACTTGCCAGGCTCTCTGAACCACTGCTCCTCCTCTACATGTATCTTTATGAAGAGTGGGAGAGAGTTTTTAAATTCCTCTAACAGAATTAATTTCTTGAGATTCTCATAGCTGAGCTATGCGCACAATAATCCAGATGTGGTTTCACCTGTATAACAGCAGTAAGATATCCTTGCTCCTGTACTCAAATCCTCTTACAATGAAGGCCATTTGCCTTCCTAATTGCTTGCTGCACCTGAATGCTTCCTTTCAGCAACTGGTGTACAAGGACACCCAGGACTCGTTGCACCTCCCCCTTTCCCAATCTATCACCATTTAGATAATCTGCCTTTCTGTTTTTACAACCAAAGTGGATGACCTCACATTTATCCATGTTATACTGCATCTGCCTTGCATTTGCCCACTCACCCAACTTATCCAAATCAAATTGGAGCCTCTTTGCATCCTTCACAGCTCACGTTCCTCCCCAGCTTTGTGTCGTCTGCAAACGTGGAAATGTTACATTTAGTTCCCTCACCCAAGTCATTAATATATATTGCGAATAGCTGGGGCCCAAGCACTGATCCCTGCGGCACCCCACTACTTACTGCCTGCCGACCGGAAAAAGACCCGTTTATTTCTACCCTCTGTTTCTTGTCTGTCACCCAATTCTCAATCCATGCCAGTATATTAGCCCCAATCCCATGTGCTTTAATTTTGCACACTAACCTCTTATGTGGGACCTTATCAAAAGCCTTCTGAAAATCCAAATACACCACATCCACTGGTTCTCCCCTATCTATTCTACTAATTACATCCTCAAAAAATTCCAGTAGATTTATAAACCCATACTGGCTTTGCCCAATCCAGTTTATGCTTTCTAGGTGTTCTGCTATCACATCCTTCATAATAGACTCTAGCATTTTCCCCACGACTGATGTAAGGCTAACTGGTCTGTATTTCCCTGTTTTTTCTCTCCCTCCTTTTTTAAATAGTGGGGTTACATTTGCCACCTTCCAATCTGTAGGAACTGCTCCAGAGTCGATAGAATTTTGGAAGATGATCACCAATGCATCCACTATTTCCAGGGCCACTTCCTTTAGTACTCTGGGATGTAGATTATCAGGCCCTGGGGATTTGTCAGCCTTTAACCCCATTAATTTCCTTTGCACTTTTTTTTTTTTTACCAATACTGATTTCCTTCAGTTCCTCCCTCTCATTAGACCTTTGGTTCCCGAACATTTGAGGTTATTTGTGTCCTCCTTTGTGAAGGCAGAACCAAAGTATGTGTTTAATTGTTCTGCCATTTCTTTCTTTGTTCCCCATTATAACTTCCCCTCTGACTGTAAGGGACCTACATTTGTCTTCACTAATCTATTTCTCTTTACATATTTATAGAAGCTTTTACATTCTTTATGCTCTGCGCAAGTTTACTCTCATGCTACTATTTTCCCCAGCTTAAATCAACCTCTGACCTCCTTGGCTGAATTCTGAACTGCTCCCAATCCTCAGACTTGCTGCTTTTTCTGGCAATTTTATATGCCTCCTCTTTGGATCTAATACTATCCCTAATTTCTTTTGTAAGCCACAGTTGAGCCACCTTTCTGGTTTTGTTTGCACCAGACAGGAATGAATAATTCATGCGCACATTCTTTAAATACTATCCATTGCCTATCTACTGTTAACGTTTTTTAGTAAAGTTGCCCAATTTACCATAGCCAACTCACGCCTCATACCTTCACAGGTATGATTCAGGACCCTAGTTTCAGATTCAACTACTTCACTCTCCATCTTAATGAAGAATTCTATCATGTTATGGTCACTTCTCCCCAAGGGACCCCGCACAACAAGATTGTTAATTAATCCTCTCAGAATAATACAGTGCAGAAGAGGCCCTTTGGCCCATCGAGTCTGCACCGATGCATGAAAGACACCTGACCTGTCTACCTAATCCCATTTGCCAGCACTTGGCCCTTGAATGTTATGATGTGCCAAGTGCTCATCCAGGTACTTTTTAAAGGATGTGAGGCAACCTGCCTCTACCACCCTCCCAGGCAGAGCATTCCAGACTGTCACCACCCTCTGGGTAAAAAAATTCTTCCTCAAATCCCCCTTAAACCTCCTGCCCCTCACCTTAAACTTGTAACCCCTCGTAACTGACCCTTCAACTAAGAGGAACAGCTGCTCCCTATCCACCCTGTCTATGCCCCTCATAATCTTGTACACCTCGATCAGGTCACCCCTCAGTCTTCTCTGCTCCAGCAAAAACAACCCAAGCCTATCCAACCTCTCTTCATAGCTTAAATGTTGCATCCCAGGCAACATCCTGGTGAATCGCCTTTGCAGCCCCTCCAATGCAATCACATCCTTCCTATAATGTGGCGACCAGAATTGCACACAGTACTCCAGTTGTGGCCTTACCAAAGTTCTGTACAACTCCAACGTGACCTCCCTCCTTTTGTAATCTATGCCTCAATTGATAAAGGCAAGTGTCCCATATGCCTTTATCACCACCCTATTAACCTGCCCTTCTGCCTTCAGAGATCTATGGACAAACACGACAAGGTACCTTTGTTCCTCGGAACTTCCCAGTGTCAGGCCATTCATTGAATACTTCTGTCTCACATTACTCCTTCCAAAGTGTATCACCTCACACTTTTCAGCATTAAATTCCATCTGCCACTTTTCTGCCCATTTGACCATCCCATCTATATCTTCCTGTAACCCAAGACACTCCACCTCACTGTTAACCACTCGGCCAATCTGTCATCCGCGAACTTACTGATCCTACCCCCCACATAGTCACCAATGTCATTTATATAAATGACAAACAATAGGGGACCCAGCACAGATCCCTGTGGTACGCCACTGGACACTGGCTTCCAGTCACTAAAACAGCCGTCTATCATCACTCTGTCTCCTACAGCTAAGCCAATTTTGAATCCACCTCATGAAGTTACCTTGTATCCCATGTGCATTTGCTTTCTTGATAAGTCTCCCATGTGGGACCTTGTCAAAAGCTTTGCTGAAATCCATGTAAACTACATCAACTGCACTACCCTCATCTACACACCTGGTCACATGCTCAAAAAATTCAATCAAATTGGTTAGGCATGACCTCCCTCTGACAAAGCCATGCTGACTATTCCTAATCAAATTTTGCCTCGCCAAGTGGAGATAGATTCTCTCCTTCAGAATTTTCTCCAATAGTTTCCCTACCACTGATGAGACTCACTGGTCTGTAGTTCCCTGGCTTATCTCTACAACCCTTCTTAAATAGTGGGACCACATTAGCTGTTCTCCAGTCCTCTGGCACCTCCCCCGTGGCCAGAGAGGAATTAAAAAGTAGTGTCAGAGCCCCTGCAATCTACACCCTCGCCTCCCACAGCATCCTGGGACACAAATCATCTGGACCTGGAGATTTGTCCACTTTTAAGCCTTCCGAAACCTCCAATACCTATGACAATTTGCTCAAGAACCTCACAGTCTCTCTCTCCAAGTTCCATATCTCTCATTGCACAATATCCAGTCTAGGATAGCCTGTTCTCCAGTTGGTTCCTTAATGTATTGATTAGTTTGCATCTTGAGGGTTCTAAACTTTTGGCAATAGGCTTCAGGTACTAATTCATATGCCCCGAGAGCATTTTTTGTCAGTTCATAATTTGATGAACTCTCATCTGGCAACAGGGAATAAACCTCATGGGCTTTTATGGTTAGCTTGTTTTGTAATAAAAGAGGCCATGTCTCAGCTGGCCATTTTTGCTGCCTTGCCAGTTTCTCAAAGGACACAAAAAAAACTCAACTACATCCTCCTCACTGAATTTTGGAATTAGTTGAGCTAGTTGTAACAATTCTGTACCCAGCCTTGAACATGCACCTCCATATTAGCTATGCATTCACTGGGGTTACTCTGTCACCCCCAAGTTAACTTAAACCACTTTGGCATGCTCTTTTTGCATTCCTTCTGGAGTGTATTTTTTTTTTCCTTTGTCTCTTTCTTCACAGTCCTCTGGAAGTCTTTCTTTTCCTTCCTCTCTTGTCTCGTTCTCTTTCCTCTAATTCAAGTTACCTGTGTCCAATTGTAGCTTTGCTGTCAATACCCTGTAGGGGTCTATTTCTCGCACTGCTTCTGCTTCGTCAGATTCAAGGGAAAAATGGTTGGCCACTGGTCTTAGGAGTTCAGACTTCCGAGCCTTGCCACGTATGTGATCCCACACTGCTCTGCCATTTTCCTTAACTCCTCCATAGACAGTGCTTTTAACTTATCCCAAGTTACTTCACCCTGGCTTGGCAAGCTACTAGCTTCAGTTGCAGACATGTTCGTATTTAAGCACACACAACCCAAGAAAACCTGTACTGAAATCTTGCTCTTTTTTGATTGGGAACAATTTGGCTTCCCACTTCCAATTTCTCTTGTTTGTCTGTGGGTATAATCTAGAATGGTAGCCCCCAAATTTCTGTTATGACCAGGTGAGAAAGATCTCTAGAGTTCCATCTCAGCCTTCACCTGGTCTTACCATAACCGGGTTTTATTTTTAAACACACCTTGTTTTTACCTCCCCCTTGATGAATCCTCATTCACTGCTTTCCAATTATAAGGCAGTGAAACCAGCACAAACAGGATTTTTTTAGGTTTAACGAAGAAAGGTTGAAATTTATTAAACCTAAACTCTAATTCAGTTAGTGCCTATGGATACACGACACACCCATGCTAGCATGCATATGCAATGCACACATGCAGATAGAGACAGAAAAGAGCAAAAGAAAATAAAGTGGAAATGTTTGTTTGAGGCAATCTCTGAAGAGGGTTTTCGTTACAATAACTTCGAGCTCACTGTAGAAACTTTGATTGTAGGTAGATCTTGCTCTTAGTTGGGGCCCAGTATTCTTCTTAAACCTTGTTCGCTGTAGGATACTGTTCTCTCTTGGGATTCATGTGTCTTCAGTGGATTTGGAGTTCTGGGAAAGAGAGGGAGAGCCAGACAGGAGAGGCTGTGGCGAGCCAGCCAAGAGAGGTCTTTACAGTCCAGGAGCAAACAGACACGCTGAGTTCAAACTGTTTGTACAATTCTGAAAAACCCAGGTTGCCAAGCAGGTTAGACATATGACTAGCTGGTCTGACCACGTTTGTTTGTGGATTCTCTGGTCTTAGCCAACTCTGGAATGTCTCTTCTTATACAGCACAGGGCAGCATAGTGGCGCAGTGGTTAGCACCGCAGCCTCACAGCTCTAGCGACCCGGGTTCAATTCTGGGTACTGCCTGTGCGGTGTTTGCAAGTTCTCCCTGTGACTAAGTGGGTTTTCGCCGGGTGCTCCGGTTTCCTCCCACAGCCAAAGACTTGCAGGTTGGTAGGTAAATTGGCCATTATAAATTGCCCCTAATATAGGTAGGTGGTAGAGGAATTGTGGGGATGTGGTAGGAATATGGGGTTAATGTAGGATTAGTATAAATGGGTGGTTAATGGTCGGCACAGACTCGGTGGGCCAATGGGCCTGTTTCAGTGCTGTATCTCTAAATAAAATAAATTTTAAAAAACATACCTGGTGCTCAAAGTCCATTGTGGGTTAAATTGGATAAGGGAAGTAACCCCTTTGTCTCCATAAGCAATGTCTGTTAATATGCAAATGTCTAACTAGCCAAGGGCCTGGTAATTTTTTTTTTTTAAAAACAAGTCCTTTCTTCACTTCAACAGTTTTCAAATCATTGTTCATGTCACCAAATTAATATGCTTCATTCTTGGCAGATAGGAGTCCTTGGCATGACAGTTAGCCACGGTTGACTGACTTTTCGTTTTTGGTTTTCATGCCTTGAAGGAATGAATAGTTGCTGTAAACCATGTAATAATTCTTTATAGACTATCCATTGCCTATGTACTGTCATACCTTTTAATGTATTTTCCCAATCCACCTCAGCCAATTTGCCACTCAGAGCTGCATAGTTTCCTTTGTTGAAATTTTAACCCTGGCTTCAGATTGAACTACCTCACTTTTAAACATAATGTAAAATTCTACCATATTATTGTCACTCATCCCTCAAGGTTCTTTTGCAACAAGATTATGAATTAGCCTTTTCTTATTACATAATACTCGATCTAAAATAGCCTGTTCTTCAGTTGGTTCCTCAACATATTGCTCTGACAAACCATCCCGAACACACTCCACAAACTTATCCTCCACAGCATTAGTACTCATTAGGTTTACCTGGTCCATATGCAGATTGAATTCACCCATGATTACTGTATTACCCATGCTACATGCTTCTCTAATTTGCTGATTAATACCATGCCCAACACTACCACTACTGTTTGGTGGCTTTTAAACAGCTCCTATCGATGTTTGCTGCCCCTTGATGTTTCTTAGCTCCAGCCAAACAGATTCTTTATTTTAAAAGCAAAATACTGCAGATGCTGGAAATCTGAAATAAAAACAAGAAATGCTGGAACTATTCAGCAGGTCTGGCAGCATCTTTATTTTGTTCTTCCGATCAAAGATCCTCCCTTACTAATGTATTCATCCCATCCTTTATTATCAGTGCACCACCACCTCCTTTTCCTTTTTGCCTGTCCTTCCCAAGTTTTGAATATCAGATCAGATCAAAGCTCTGCAGTCCTGTCACATCCATCTGTGAATGTTGGTGGACAATTAAACAACTAACTGGAGGAGGTGGCTCCACAAATATCCCCATCCTCAATGATGGGGGAGCCCAGCACATCAGTGCGAAAGATAAGGCTGAAGCATTTGCAACAATCTTCAGCCAGAAGTGCCGAGTTGATGATCCATCTCGGCCTCCTGCTGAAGTCCCCAGCATCACAGATGCCAATCTTCAGCCAATTCGATTCACTCCACGTGATATCAAGAAACGACTGAAGGCACTGGATACTGCAAAAGCTATGGGGCCTGACAACATTCCGGCAATAGTACTGAAGACCTGTGCTCCAGAACTTGCCGTGCCCCTAGCCAAGCTGTTCCAGTACAGCTACAACACTGGCATCTACCCTGCAATGTGGAAAATTGCCCAGGTATGTCCTGTACACAAAAAGCAGGACAAATCCAACCCAGCCAACTACCACCCCATTAGCCTACTCTCAATCAGTAAAGTGATGGAAGGTGTCATCAACAGTGCCATCAAGCGGCACTTGCTTAGCAACAACCTGCTCAGTGATGCTCAGTATGGGTTCCGCCAGGGCCACTCAGCTCCTGACCTCATTACAGCCTTGGTTCAAACTTGGACAAAAGAGCTGAACTCAAGAGGTGAGGTGAGAGTGACTGCCCTAGACATCAAGGCAACACTTGACAGAGTATGGCATCAAGGAGCCCGAGCAAAACTGAGGTCAATGGGAATCAGGGGGAAAACCCTCCACTGGCTGGAGTCATACCTAGCACAAAGGAAGATAGTTGTGGTTGTTGGAGGTCAATCATCTGAGCTCCAGGACATCACTGCAGGAGGTCCTCAGGGTTGTGTCCTCGGCCCAACCATCTTCAGCTGCTTCATCAATGACCTTCCTTCAATCATAAGGTCAGAAGTGGGGATGTTTGCTGATGATTGCACAATGTTCAGCACCATTCGCAACTCCTCAGATACTGAAGCAGTCCATGTAGAAATGCAGCAAGACCTGGACAATATCCAGGCTTGGGCTGATAAGTGGCAAGTAACATTCGCGCCACACAAGTGCCAGGCAATGACCATCTCCAACAAGAGAGAATCTAACCATCTCCCCTTGACATTCAACGGCATTACCAATCGCTGAAGCCCCCACTATCAACATCCTAGGGGCTACCATTGACCGAAAACTGAACTGGAGTAGCCATATAAATAGCGTGGCTACAAGAGCAGGTCAGAGGCTAGGAATCCTGAGGTGAGTAACTCACCTGACTCCCCAAAGCCTGTCCACCATCTACAAGGCACAAGTCAGGAGTGTGATGGAATACTCTCCACTTGCCTGGAAGGGTGCAGCTCCAACAACACTCAAGAAGCTCGACACCATCCAAGACAAAGCAGCCCGCTTGATTGGCACCCCATCTACAAACATTCACTCCCTCCACCACCGACGCACAGTGGCAGCCGTGTGTACCATCTACAAGATGCACTGCAGCAATGCACCGAGGCTCCTTAGACAGCACCTTCCAAACCTGCGACCTCTACCAACTAGAAGGACAAGGGCAGCAAATACATAGGAACACCACCACCTGCAAGTTCCCCTCCAAGTCACACACCATCCTGACTTGGAACTAGATCGCCGTTCCTTCACTGTCGCTGGGTCAAAATCCTGGAACTCCCTTCCTAACAGCACTGTGGGTGTACCAACCCCACATGGACTGCAGCGGTTCAAGAAGGCAGCTCACCACTACCTTCTCAAGGGCAATTAGGGATGGGCAATAAATGCTGGCCTGGCCAGCGACGCCCACATCCCGTGAAAGAATAAAAAAAAATCCTTGAATATTCAGTTCCCAGTTATGGTCACCCTGTAGCCACGTTTCCATGATGGCAATTAGATCATACTCATTTACCTCCATTTGTGCCTTTAAATCATCTATCTTGCTGCAAATTCTGCATGCATTCAGGTAGAGTGCCCTTAACTTTGTTTTTTTTAAACATTATTCTGAATTCTCAGCCTAGTTGATGCTCGCCTTTGTTTCTCCTGCCTTCTGATTTTGCTTGCTATTTTTCTACTTCTTTCCAATTTGAGCTATCCCTCAGGTTCCCATCCCCCTGACAAGCTGCCACTCGAGTTTCGAAACCTCGAGCTCAAGCTTCTGCAGCTGGTGATACTTCCTGCAGATGTGTTCGTCTAGGACATGTGGTGCGTCCATGACTTCCCACGTACCGCAGTTTAAACCCTCCCCAACAGCACTAGCAAATCTCCCTGCGAGGATATTAGTCCCGGTCCAGTTAAGGTGTAACCCATTTATCTTGTACAGGTCCCACCTGCCCCAGAACTGGTCCCAATGCCTTAGAAATCTGATCCCCTCCCTCCTACACCAATTCTCCAGCCACATGTTCAATTGATCAGTCCTCCTATTCCTATGCTCACTAGCACATAGCACTGGATGTAATCCTGAGACTACTGCTTTTGAGGTCCTGCTTTTTAATTTCCTTCCTAATTCTCTCAAATCATTGGTACGAATGGGGACCATGACCTCCAGCTGTTCCAGGACATCCTTGACCCTGGGACTAGGGAGGCAACACATCATTCTGGAGTCATGTTTATTGTCACAGAAACACCTGTTTGATCCTCTGACTATCAAATCCTCTAACTTTTCTTCCTCCCCTCCTGTGCAGCTGAGCCACCCATGGTGCCCCAGACTTTGCTTTGGCTGCATTCCCCTGAGGAACCAGTGGCACAGTGGTTAGCACCACAGCCTCACAGCTCCAGGGACCCAGGTTCAATTCTGGGTACTGCCTGTGCAGAGTTTGCAAGTTCTCCCTGTGACCGCATGGGTTTTTGCCGGGTGCTCCAGTTTCCTCCCACAGCCAAAGACTTGCAGGTTGGTAGGTAAATTGGCTGTGGTAAATTGCCCCTAGTGTAGGTAGGTGATAGGGAATTGGGATTACTGTAGGGTTAGTATAAATGGGTGGTTGTTGGTCAGCACAGACTCAGTGGGCCAAAGGGCCTATTTCAGTGCTGCATCTCTAAATAAATATAGATAAATAAATAAACCATCACCCTCACCAGTATCCAAAATGGAAAACCAATTAGCAAGCAAGATAGACTCTGGAGACTCCTGCACTACCAGTCTGGTTTACTTGGACTGCCTGGTGGTCACCCATTCCCTCTCTGCCTGCTCCTATCCTGCAGTATGACCACCTCCCTAAATATGCTATCAACATAGCCCTCTGCCTTGTGGATGCACAACAGTGATTCAGTCACTGCTTGAGTTCCAAAACCCTGAGCTCAAGCTTCTGCAGCCAGTGACACTTCCTGCAGATGTGTTCATCTAGGACACATGGTGCATCCATGACTTCCCACATACCACTGGATGTACATTCCACTTGGCCAAGCTGACCTGCCATACTGTATCTTTAAAAACTATTTATTACAATTAGAATAAGTAGAATAACTTATCTGTTACTCATCAGTCAGCTCAGACCAAAGTAAGAGCCAGCTACTGGAGGCTGAAAAAAGTTAGAAAAAGAAAGGAGCACCTCCCTCACCAAATGTCCTCTCTTACCAAACTCACAGTATCACTCAGTGCAAACAAAGCAGCACTGAGGAAGCCCTGCTTTTATACTTTGTGAAACAACTGATTCAATCTTCTGAAAACCTGTTTAAACCAGCTACCTAAATAACTAGCTGCAGCTGCTCCCAGAGAGCTTGTAAATCCTGTTTGAAGACTGGAATAAAACTTAACTTCTCTTAACTTAAGAAGTAATTTTTAGTTATTGTTAAATTGAAGAAGAAAACTAGATTTTAGGTAGAAATTAACCCTCAAAACTCCGTCTCACCAGCTGTCAGTGCAGACTTTCTATACTCCAGGCTTTCTGCAGTAGTGCTTTCTTTTTTTGTCATACCCTACTGTGTAGGCTGTTTGCCTGGGGTGGGGCGAGTCTAGATTTGGGAGTTACACCCTATTGCTTTGGAACACATCTGAACCCGTTTTTAACTCCTCCGTGAATGCCTCCCGTTTCTCTGACACTGATTTACCTTCAAGTAAGTGTTGCTAGTTCATTTTTGACAAATCATGGGCTGCATTTTACCTGCCCTTTGGGGACAGACTGGGAGCCAGGATGACTGTCAAAATGGCACAGAAAGGTACAGGCGGGAAACGTGACAGAGGGCCTGCCCACCCAAGGCCACTTAAGTCGCATAAGTGGCCACTTAAGGGCCTCTTCCTGCCTCTGGTGGCATCTTAGCAGCTGTTGGTGGCGGGGGGGGGAGGGGGCGTGGTGGCCTGCCGCTGCTATAGGGGGAGGCTGCCAGCTAAATCCTGCTGGATTCTCAGTGGGTTGCGGTTGGGATAAGCCCTCCTTTCTGGGCACTTTGGGCGCCCGTGGCAACGGTGCTGCCTGCCCTCCATCACCCCACTCGCCACCTCACTGGGGCTTGCCTGATTGGCCCTAGTGACCCAGATCCTGCTTACCTGACTTTGAGGGCACATGGCCATCTATGTGCTCTCATCCTCCAGCTGCAGCCCAACAATGGCCGACACTAGCGGTGGGACTGCTGAGCTGCTGGCCCTTTCATCAGGCTGGTAGCTCTTGGAGGTGGGTCGTTGTCCTTAAAGTGTGGCTTTGGGTTCCACTGCCCGCTGAAGCGATTTTGCCACAACACCTCCCCTGCCATCTACGTAAAATGCAGCTTCACATCTCAGCTTAGTAATATTGGCCTTTCACCAATTTACAACTTTCATATTTGGTCTATCTTTTTCCTTTTCCATAACTGCTTTAAATCTAACTGAATAATGATGTTCTCCCACTGATACCCCTTCCACCTACCCAAATACATTCCCTTAAACTAAGTCTGACCAGATCTGACCTTTCTGTTGTCATAGAGAGATACAGCACTGAAACAGGCCCTTCGGCCCACCCAGTCTGTGCCAACCATCAACCACTCATTTATACTAATCCTACATTAATCCCATATTCCCCTACCACATCCCCACCTTCCCTCAATTCTTTACCACCTATCTACACTAGGGGCAATTTACATTGGCCAATTTACCTATCAACCTGCAAGTCTTTGGCTGTGGGAGGAAACTGGAGCACTCGGCAGAAACTCACGTGGTCACAGGGAGAACTTGCAAATTCCGCAGAGGCAGTACCCAGAACCGAGCCCGGTCGCTGGAGCTGTGAGGCTGCGGTGCTAACCACTGTGCTGCCCCTAAAAGGGCAACCCCTAATTTTAAATAGTGCTCCCTAGTTCTGGACTCACCCACAAGAGGAAACATCCTTTCCACATCCACCTTGTCAAGACCATTCAGGATCTTACATACTTCGATCAAGTCTTCTAAACCCCCGTGAAAACAAGCCCAGTCTGTCCAACCTTTCCTCATAAGACAACCCGCTCATTCCAGATATCAATCTAGTAAACCTCCTCTGAACCGCCTCCAAAGCATTGACCTCCTTCTTAAATAAGGAGACCAAAACTGCACACAGTATTCGAGATGTAGTCTCACCAATGCCCTGTATAATTGAAGCATAACATCCTTGCTTTTATTTTCGCTTCCTCTCGTAATAAAGGACAGCATCCCATTAGCCTTCTTTATTACTTGCTGTATGTGCATACTAACTTTTTGTGACTCCTGCACTAGATCACCTAGATGCCTCTGCACCTTGGAATTCTGCAATCGTTCTCCGTTTAAGTAATACACTGCTTTTTTTTAATTCTTCCTGCCAAAGTGAACAACTTCACTTTTTCCCACATTATCCTCCATCTGCCAGATTTTTGCCCACTCACTCAGCCTATCTATATCGGTTGGCAACCTCCTTTTTAAGAATTCTGTGCTCTCTATAATTTTTACACTGAATTTATCCCAGTTAATATTGGGATAGTTGAAATCTCCTACTATTGTTGCCGTTTTGTTTCTGCATTATTCAGCAATTAGTCTACATATTTGCTCTTCTATCTTCTCTCGACTTTTTAGGGATTTATACTATACTGCCAGTGGTGTGATTGTCCCTTTTATTGTTGCTCTGTTCAACACATATGGCCTCATTTGATGCTCCTTCTCGCATATTATACTGCCTCACAGCTGTGATTGTTTCTTTAATCAATATTGCAACCCACCCCTCCTCCTCCTCCCATCCTTTTTATTCCCCTCTCTATCTTGCCAGGAAGAAAAACAGGAAATGCTGGAAATACTCAGTAGATCAGGCAGCTTCTGTGGAGAGAAAACAGAGAAAAATGGCTGGGATTTTATGAGTCTTGTGCATTTCTGACAGTGGAACTTCCGCTTCTGCCCTTTTCCTGTTTCACATGCAATTTTACGTTCAAATTAACGGTGCGGTGATGGTTTTGGGAGACACGTGCGATGATGCAGCAGGGATGGGCTTTCATTGGTGGAACTTGCCGTCACTCTGAAGAACCATGAATGCCACAGCTATAAATTATTTTGCGTTGCAAGCTTCAAGGATCAACGGCCTTAGTGTTTTGCCAGTGTCTGGTGATTTTATGCAATAAAATCACTGATTTAGTTTTCGCTGCTTTTTCCTTCTTGAAATTTTCAATCCCAGCACCAGCTCCCCCTCTTTTTTTTTGCTTGGAGCAACAGCCATTAACATATCAGCCAGTTGGCAGCATCCCACCCCACAGTTCAGTGGTGCCTCCCTGCAGGATGTACTCCAGGCCATCAGGGAAAAACGGAAGGTCCGCTTCCCTGCAGATGGCAACAGAAGACCCTCCCACCTGACCAAGGCAGCCAGGATGGAGGTGGTGGAGGAGGTATCGAACTGTGGGGTTATGCGAAGAACCTGGGTTCAGTGTCGGAAGTGTAACAATGACTTGCTCAGATCTGCGAGGATAATTGGTCTTGTCAAAGCTGTTACATTATTTTTCTCCCTGGCTCCATGTGTTTAAGACAGAGGGCAGATAAGGCATGCAGTGGAATATATGAGCAGCCTTGATGCCATGCACCAAATAACTCTGTGGAAAGTTGAAATGTAGCATTTTGTGTGCTTGGCTGTGTCGTGCAAAAGCCACTCTGGAATGAGTGATGGCGATGCATGTATACAATGGGTGTGATGCATCTTTTGACATGTCATTAAATCTGCACAATCTCCTACAGGATAAATAGACCCACAACCAGCGGGAGCAGGCAAAGACAGGTGGAGGTGTCCCAGACATCAAAGTCCTGACACCAGCTGAGGAGGAGGGGGGCAGAGCTGTCGCAGATGGCAAGGCAGGATCCTCAAGGCATAAGGATGAAGTGTCATCTTAAGTCTTGTAATCATATGTGCAGACTAAAGGAAAGTTTGTGATCTCATGTTCTGCTGATGCTTAATATGCCTCTGTTTATGTCGCTGCTGCAGGTGGCCGCACTTGAGCGACGGAATGCAGCGAGGCCCAAGACTCTGACTCTGGGGAGGATGCTGTCAGTGTCGCAGAGGATGCACAGTCACCTGCCTCTTCTGCCTCCTCCAGCACAGATACATTCATATGGTCCTCGCTGGATTTAAGATTAGAATCTGGGCAACAATCTGGTATGCATGACACAGACATGTTCCAGCCAGGTCCCTGACAATCAGAGGACTGCTCATGATGAGCCCTGTTTGTTGCTTCAAGAAGTCTGCTGGATATGCAGCAAAGCCATGTGGAAAATATGTCTGAGATGCCTGAGGTCATGTGTGACTTTGCGCGTGCCATGGAGGAGTCCGTACAAGCCCTGGCATCTGCTATGTCCTAGGCATATGAGTGTTTGGGTTCCTCAGTCGAGAGTTTGGCGCACTCCGTGACAAGTCTGGTTGAGCACTCGAGCCATATGCTCTGTGGCCTGCACTCCATTGCTCTAGCCATGGGCTCCATGCAGCAGAGTCTAAGGGAGAGGGGGACGAGGAACCTGGACGTCTCTATGGGTGCTCCTTTCCTTCAGGGAGACAGGCAGGTGCCATCATGCACCCAGATGGAGGACAAGTGTGTGCCAGCTACCATGGGGCCTTCCTCTCAGGACATCCCCAGAGTAGGCGGCGTTTCGTCCTTCCCCATCACCCCCCCAGCCCCCGAGATTGACCCCTACACTTCCAGCAGGCGAGCACATGGGAGATACTCAAGCACTAGCGCTGCGGACCACCTGTAGGATGGAGCCATCAAGGCCCCGTACCTCCAGAGGATGCCTGCCATGTTCATCCAGAACAACGGGGCAGTGCACTCCACCTCAGTTGCTAATGTCAGGGTTGTGCCTAGACGTCATGGTAGGAAAAGGAAAAAAAACAACAATTTTAAGCATGAAGGAGGCACGGGTATTCTAAATATTGTACATAGATTAATGATGTTTCAATGCAGATTTCTTTGCATTAATATTTGATGTGCTCTCGTAAGTCATTGGCTTTGTTTCAGTTGAAAAGGAAAGTGATTATGGAGGCCTATGGCAGGAATGCATTGATGCTTGCAAAGCATTTCTGAAAGTGTCCAGTGTCCTTTTATCATTGACATTTGAGCCTTTGGTCTTCAATGATAGGTGTTTCACACTTTTTTCCTCACCAACATTGTAGTCATATAGTCATCCCCTCACATTCCTTGCATAGGTGTTGTTGCGGTTCCATTGTGACCCAGAAAAGATTTGATCTGCCGGTCACATCAAAGTGCTGCAATGTTATAGCATCCTCTGTGTGATGGGTAATGCTGTGATGCAGGACACTATTTCCTTGGAGGCGCAGGTTGCTTTCAATCAAGTTGATAACAGATAGGTCGTTATTCAGCACTTCACTGCAGTTTCACATGCTGTTGTGAGAAGAGCCCTTTTAGATTACAGCAATGAATAAGAACTCTGGCATGTGTGAACATTTTTTGAGGGTGTTTTTTTTTCTCCTCCCAACATTCCTTTATTAAGTGCCTCAATGTTGGCTGAAACGTGCAAATTTGAGGTTCTCCATGTCCCTTACATGTCTCTCCACGGCCCTTATATCCATAACGGAATCATTTGCATTGATATCCTCCCCCGTACCCTCTTCATAGTCATACTCATCTGAGGAGGACTGGTGTTCCTCTTGTTGCTCTGCAGGCAAAATGTGACCGCATCTAATTGCCAGGTTGTGCAGGGCACAGCAAACAATGATTATTCGTGAAACCCTCTATGGCACGTACAGAAGAGCCTTCCAGACTGGTCAAGGCAGCGGAAGCACATTTTCAACATGTCAGTGGTGTGTTCGTTGATGGCTCTGTTGGATGCATGAGCAGCATTGTATCGCTCTTCAGCTGTGCTTTGGGGATGGCTCACTGGTGTCATCAACCATGTCCAAAGGGGGTAACTCTTGTCATCCAGGATCCAGCCGTCTACTTTGGCTGGTTCGTCAAACATTCCTGGCAACTATGAGTTCCTCAAAATGTATGGGTCATGACACCTCCCTGGGAAATGAGTGCAAACCTGCATGATTCTTCTCTTGTGGTCACTAACCAGTTGTATGTTCAAAGAATGGAAGCCTTTGCGATTCCAAATATGGCAAGCTGGTCCCAGGGAGCTCTAATGACCACATGACTGCAGTCAATCACCCCTTGCACTCTGGGGAACTCAGCAGTGGCACCCAAGGCTGCAGACCTTGTGGCCTGGCTGTCCTTGTCTGCAGGTAAGTAGATGAAATCATTGGCACGATGAAATAGGATATTGGTCACCTCTTTAATGCACCTATGGGTTGCAGACTGTGATGTGCCACATATGGCATCCCTTGATCCCTGGAAAGCATCGCTAGCAAAGAAATTGAGTGCAATAGTAACCTTGAGGAAAACTGGCATAGGATTCCCACCTAACCCAAGCGGTTGCAGGTCATGTTGCAGGATCCTACAAAATTCTGTGACCATTTCACGTGACATCCTTAGCTGTCTCTGGCATTGCCTTTCTGACATTTGAAGGTAAATTGCCCTTGGCCTGAGGATGCAATGACGTGCCAGTGCCTGCCTTCAATAATCCCTTTCTTGGATGGTATCCTCACCTTCTTGTTCTGCCTGCTGCTGGTGTTCAGGCAGCATCTGTTGAGGGAAAAGAGCTCTCCTCAGTCACTCCCTCTGCTCTTCTTCCCATGGTAGGACACAAATTCGGTGTATGAGACCAACGTCATTGCAGCTGTGCAAATAATGAAATGTGCAGAGCCTTCCTATTCAGCCTCTTTTGCTAGTCAGCTAAACCATTGAGATAATGAGAAGCTCACTTTTATTTGTCTTAAAATTGCAAACTTACAATCCTTGAGTGCCCACATGGTTTGCATCGAGAAGATGGTGCATGTACAATTCAAGGAAAGTTTCCCCACCTTTGAACCTCCTCCTGCCACCTTCCAGCCTACACCTATCACCCTTGGCCTGCCCAATGTAACCTTACACCATCCTTCTGTTACTATTGAACCTCCCCCAATTACCTTGGACCGGATCATAATCAATTTATTCATGCCATCCCTCACCCCTGTTCCTACTCCCATTACCATCCAACTGTTGACTCAACCTTGATCCCTGTCAAATCCACCTTAATGCTATTTCTGAACGCCACTCCTCTCCCCATGATGCCATAGAATACTTAACCTTAAGTCTTGACCAATCCCCCCCACCAGCCCCCCCCAGCCCCCGCTACGCAATCCCATTGCCTTGTGACTGTTTTCTTTGCCAGCTAGTATCCTTTCATCAGAATCGGTGAATTCGCCCTACAGGACCCTGTCATACACAGCGCTCATCAGTCCCTTTAGACCCTTCATGACCATCTGTTGACTGTAATGCTGTAATGCTCAAATCAACCCACCACCCCCACAGCCGCCCACAGCTGGCTTCAGCAGCAATAACAACCAGTACACTCCCTGGACACACCCCTCCTCCTTCCTCTGCTCCTCCATTCACTCAATACCCCACCCTTTGTCCTACCCTCCTCCCTCCCTGCTCTTCCATACTCCCGATATCCTCACCCTTTGTCCCCCCTTCCTCCCTCCCCTGCTCCTCCATGCACCCGATAACCCCACCCTGTCCTGCCCGAGTACCCTCCCCTGCTTCTCCCTGCACCCAAGAACCCACCCTGTCCTGTCCGAGTACCCTCCCCTGCTCCTCCATGCACCCTCCCACATGCCTTCCCTGCCATCCCTTGAAAAGAATCGTCCTTGCTGGTGCCAAACCTGGAGCCAAACATCCTTGTGCCGATGAATTCCAGACATGAAAGCACCAACCTCAGATACAACTGCAAAGCCGACTGGTGTACACCATGTTTAAACAAACGTGAACTGGGTGACATGGGAATACCACTAACTTAATGTGGCAGGTAGGGCTTAATCTGAACTAAATGTCGGGTAATGCATATTCATGGTATGGAAATACATGCAAAGCTGCAATCTGCCACCGTGCGGGAGGGTGGGTGGGGAATCCCTGGACTGCCGCAAATACAATGCTGACATAATTGCGATTTTAAAAAAAACATCATTGGAAATCTGAAAAAACGACTCCCATTTAATTAAGTCACCCCACACGCCACCAAAGCCGCTCTTGCAGCGCCCATAAAATTCCCACCAAAGTTTCAGGTCAATGGCCTTTCATCAGAACTGGCAAAGGTTAGAAATGTAACAGGTTTTGAGCAAGTGAAAGGGGGAGGGGGAAGAAGAACAAAAGGGAAGGTTTGATAAGGTGGAGGGCAGGAGAGATTAAATGACAAAAGGTTTCATGGTACCAAGAAACAAAAGATGTCTGGATGAGGTGTAAATGACAGGATAGCAGCTGTCCAAACACACAGTAAAGGGATTAAGAAGGAAATGTGGCGGGGCAGAGAGATGGGGGAGGAAACAAAAACAAAAACCAGCAAAAAAGCCATGAAAAAAGAATAAATGGAGGCAGAGGTTTTGATCTAAAATTATTGAACTCAATACTGTAAAGTGGCCAGTCAAAAGGTGTTCCTCAAGCTTGTGTTGAGCTTCATTGGAACACTGTAGCAGACCAAGGCCAGAAAAGTCAGAGTGGGAACAAGGTGGAGAATTAAAATGACAAGCAACAGGAAGCTTGAGGTCCTGCTTGCAGACTGAACAGAGGTATTCTGCAAAGCGGTCACCCATCCCTCACCAGGCATAAATATAAACAAGAAATGCTTGCATCAGGTTCTGACCTGAAACGTTAACTCTGCTTCTCTCTCCACAGATGCTGCCAGACCTGCTGAGTATTTCCAGCATTTCTTGTTTTTATTTCAGAATTCCAGCATCCGCAGTATTTTGCTTTTATTTCAGCGCTTCTGTTTGTTACTTCTTCAAACTATTAGCTAGTTTAAAATAGATAGTTAACATCTTTGTGAAAATAAGTGGCAAAAGAATTTCACACAAACGAGTCAAACACGTTCATTATTAATTTTGCATGACCTTATTTCAGTTTAGCAGTGTAATGCATGACTGTGACCAATTTTGAATCTGCAGGATAAAGGAAGAGCAATGGAAACTGAGTGCTTGGAATCAGAACTCTCAGTACAGAAACTTGGATCTAAATCAGAGAAATGCACCAAGAGTTTTGTACAGGTATGGTGCCTACTTCAGTTTTCCAGCTCCATTTGTTATTTTTATTTTCCTGCATCATTCATTTTGAAACTGGATCATTGTATTCATTAGCATAGATTTAGAATGATTTAATGGTCAAAGATGTAGTTTCTGAAATTTGCCTATTTTCTACAGAAGAGAATAAAACCCATTTTGTATCAGTTTTAAAAGGGAATATTTTAAAGACCGAATGCCATGATGCACAGTAATAGAAAGATTTCTCGAATGTTAATTAATGGATGGAATGTTTACTAGCCTTTGGATCTGTGTTTGAACATGCACTTACGCAATTGCTCACTCAAATACAGTTGCATTCAGATTTTCTGTGGAGTGAAGGATGAAACAATTATTTCTATTTGGAATGCAAATGCAAATTTAAGTCCTTTGTATCTATGTGGAAACTTTGATTAAAATATAACTATATAATTGGTATGCTGAGTTCTGCTGTTAATCTGTTTTTTGCCATTTTCCTTTCCATAGCATTGCTTGAAAGTAATTAAGCGAATTGATCAAATTCTGCAGAATGCCATACGCGAAGGGAATTGGAGTTTAGTTCAGGTTGTGTGTGTAACTCAGTGGAAACTTTGCCTACCTTTGCTTCAACCTAATTTGCGTAAGAATGTGTATAAACAACTGATCAATGTGGCAACAATTCTTGATGATCTTGACAGGTAACGACAATTCAAAACAGTTCCTCTTTTTTAAAAATCAATATCAACTGCTCCTTAACCAGGTGTAGTGGATACACTGTAGTGTAAGTTATGAGAGTGGTAGACAGGAGTGAAATGGGTCAGGGATCTAGGCTGCATGTCCTGCCAACATTTGCATATGGCAGATCGAGATAAAAAAACAAAGTGCTGGAAATACTCAGCAGGTCAGGCAGCATCAGTGGAGAGAGAAGCAGAGTTAACGTTTCAGGTCTGTGACCTTTCATCAGGACTGGCAGATAGAGACGCTGAGGCCAACAGCAGTCCCGGCAGGATGGGAGGAGGAAAATAAAGGTCAGAGCAGAGAATTGGGGCTGGATTTTTAGCCCCTGCCAGGGCCGGGAATGGAGGTCGGGCGTTAAAAATAGTGGCTCAGGCCTGCGTGCCAAATCTGTGGCTCCATCCTGCCCCCGGGCTATTTTCCCAGAGGCGTGATATGGGGAGGTGACAGGGCTATCCATCCGCAAATGACAAGTAGCTGAGTAAACCAATTAAAGCCTGATTAAGCCCCGTTACGGAGGCTGATTGGGTGGCAGAAAGGGGGGGCGGGGTGGGGTGTGGTGGTGGTGGCCAGCACTGCAGGCAAGCAGGCTTAGAGGCTCTCCCTGCATACCTGGCTGGGTGCAGTAGGAGCTGCAGGCTGCCATGTGGAGGGGAATTTACCCACCCCCCAACCCTCCCACTGTCATCCCACCCATAGTGGTAGCCTGGCTGCAAAAGCCATTTTTTAAGTTAAACTTCAGAAAAGTTGGAGAGATGGTGCCCCATATTGAAGCGCCCTCTCCCTCACTTACCTTCCATTGTGTCTTGCTGCTACTTTCAAGCTGGAAAGTCTGATTGGCCCTCCAACTTCGAGAGCCCGCTTGACCTTCTTAATTGGACAGTGAGCCTGCCCTCTGGCCATTGAGTGACTGTTTCCCACATGTTGTGGGCTTCTGAACCCCATTCGAGAGTGACGGCAGGGTTCAGAAGCCCACAGGGAAAATCCCGCTCTTGCTGTCTGATGCCCCAGTATTTCCACTGCAAACCAACATAATCTGTAGCACAAAGTCCACACCCATGTTTCTTTATTCCCTTTGGATTGAAGAGTTTGAATATCATTGATATCTATTACATTTGTCTTATTTAACTTGTGAATTTGGGGTAATCTAAAAGATGATGGTTTAGAATTACTTGTAACGGTGAAATTGTTAATTACTTTCGCCATTTTGTGCGACAGTCTCACCTTTGTGAATGCACTATAAAATTTCCTGGATTTTGTAATTTAAGTGGACCACAGTGAGTATAACAGCAAATCAGAAGTGGCGCAACCAATGCCCAAATAGGTTATAGAGAGCTCCACCTTTTACTTCATCTATAATGTCATGAAAGAGTCGAGGATTTTCATCACATAACTGGACTCAAATCATTTTATCTGTTTTTAACTAAAACAAATACGAAACTAAAGAATTACCAGATTGCAAGCTTTTAGTAAAACTGTACTTCTTTTATGGCCCTTACAAAACATGCGAAAAGGTTAGCTATGTTTCAATATTGCACGAATATAAGAATTGGCTGTACAAAGTCTGTTCATTTAGAACTGCCCATGTTCTGTCCTGCAAGAACTATTTTGGTTATGTCTATTTTATGTAAGTTTTTGTAGTACTTTTCTTTGTTGATCAACAATGTCTAATTCAGCCAGTTTATTTGTTTTATTTTTACCATGGAGAATATTGCTAAATATGCAAAAACATTACTACCTGTGCAGAGATTTTAATTACCCTTGAACCTTGCCAGTTTTCAAAGAAATTGAGGTAAAACAAAAATGCAGCTGGTAAATTTATAACACTGGATGATGAGGAATATATTGCAATGTGGAAGGGCTGTTGTAAATTGTTTTCCACATTATACTTTCATGCAGAGCTGTAATACCTAAGCCCAAACCCTCACTCTGCAGTTCATTCATGTTCCATGGTGACTCGATATACAACTTTCAGGAGAAAATCTGCATTTTTCATAAACCTCATATATGTTATAACTTCAGATAATCTCTTTGGCTGCTGCTAAGGCTGTGAGAAATTGTTGGAGTAGGATTGAGCACAGAATGGCTTTTTATCAGGTTCACTGGGCATAAGGAGGAAATATTAATGGAACCATCAGTTGAACAAAAAAACAACTTTGTCTCACTCAACTAACAATCCCTTTAGTTTCACTTACAACCCTGGCTAACTTTATACATGATTTGAAATGTTACAGCACATGCCACATTTTAAATGCTTTCCTTAAATCATAGCACAATAATAAAATGGTGAATGAAATGGGCAGTGGATGTTGTCTATATGGACTTCAGTAAAGCCTTTGACAAGGTCCCTCATGGCAGACTGGTACAAAAGGTGAAGTCACATGGGATCAGAGCTGAGCTGGCAAGATGGATACAGAACTGGCTTGGTCATAGAAGACAGAGGGTAGCAGTGGAAGGGTGCTTTTCTGAATGGAGGGCTGTGACTAGTGGTGTTTCGCAGGGATCAGTGCTGGGACCTTTGCTGTTTGTAGTATATATAAATGATTTGGAGGAAAATGTAGCTGGTCGGATTAGTAAGTTTGTGGACGACATAAAGGTTGGTGGAGTTTCAGATAATGATGAGGATTGTCAGAGGATACAGCAGGATATAGATTGGTTGGAGACTTGGGCGGAGAAATGGCAGATGGAGTTTAATCCGGACAAATGTGAGGTAATGCATTTTGGAAGATCTAATACAGGTGGGAAGTATACAGTAAATGGCAGAACCCTTAGGAGTATTGATAGGCAGAGAGATCTGGGCGTACAGGTCCATAGGTCACTGAAAGTGAGACAACGCAGGTGAAAATGGTAGTCAAGAAGGCATACGGCATGCTTGCCTTCATCGGTCAGGGCATAGAGTATAAAAATTGGCAAGTCATGCTGCAGCTGAACAGAACCTTAGTTAGGCCACACTTAGAATATTGCGTGCAATTCTGGTCGCCACACTACCAGAAGGATGTGGAGGCTTTGGAGAGGGTACAGAAGAGGTTTACCAAGATGTTGCCTGGTCTGGAGGGCATTAGCTATGAGGAGAGGTTGGATAAACTCAGATTGTTTTCACTGGAATGACGGAGGTGGAGGGGCAACATGATAGAGGTTTACAAAGTTATGAGTGGCATGGACGGAGTGGATAGTCAGAAGCTTTTTCCCAGGGTGGACGAGTCAGTTACTAGGGGACATAGGTTTAAGGTGTGAGGGGCAAAGTTTAGAGGGATGTGTGAGGCAAGTTCTTTACACAGAGGGTGGTGAGTGCCTGGAACTTGCTGCCGGGAGAGGTGGTGGAAGCAGGTACGTTAGCAACGTTTAAGAGGCGTCTTGACAAATACATGAATCGGATGGGAATAGAGGGATACGGTCCCCGGAAGTGTAGAAGGTTTTAGTTTAGACAGGCATCAAGATCGGCGCAGGCTTGGAGGGCCGAATGGCCTTTTCCTGTGCTGCACTGTTCTTTGTTCTTCGTATACCAAGGTAATGAACTCCCTACAGTTCTCCCAGCAGGTAGCAGAATTAATTACCTGCAGTTTTACTTGAGAAATAGTAAATTGAACTGCTGAAGGATCCCTTCAATCCATTAAATGTTGCTGCTAGGTCACAAAGGACCAACCAGTTCCATTATTTTACAGTCTATGTGACAGGGGCTATAAAAGTAACATTAATACAGGACATTAATGATTGCCATTGATTTTAATCATGGGCAGATACTTCTTGCTTAACTTCTTACTATTTTGGTAAGGATAGAAGTAGAGCAGTGCAACAGTCCCAGAAAGTAATGGCACAGATCACTTAGGGCACAATTTCTTTCTTTTTTTTTGCACAGTTAAACAGGCCCTACAATGTAGCAGTATCATTACAATGGCCTAAATTTCCAGGAAATGATTAGTAATAAATAAAACTTGAAAGTACCCGAATATATTTTAATTATTTTTCAGGCTCTATAGAGCCTAGAATAGTGAGATCTATTAATTTATTTCTATCAGAAAGTGAAAGAATAATTTTGATTAGAAATATTTTCTGACTGCAGTTTACAAGACACTGATTATTTGAAGAATTTTACTATGACATCCTAAATGAATGATCGTTAACAATAGTGTTATAATAAATGTGTGTTCTTCTGTCATTTGGCAGGATAAAATTCCCAACTCGAAAATTGTTCTGTTTTGTTACATAATGGTGAATTTCAAAAACTCTACTCTCTTTAAATTGCTTTAGTTCATTGATTCAGCTCCGCTGCCAAATTCATATAGAAATAGCTCACATTGATGATGATGAGGAACGAATAGAGGTCGCCATGGAACATCTTAACAAAGCATATCATCTAGGTACTAAAGGACCATATGAAAAATATATTCAACAAGAACAACACCATTTGCAGCTGTATGCAGCACTTTATGAATCTCCTAAACGCCCAGAGGATCAAGCAATCAGGATTATTGAACAGGTAAAGTGCAGAGAGATTTTGAGAAATGTACTAAAAAAGTCATGCAGAATGAATATTTTGCATTAGAAATAAAAAGACCAAAAAGATTGTGTTTTATTACATGATGTAATAAAAAAAAAACTGCACAGTGGCGCAGTGGTAGCACCACAGCCTCACAGCTCCAGCTGTGGGTTCAGTTCTGGGTACTGCCTGTGCAGAGTTTGCAGGTTCTCCCTGTGACCATGTGGGTTTCTGCTGGGTGCTCCGGTTTCCTCCCACAGCCAAAGACTTGCAAGTTGATAGGTAAATTGGCCATTGTAAATTGCCCCTAGTGTAGGTAGGTAGGTGGTAGGAGAATGGTGGAGATGTGGTAGGGAATATGGGATTAATGTAGGATTAGTATAAATGGGTGGTTGTTGGTCAGCTCAGACTTGGTGGGCCGAAGGGCCTCTTCAGTGCTGTATCACTCTATGACCTGATGTATCCTCATTAGATTTACAAACTATGGGCATAAATAAATCCATGTTACAAATAAATATGTAAGTATATTACTATCAGATGAATTGAAATATATCACAAGGCAGGAAAAGAATCTCGCAAGTCCAGGAATATTTTAAAGCCTGGGCCTTTTCTGCATAGACTATGATAGTTTCCTGCTCGAACCAGAGGGAAATGCTATCTTTTAGGTTACAGTTTGATATCGAGGTTAGCAATCCATTCAATGGCTTCAGTTGATGCTGTGTGAATTGTTGTGATGCCACCAAGAATGGATTTCTCAGGGCAAAAGTTCAATATGTGTGTGATGGTCTGACTTGGATGACCACAGTCACAAACTGAGCTAGTCCTTATGTTCCACTTGTGGAGGAAGTGGCCACATCTTCCCTGGCTCGTCCTTATGTGGTTGAGGGTTATCCAGATTTTCAGTGGGAGGTTGAAACCTGGGACTTCACCATTCTGGTCAGTGATCAGGTTACAGTTGGTGATGTTAACAGGCAACCAGGAGGTGTTCCATTAAGAGGTGGGGCAGTCGTTGGTTTGTAGGGTATGAAGTATGTTCCAGTAGGGGCTACAAGATTTCAGGCAAGTGCGTGGGGTTTTTTGGAGATCCTGTATCAGTGGGAGTGCTTTGTTAGTTGTCAGCTGGTGGTGTTCTTTGAGGAGAATATTTTCCCTGTGGACATCAGGTGGTTCAGGATGCCACTCGAGCTGTGTTGGTCTCAACGTTACAGAAATAATCCTCAAGATTTCCTGGAGGTGGATATCTACCATGTTTGTGTGGTAGCCTAGCCACTTACATTGAGGAAAGTCTCACTAAAGACACAGAAGACCTAAAATCAGATTATCCCTACTCCATCTCTAGCTTTTAGGTGGCAGGAGGCTATTGCTGGGAACCTGAAGGAATGGTCCTCGTTATTCAGCTAAGCAGTTGGGGGGAGGGGGGTTGTCAGTATGGCTTTGAGGGGTGGGCACTCTGCTCCTGGCCCTTAAGGAAAGGAAACCTACCTTAATGCACCTTTTTTTGGCTGGTGGCTCCTCGTCACCCCTCTTTTGAAACAACAATGCCTAGAGTGCACCACAACAATCCATGTCTCATGACAGCAGGCAGCAAATTTATAAATAGCCATGATGTGTGAAAATACATACTTTTAGGCAACTAAAGCCGTTGTATAAGAATTCTGACCTAAAGCTATTGCTTCAGTTGAGAGCTTTTTATGTAACCACAGGTACAAATGTATTTTTACCGGGGCTGGGAAAGGACGCTTGTGCTATGGGCTAGTAGTCGATTGGGAGGAAGGAAACAGAGAGTAAGAGTTAAATGGAATGTACTATGGTGGACTATGACAAATGGTGATCCCCAGGGATCTGTATGGGGGCCTCAGCTTTTCACCATTTATGTCAATAACCTGGATGAATAACTATACAGTTGTTTGCAGATGGCACGAGGTAGGAAGGCACAGTAAGCAGTACAGATGGCAGTGGGAAGTTGCAAAGAGACATAGACAGATGAAATGAATGAGCAAAACTGTGGCAGCTGGAGTTCAATGTGGGGAAGCATGAGGCCATCCATTTTGATTGCAAGGAAGACAAATCGGAATATTACCTTAATGGCAAGAGACTAGGATCTGTGGAGGGGAAAAAGCATTTGGGTCTCCAGGTACAGAAATCAATAAAAGCTATTGCAGAGGTACAAAAAGTAATCAAAAGGGTGATAAAAAGTTGGCCTTTATCTCAAGAGGCTTGGAATGCAAAGGAGAGGAAGTTATGATCCAGTTGTACACAGCCTTAATTTGACCCCACCTGCAGTACTGTATTCAATTTTGGGCACTGCACTTCAGGAAGGATGAATTAGCCTTGAATGAGTTATAGCATAGATTCACTACAATGAGCCTGGGGCTTACTAGGTTAAATTATGAGGTCAGGTTGCATAAACCTGGCTTATATTCCCTTGTGTTTAGAAGGTTGAGAAGCAATGTATTAGAGTTGTTAAAAGTGATAAATTAATTCATGAGATACAGAGAAACTTTCCTCTGGTGAGGGAATCCGGAACAATGGGGTGCAATCTTAAAATAAGAACTAAGCCATTCAAGAGGGAATCAGAAAACATTTTTCACAAAGGGTAATCTGGAATCCTCTCCCCTAAGGCTGTGAGTGCTAGATAAATTGACATTTTATAGAGTGAAATTGATAGATTTTTATCAGGTAAAGTTATTGAAGGATATAAAGGCAGGTAAATGGGGTTGTTACAGATTAGCCATGGGCTGAATAGCCTACTCTTCCTTTCTTGTAAGGCTGATTATGAACTTGAAAATTACAGCACCTAAATAGGTGCTGGATATTGGACATTTGACAGCTGTAAAAAATCTTTCTCGTATAGCACTGTGCTAACAATAGCTTCAGCAAGAACTAAAGACCCATTGTGTGAGGAAAGGGGAGGAAGATATATCTAATATAATCATGCAATTAATTGAGAAAAAGAAGAAAGTTTTTGGGAAAGGAAGAGAGAAGAATAAACTAAAAAGTTAAAGTTATTGTATGTTAATCAAATACTACAAATCTACCATGGATGGTAAATTTTAAAAGAAAATGAGGAAGGTAGTCCAAACAAAGTTACTTATATTTTAAGCAAGTTTGCAAAATAACAGCTCCATAATATTACAAATACTATATATAATGTTTTGTATAATGTATCTTTTGGTATAAGTAAGTTGTGTCACTCACGTAATTTGTTGTTTCAACAAATTTGCTTCATTACACCAATAAATGAATAATTAGCCAGTTCTTGATTATATAGGAGCAACACCATAAAGGATCTACTCAATTATTTATTTTCATGATCAGTAAAGCTAGCATAAGTTCTTGCTTGGAGGAGGTAGAAAGATGCATCTAAGAAATGGGAAAATAAAGCATAGTTTGCTTGTTAAATGGCATTCTGTTAAAAGCAAAATGTCTATAGTATAGACATACTTGATAATCTATTTGCTTTTAAGCCAATTCATTAAATGATGAAAGATTGTTTTCTTATGTGTTAGGTCAAAAGAAACAGCAACTTGCAAAACAGTCGATCTTTGCTGATTAAGGCTGGTCTGGCTCTGGCTCCTGAGGCTTTCCAACTGGTACTCGATAGTGAAAATGAGGCTAAAGGTGAATCATTAAAATACCATTCACTATATAATTGTGGAAATGTATCTAATTCATGTGTCTTGATATGGAAACGGTAACAGAAATTTGTTTCAATTAATTCTGCATTGGTTGGTAGAGGTTACAACACCACGGGGGAGAATTTCAACTTTGGCAAGGGCACAGAATTGGTGGCAGCAGATCGACTGCCCACTATACCCACCACTTGATATTCCTTTCCATTGACTTCAAGTTGAATTTTACCCCTTCTCCCTGCCCCCCCCCCACCCCCACCAATTTGTAGCAGACTGTTACTTTTTATAGCCTTCCAGCAATTGAATTGCTATATTGATGTAAATGCAAGTAATAGCTAGAATAGCATTATAAAAACTTTTATGTACTTAATATATTGCTTTAAAGTCTTTCAATTGTTTCATCTGTAATACTCCAAATATTCTACTCAGTGTTGCAATTAAGGTTGCATTCACAATACAACTGTAATGCTGGCACAAAGTAGTTTCACTGTGCATTGACACTGTAGTTATAGTGTAAATGTAGCCTTTTTTCCAAAAATATACTTTATTCATCAGAATTTTCAAAAAAATGACAAAATAGTTCAAATTTGACATTTCCGAAAGTACAATGGAGATCAGATTCCTTTGATACGGAACATGAGGTGCCTCACAACTCTTGCCGTTCCATTTTATATGCAATGTACATTTACATTTGCATTACATAGCAAAAACATTTTAGTGCATACAGCCTGAGGGGTTTTACACGGGTTCCAGCCCCTCTGTATACTATGGCGGGAGGACCTTACAAAGTGGCCTTTCTGCATTGAGCCTTTGCGGCGGCTGCCTCGAGCTTTAGTTGACTCGCGTCCCTCAGCACATAGACCTTGGATTGTGCCAGTCTGTAACACTCGGTCATGGAAAACTCTTTGCACTGGAAGACCAGAAAGTTTCGGGCAGACCCTAGAGTGTCTTTCACCGTGTTGATGGTCCTCCAGCAACAGTTGATGTTTATCTTGGTGTGCACCCTTGGGAACAGCCCGTACAGCACCAAGTCCTGCGTTACGTAGCTACTTGGGGCGAACCTCAACAAAAACCACTGCATCTCTTTCCACACTTGCTTTACAAAGGAACATTCCAGAAGGAGGTGGACGACAGTCTCTTCCCCACTGCAGCCACCTCGAGGGCAGTGTGCTGAGGCAATGAGACTCTTGGCGTGCAGGAAGGATCTGACTGGGAGGGCCCTTTTCATCACCAGCCAAGCTATGTCTTGATGCTTCTATGAAAGTTCTGGCGATGAGGCATTCTACTAAATGAGTTTGACAGTCTGCTCAGGGAACCATCTGACATGATCCCGCAGGGCCTTGAACATATTACTTGCAGACCACTGCCTGATGGTGCTTTTCTGCACGAACCTTTCCAGGAAGGATAGGTGGTACGGCACAGTCCAACTGAATGGAGTGTTCCACGGTAATGAGGCCAGACCCATCCTTTGCAACCGGTTTTAGATAGAACCTTAGCACATAGTGACACGGGGTTTGCGTACTGGAGTTCTACGCAAAGCACAGCTTGATGCAGCCACACACAAAAGTGGCCATCAGAATGAGGGTGATATTTGGATATGCTTTTTCCCCCTTTATCCAGAGGTTTGAACATTGTGTCCCTGTGGACACAGTCCATTTTCGATCTCCAGATAAAGGGAAAGATGATTTGGGTGACCGCCATGGTGCAGGAGTAGGGTATGGGCTAGACCCGCGCCACATACAGTAACAGGAGCTCCTTGCACCTCATGACCAGCTTTTTGCCCGCAATGGAGAGAGACCGGCTGCTCCCATATGCCCAGTTTCTGTTTTACCATGGCTAAATGCTTCTTCCAGTTTTTGGTACATGACCCAGCCCCTCTGAACCATATCCCCCCAGCACCTTCAGGTAGACTGACCTGACGGTGAAGGGAACAAAGGATCGGTCGGCCCAGTTCCCAAAGAATATGGCCTCGCTCATGCTGTGATTTACTTTGGCTTGCAAGGCCAGTTCGAACTGGTCGCAGATGCTCATCAGCCTGTGAATGGACAGTGGATCTGAGCAGAAGATGGTGATGTCGTCCATGTACAGGGAGGCTTTTACCTGCGCGCCTCCACTGCCTGGGATTGTCACCCCTCTTATGCCTGCATTCTTCCTGATGGACGCAGCAAACAACAGGACAGGGGAGAGAGGACAGCCCTGTCGGACTCCAGATTTGATCGGAAACCTTTCCAATTCCCACCCGTTAATTGAGACTACACTAATGATGAGCAGTCGGATCCAATTGTGGATTCCCTCTCCAAACCCCATTTTGGAGAGCACGTCCATCATGTAGGTGTGCGATATCCTGTAAAAAACCTTCTCCTGGTCCAAGCTGTTGAAGAAGGTGTCCACCCCCCTGTCCTGCACATAGGTGATCCCATCCCTGAGTAGCGTGAGTCCACCTGAGATCTTTCTGACGGGTACAGTATAGGTCTGATCGGGGTGAATCACCAACTCCAGAGCAGACTTGACCCGACTGGCGATGACTTTGGACAGAACTTTGTAGTTCACATTAAGCAGTGAGATGGGCCGCCAATTTCTGATTTCCTCCTTTTCCCCTGTCTGCCTGTCGATGAGGGTATAGATACCTTTCCTCATGGATTCTGACATGCTGCCAGCCAGAATACTCTTGTACACTTCCAGTGGGTCTGGGCCGATCCAGTCCCACAGAGTCGAATGCAGTTCGACTGGTAAACTGTCGCTTCTGGGAGTTTTACTCGTCATGAAGGTCCTGACGGCCCTTGTCAGCTCCACCTAGAGTAAGCGGTTTGTCCAGACTATCCTGCGTACTGTCATCTAAGACCTCCGTGATAGATGACAGGAAGGATTGGGAGGCTGTGTTGTCCGTTGTCCGGCATAAAAGGATTTGCTGATCCTTAGTATGTCAGACTGTGATGACGTTCCTGAGCTGTCCTCTTCCTGCAGGCTGCTGATCACTGAGTTTGCTTTGTGTACCTTTTGGAAGAAGAAATGCAAGCACGTCGCCTCCTGCTCAACAGAGTGTTCTGTGGACTGGAAGATGATCTTGGAGGCCTCTGTGGCAAAGAATGAGTCCTGCTGGCTCTTCACCTCTTGGAGATCCTCCTTGACCTTGACCCCATCGACTGCAGCTGGAGCTGATTTTGCATTCTTTTCTGGAGTTGGGACATTTCCCTCTGTGTGTGTCTCTCTCTCTCTTGGCCTCTGAACTCCTTTGAGGATGAAGAACATCTTGATGTTTGCCTTGATCACTTCCCACTAGTGCGCCTGAGACTCAGAGGGGTTTCACGGTTCTCCAACCTTTGTAATCCCTTTTGAGTTCCTCAATGTTCCCTGGAGTCAGCAGTTTTACATTCAGCTTCCATGTCCCCTTGACAACCTGCTGGTCATCCTGTAAGTGACCGTGGGCCAGTAGAAGGCAGTGGTCAGAGAAGAACACCTGCTTGATATTGGTGGATTTGACCATGAATGCACGGGATTCAAATAGGAAGTCAATCCTGGAACGAACAGACCCGTCCGGTCTCGTCCTGGTGTATCTATGCTGCTCTCCGTCTGCAGGGTTGCTGAAGACGTCGTGTACCTTGGCATCTTTTACTGTTTTCATCAGGAGTCTGGATGTGGCTCCAGTTTGCTGATGTCTCTGCTGGATCGTCCAGCTGCATTAATGATGCAGTTGAAGTCACAGCCTAGAATAACTGACCTGGACGTCGCCAGCAGCAGTGGGAACCAGCCACTCGTTGTATTGGACCGGGGTGTACATGTTGATTTAACTGGAGCAGAGCATTGTTGTATGTTATGTCTGTACAAGGAGGCAACTGTCCACCACCTCCTTAACTTCAGAGATGGTGAAGGTGCCTCCCCTCATTAGAATACGTAGGCCAGAGGAACGGGAATCATTTCCCCCTGACCAGATTGATGGCCCATGGGACCACCACCTTGACCATTGTCTGTAATTGCTGAGGTGCGGTATCGCACAGTCCTACAAAAATAGCAGGTCAACTTTGACATTGGCCAGGTAACTAAGGTCGAAACACATTGCGTAGTGGCTTTAATGCAATGTGTTTCGACCTTAGTTAATACAGGCAAGTTTTAAAACCATTTTAAAGATTTGAGACTACTAGTCCGAAAGTCTATGGAGGTTCCAGCTCCTGGGTATGCCCCTGCATACCTGTGGTGTTTACAAACTGTTGCACATTAGCAGGGCTGAGAAACCAGTCCAGCTCTGCCACAGGACTTTTGTTCCATCTGGGTGATGTCGGAGCAGGTCATGTATTTGGGAAGGGTTGCCTTGTGCTCAGGTGGTGCTGTTGCTCCACTTTGCTCCTCGTCGAGGCCATTGCTGCTCCCGGTTTCCCGGAGCTGGGGGGCACTGGTTGTGCCACTGCTCCCGCTTTCCTGGCTCTGGGATCACTGGTTGCATTGCTGCTCCTGTTGTCCCAAAGCAGGTACTCCCTGGGCCCTTCGCTGCTTCCAGTGTTTCTCAGCTGAGGGCCATTTGTCTCCTCTACCTCTTTGGTGTTTTGTCGCTTTTTTTATTGATGCCAACTTTCTTGCTCTTCCTCATTCGAGGAGGAGCAGCCACTGGCCTCTGTCTGGGACATCAGCAGCTTCTTGCCCCTAGTTTTCAGGGTAGTATTCCCCTTCTTTTCTGTTTTCTTCTTTGTATTTTTACTTTTCACAATTTGTCACGCTCCTTGTTGTTCTGATGCTGCCTCCTCTTCCATTGACTCTGCTTTCTCCGGAGGAGGTTGAAGGGTTTTGCCAATTTCTGAAGTGTCATTCGCATTATGTTTGCATGCCATGCCCTCTTTCCCATTATCTTGTGCACTGAGGGTCCTGATGGAGGGCGAGTGTGAATCTCCTTTACAGCAGCCCTGATTGTTGCTCCTGCTTTAATGGCCTACGCATAGGTAGCACAGTGGTTTGGGCAGGATTTGTAAAGATGGCTTCCCTCCTCACACAGGTTGCAGCACCTGCTCTGTTTGCAGTCCTTTGTCAAATGCCCCTTCTGCTTGCAGTTCCGGCAATAGGTTGCATTGCACTTGATGGCCAAGTGACCAGTTTTGCCACAGGTGCAACACACTTTGGCTGCCCCATGCACACTAAATAACCCCGACTTACGTCATTGGCAAAGCTGGAAGGAGGGTGGAGGATGGCTCCATTGGCGTCCACCTTCAAGGTCACCCTGACCTGCCATTTGCTTGTCCAGATCCCTAAAGTGTCCTTGACCTCTGTGCTGTTTCCAGGCACCTCAGCGTACCTGCCAAGGAAAGTAAACACATCCCCCACAGGGATATGGGGATTGTACGTGTGAATGGTCACCACTCGGTTCCAGTGCGTTGTCAGAGTAAACAAAGGCTCTGCAGTGAGGATGGACAGTGGTGCCTGGCTTCCTCTCTCCTTCAAGGTGTTCAGGAGTTGGATGCATCACGTGACATTTTAAAATGTCACTTTGAAGTATCCACCACTGGGGAAATCCTGCTGGCAGAAGATGTCCTCGACTTCAAAGCCACAGCACTCCAAAAAGGACTCGCTTCACAAAAATGGTGCAGTCCACGGGTGCGCCTTCGTCCGAGGTCTTCACTGTCATCCTGACAGTATTGTGCGCCCCTTGGCCTGGAGCTCGGACGCTTCCAGCAGCCATAGCTCAAAACGTTGAGCCATTACTGTTTTGGGTTTAGGCCAATCCCAGTAGAGCTCAAACGTCATCGTTGTCACTGCCGCCGCCCTCAATCCGCGGTTGTCGTCGAAGATCTTCACACTCGGAACTTACACTTCGCCCTGGGAGTAGTATCAAAACTTCTCCCCTGCTAGGTAAATGTAAATGTAGCCAGATCCAGCAGCAGCATTCAACCTGAGACCAGAGTAAACAAAGTTAGACATCATGGAGGAGGCAGTCTCCCTCTCTTCCACATCAGAGTCATTTTGGACATTCACACCTGACTTACATATCTTAATTTTAGCATTGGTGCAGAGTTGAAACTGTTAGCATTGATTTGTAGTATGAATACGTCATGAAGCATTCTAGATTTAATAGGGGTTAAATTGGTTAGCCCCCAATGTGCAATTAACCCGCATCTGTTCAGTGTAATACAGGCAGCACACCAGCTTTGTGCTGCCTGCTTATTATAATTTCTATGTGCAGCCAACACTAACTGTGCTGTTCATTGGCTGCATGCATCAGCAAGGGGTTCAGTATCATCAGTATCATTAGTGGGGACTTTTTTCCTTTAAGGCTTCTTTTTGCTTTTTGTACTTGTGGTTTATGTAAGCTTCAGCCATTAAGTACTTTGGGCTAAAAATTGGTCTATGCTGTTTTTTTGGGTGTAGGGGTCACAATTCATAGTACACCAGATAGGTGTGTGTGCAGTAAGCATCTGCACACACACCTATCTTAACAACATACAGTTGAACACGCATTCCACATCAGGAAGTGTTATATATTTGGTTCTTTATGCTGCTACCGTATACAGTCTAGCCAGAGAGGTTCTTAGACTGTAGTATTGAAACATTAATCTTTATTGTATTGTAACTACAGTTATGTGAGTGCTTCTATTTGAACTTTGCGAAAAATGCCGATGTTTGAATTGTGGACTGAGTGATATGTGCACCGACTGCAAGGCGTCTGTTTCCAAACAGCTCAACAGGAAAATGACAGGAAGATTTGTGACTGTCACATGACTTGATTGTGGGTTTAGTTTCACTTTGCATTGTGAAAGAAGGGTGGGCTCGACCAGCAGCATGCAGTGAGCTGGCTGGAACCTGTTTGCAGGCCAGAGAAAAGACTTGCCTTTCTTGCAAAAAGAAATCCAACATTTGAGGTGTGGCTGGGGTCTGCCTGAAGAGTGGAAAAGACTCCTGGAGAGAGAAAGGAGCCAGGAAAAGAGGAGTTGCTATGCTCTGTGGAGGAAGATTACTTTGCAGAGAAGAAGCCTTGCATTTTTAAAAGTAGCTGATACCTATTGCCTTCAGTCTCTGAAGAATCTCTGCCTCGAGAGTGATTCCTGTTGCCTTTTGTGTTTTGGGAGATCCTGAAATCTCAAGAAAGCTTCCATTGCTAGACTGCTACTTCAAAACCCAAGTAGACTTGTTGCTATACCCTTTGCTGAAAGATCTGTGTGACGCGTGTGACAAATTGCCTTGAGCGCCTACCTATCATAGACTGTTCGTCAGCTTCACCTGGAGAGACTTCCAGTGGCATCTGACTATTCGACTCTGGGACACCTCACCGACCTAGAAATCCGACCAGATTGTGAAACCCATTTTTATTATTCCTAAGAAACAGTTGTAAACTGAAAAAGCCTTTTTCCCCAGTTAACCGTTTTTTTAATGTGTATATATATGTGTACATGAGGGTTAAGAAGAATAAGTTTCAAAAGAATCTTTTTCACATATAGAGTTATCTCATTCTTGTTTAAGACTTAGTTTATCAATAAATAGTTAATTTTGTTGTTTAAAGAAACCTGGTTTGGTGTGCTTTATTCTGGGGGACAAATAGTGTTTAATTTGGTGACTTTCCAGTAGGTGGGAAACTTTACTAATATGCTATGACCTATAGAGTAGTGGGACTGAATTAACAGTACATTGCTCTTGCCTTGGTCGTAACATTATATACTTTCCACACTAGCCTGTGTGTCTCCTTCAAAAGCCATGCTGTAATTGTTATCGAGTCTCTTCCTCTCTCTCTTACCTCATCCTGATGCGCGGTAATCTTTACATTCTCTCAAGATTAACCCTTTGATACCCTTATACTACATGTCCCCCCCAAGTCTTTATCCCAATATATATTTATGTACATTCACTATTTTTATTTACATACTACCCCATCTCCCCCTAAGTCTCTGACTTCATATATTCAACCCATTAGGATGCTTCACAGCTCTCCGTGATCTTGTCGTCAGATGTGGAAAATTGGTAGTGTCTCTCTGATCTCTTGTTTCTTGACTTAGACGGCCTTCATTGAGGTTTATAGCATTCGGTGCTTTTTGAATTTTCAGTTCATCATCTGAGTCGTCTAAATGTATGACCGTTGCACGTCTTTGATGTAAAGGAATAAGATTCCTTCTATTTATCTGTATAGAACCTTCTTGAGTTCATATTTGATAAAATCGCTGTTGATTCTTGTCTTTCTAGAGAACTATCCCTTCTCTATTTTGATCTCATACCCATACCTTTTGCCCTTCTGACAACTTTGGTCGGTTTCTTGTACGGTATCTTCTGTTTATAATTATGGGTCTGTTTGCTTCAATACTTTTCTTTGTCTTGTACTTTTTGATAATCCTTGCTTTGTAATTCTGGAAGTAATTTCTTGAGTAGAATTGGAAGTTGTGTTCAAAGTTTTCTTCACATTAAGAATTCTGATGGCGCTGATCCACACAGTAATGGCGTCGATCTGTATGTCATTTGTGCTCATTGAAAATCTTGATTTTTCATCATCATAGTTTTAATGGTTCTGACTGCTCGCTCAACTTCTCCATTTAATTGTGGATACTTGGGAGAACTTGTTAGAGGAACAAATCCACATTCTTCTGCAAAGTATGTGAAGTAATCACTTGCAAATTTTGGTCCATTATCAGATACTATCCGGAAAGGTACATCATGTGTTGCGAAAACTTGTTGTAAAACTCTGATGACTGCTTCAGTTGTTGTGTACATTCGCTAAACTTCGATCCATCTTGAGAAGTGATCAACTAAAATTAAATAGGATCTTCCCTCAAAGAATAAGTCCATCTCCAACTGTTCCCACGGTCTAGTTGGGAATTGGGTTGAAATTAGTGGTTCTCTTTGATCTTGTCTGTGTACCTGACAATTTTGTTGGACTTGCTTCTTCCCAATTTCTCTGTCTGTGGAGCGCTACTGTAGGAACTTGCTACATTTCTCTTTCTTGTTTTTGTAGTCTTTGAGCGGCATGGCGGGCCATTCTGTGTTGTGTGGGCTCTCTCTGCATTGTGTGGGCTTTCCGGCGGAATCGGTACTCTCTGCAGTGCTCAGGTCAGGTTGGGGGGACTCTCCCTCTGTCCTAGCTCCTGAATTCTTCTTGTTTATCTTCTTCAACATTCTTTATAATATGAAGGTCAATACAAGCTCTTCCACTTAAGAGTGAGAACTCCTGATTCCATACGGTGTTTCTAATATCTGGTTTCCATTACATTGAAGCATTGCTTGTAACTTCCCCTTTACTTCAAGTATCACACCTCCTGGACCATGTAATTTAGTTTCTGTTGGTTGCAAAACATGTGTGGAAAGCCACAGCTCTTGATTTGACAGGACCAACACACTTGCTCTAGTGTCGAGTTTGAAATTAATGAAAAGTCTGTTGACATATACGTTGACCAAAATGCTTGATTTTGATCTTGCCCAGAAAATATTTTAATTGGTCTGCTGTAGGAGGTTGCTTAACTTCATTTACCTCTCTATTATTAAATACTTTTCCTTTAGAGCTTGAGGTAGTCGAAATTTTATTTTGGCACATCTTCCTGAAATGCCCTATTTTTCTGCAATAAAAGCATTCTGCTCCATTGATGGAACATTGTTCATGCCCGTGGGAGGTTTTGGAATCACAGCGCTGGCAGGGTTTAAGGGTGTCTTTCATTCTTTCCCCTCTTTTTCCCTCCCCCTTCCCTTCAAGTATACCTTTTTTTCCTGGTGCCACTTATTCAGCTCTATGCCAAGGTCTTTTCTCACCTTGTATAATTGGTCTGTTATTGTTGTGCCAGTTGAAGTAGGAATCACAAGCTTTTAAGATTTTGTCAAATGTGGCTGACATTTCATCAGTATATTGTCTTGCTATAATATCATCAGCTACAGCACCAATTAAATATAATAATGTATGCACTTGCTCTCTTTCAGACCTGCTGTTAATTTCGATGCAATTCTATGTCTGAGGAACCATTTCCTCCATAGTTCCCAGTTTTGAGTCTGATGAGATCCCTTGAGACTTTTGAAACTCTCTGGCACTCCCAATTTTTGATCTTTTTTTTATTCTAATAGACTTTTTAGACTGTTCTCCCTTTAAGAAACTTCTTTTTTCAGGCTATCTTGCTTTTATGGAGTGTACCAGGTTCTTGAGAGTGTTCCTTTTTTACAGGTTCTCTAGGGGTTTTCCCTTTGCTTAAGCAAATCACTGAAATGTTTACACAGGTGCCTATTGGAATTCATAGAGCTGCTTTTTGAGAGCTAGAGTTTATTTATTTTCTTCACGCTTGACTGCTTTAGTGATTTTTTTTCTCTCAGCCTGGCTGCATTAATATAGAGACTCTGCTGCGTTCATGGTCTTTTTTCACTATTGGACTTTTTTTTCAGTTCGCAATCTTTTTGGGGTTTTCCCTTTTATTTACTCACTCACACGGAGCCTTTAGAAAATTACTTTTTTAAGTTCTTCAAAGGCTTTTTTTTAAACTGGAATTTCTCAATCGTTGGCACAATGACTCACCCGATCGCTTGCTTTTCAGCCATGCTTCCATTCTGTGGAGCTTTTCTCAGCCTTCTCTGATCTGTAGTTTATTTCACTCTTTTCAGCTACTTATTTTAAAGTTTCTTCTCTTCTGGCTATAAGACTTCGATTCCAGTGCTGTTCACTGTATGGTAGCAGCATAAAGAACCAAATATATAATATGGAGTCTAGCCAGAGAGGTTCTTAGACTGTAGTATTTAAACGTTAATCTTTATTGTATAGTAACTGTATACACTACACTCCTTCAAAAGCCATGCTGTAATGGTTCTTGAATCTCTCCCACATGATCTCTTACCTCATCCTGGTGGGCGGTAATCTCTCAAGATTAACCCTTTGATACCCTTATACTACAGGAAGGAACCCCCCCCCCCCCCACCTGTTGCTTAACTGATCAACTACTTTTAGGTTAGTTGCTGATTGATTTCTATTAGCTGTTGCTACAATTTTACAAGTGTTTGGTGCTTTTTAGTGTTATTTAAAGTTGATAATGTCTACAAAGAGTGATGTGGCAGGTGCTGAAGGACATTATGCTGAATTCAAGGCTTCTGCACAAACTAGTTGCTCTCCGATATAGGTACAGTAGTCGGCATTCCCCTTGGAATTTTTTTAATATATTCATTCACATGATCTGGGAGTCTCTGGCAAGGTGGTGGTGGTGGTGAGGCATTTTCTTGAACCGCAGCAGTTTATGCTGCCACTTTACTTAGGTAGGAAGTTCCAGGCTTTTGCACCAGTGACAGTGAAGGAACAGCAATATATTTCAAAGTCCGGATGATGTATGACTTGAAAGGAAAATTGTAGGTAGTTGTGTTTCCATGCCCCTGCTTCCTTTGTCCTTCTGATGAAAAAGCCTTGGTGAGTTGCTGCAGTGCATTTTGTAGATGGTACACACCACAGGTATGTTGCACCAGTGGTGGGGGGAGTGAACGTTTAATGTGGTAGATGGGTTGCTGATCAAGCAGGCTGCTTTGTTCTGGATGTTGTTGAGTTTGTTGAATGTTATTGGAACTTTACTCATCCAGGCAAGTGGCATTCCATCGTACTCCTGACTTGTGCCTTGTAGATGGTGGCAAGATTTTGGGATGTCAGGAGGAGAATTACTCAATGCAGAGTACGTCGCCTTCAAGCTGCTCTTGTAGACATAATAATATGTTAACTTTCTTGCCAATAGTGACATTGAGGATGTTAGTAGGGAATTCAACAATAGTATTCCTGTTGAATATCAAGGGGAGATAGTTAGATTCTCTCTTGTTGGAGATGATCTTTACCTGGCACTTCTGTGGCATGAATGTTACTTGCTACTAATCATCCCAAGCCTACATGTTGTCCAGGTTTATCTGCATACGAGCACGGACTGCTTCATAATCTGAAGAGTTGGAAATGTAACTGAACACTGTGCAATCACTTTTTTGGATGCTATGAAGTATCCTAAAGTTCTAAAATGGCATCCACACTAGTGTATGCGCACACTTCTGCCATGAAGTGTGCTATACGCTGTATTGATAAAGGGGTTAGTGCGTAGACAAATAACATCTGCCAGAAGTAAGCAGAGCAGGCACATCATAATGTCAATCAATGTGCTTTTAGCTGATTTGGCGCCGATGCTGCCATTCTGGAGCTCCACGCGAACCACCCCCTGCCCCCTCTATGACATTAAATGGCATCAACATCCTGGGGGTCTCTATTGACCAGAAACTGCAGTGTGTAACTCACCTCCTGATTCTCCAAAGCAGTGTGATGGAATACTGTCCACTTGCCTGGATGAGTACAGCTCCAACAACACTCAAGAAGCTCAACACAATCCAGGGAAAAGCAGCTTTCTTGATTGGCATCCCATCTACAATATTAAACAATCACTCCCTCCACCATTTTCACACCATGGCTGCAGTATGTCCCATCTACAAGATGCACTGCTGCCACTTGCCAAGTTTGCTTCAATGGCACCTTCAAACCTGCGACCTAACCACCTAGAAGGGCAAGGACAGCAGATGCATGGGGACACCACCTGCAAGTTCCCCTCCAAGCCACACACCATTCTGACTTGGAAATATATCACTGTTCCTTCATTGCCATTGGGTCAAAATCCTTGGCCATGTGAGCCGCATGGAAGATGGCAGGATCCCCAAAGACACACTGTACAGCGAGCTCGCCACTGGTATCAGACCCACCGGCCGTCCATGTCTCCGCTTTAAAGACGTCTGCAAACGCGACATGAAATCCTGTGACATTGATCACATGTCGTGGGAGTCAGTTGCCAGCATCCGCCAGAGCTGGCGGGCAGCCATAAAGGCAGGGCTGAAGTGTGGCGAGTCGAAGAGACTTAGTAGTTGGCAGGAAAAAAGACAGAGGCGCAAGGGGAGAGCCAACTGTGTAACAGCCCCGACAAACAAATTTCTCTGCAGCACCTGTGGAAGAGCCTGTCACTCTAGAATTGGCCTTTATAGCCACTCCAGGCGTTGCTTCACAAACCACTGACCACCTCCAGGCGCTTATCCATTGTCTCTCGAGATAAGGTGGCCAAAGAAGAAAATCCTGGAACTCCCAAATTAACAGCACTGTGGGAGTACCTGCAAAACATAGATTGCAGCGGCTCAAGAAGGTCACTAACCATGACCTTCTCAAGGACAATTAGGGATGGGCAATAAATACTGGGCTTGTCCATTCCTGTGTAAGTACATTTTTAATGTATGGTTTTAATTACTGCCAAACAACTTCACTGGCACTGGAAATTAACATTAACAAGTACGGAATCTCGGGAGGGATTTTATGCTCTCCCCCGCGGAGAGTTTGGAAGCAGGGAGAGCATGTAATTGGGTAGGAAGGTGGCGGCGGGGTTGGCGGGTTGGGGGGGGGTGGTGGTTGGGGGTGCCACCTTCCTGCTTCCGGCGAAATGAAGTCCAGGGTGGGATGGCCTGTGAATGGCTTTTCCGCACCGTACGAATTGAGGCCCTTGAGGCCAATTAATGCCCAATTAAGGGACTCCTCTTGCTGCAGTTAACCTAGCGGCAAGCGGGCATGTCGCCATATGTGGAGCACAGCAAGAAAAACCGTGCGGGTTGCTTGTCGGCTCCAGAGGTTGGGGCAGGGATCGGCACCACAATGCTGCACCACAGACATTTGACAAATATATTGACTCGGCCATGGACATGGGGGCAATTAATCGGTAAAGGAAATGTATAGCAAACCTAATGCCATCAAGACACAGTCTGACTTAAAACACATTTCTCCCTATTTAGTGAGTTACCTGGCATTGTTTTTGCTTGCACAAGTAGTCAGTGTCTGCCCACACACTTGATATAGCGATGTGGAGAATTCGGATAGATGTCCATGTGTCAGGAGCGATCTTGATCTCTTTCTCTCCTCTCTCGCTTGCTCCCTCACTGTGTCAATCCCTATCCCCTCTCTGTGTCCATCTCGCTTCTCTCCTCTCCTCTTGGTGTTCATCTCTCGACCCTCTCTCTCTTCCCCCTCTCTTTCTCTTTCCCCTCTCCCTTTCTCCACCCTCTCCCTCTCTCCCCCCCCCCCCCTCTCTCCCCCACTTTCTATCTCTCCCCCTCTCTCTCCCCTCTCTCTCTCTCTCGCTCTCTGCCCCCCTTGCTCTCTTGCCCCCCTCTCTCCCTCTCATCACTCCCCTCTCGTCACCCCCCTCTCTTGTCCCCCCTCTTGTCCCCCCCTTGTTCCCCCATCTCTCTCTCTCTCTCTCCATCCTTCTCTCTCTCCCTCTCCCCCTCTCTCTCCACCCTTCACTTTCTCTCTCCACCCTTCTTTCGCTCTCTCTCTCCCCCTCCCTCTCCCCACCATTCTCTCCCTCTTTCCCTACTCTCTCTCTTTCTCTTTCTCTCTCTCCCCCCTCTTTCTCTCTCTCCCCTCTCTCTCTCTCTCTCTCTCCCCTCTCTCTCTCTGTACCCTCTCACTCTCTCTCCACCCTTCTCTCATTCCCTCTCCCCCTCTCTCTCTCCCCCCTCACGCTCTCTCTCCCACCCTCTCTCTCCACCCTTTTCTATCTTTCTCCACACTTTTTCTCTTTCTCTCTCTCTCCACTCTTCCCTCTCTCTCTCCACCCTTCTCTCTCTCTCCACCCTGGTGTGTGTGTGTCTGTGTGTGTGTATCTCTCCACCCTTCTCTATCTCTCTCCACCCTTCTCTCTCTCTCTCTCTCACTCTCCACCCTTCTCTCTCACTCTCCACCCTTCTCTCTCTCTCTCCACCCTTCTCTCTCTCTCTCCACCCTTCTCTCTCTCTCTCTCCACCCTTCTCTCTCTCCACCCTTCTCTCTCTCTCTCTCTCTCTCTACCCTTCTCTCTCTCTCTCTACCCTTCTCTCGCTCTCTCTCCACCCTTCTCGCTCTCTCTCCACCCTTTGCGCTCTCTCTCTGCCTCTCTGGCTCTTTCTCTCTCTCCACCCTCCCCTCTCTCCACTCCTCTCTCCACCCTTCTCCCTCCCCTTTCTCCACCCTTCTCCCTCCCCTTTCTCCACCCTTCTCCCTCCCCTCTCTCCACCCTTCTCCCTCCCGTCTCTCTCCCCCCCTTGTCTCCCACTCTCTCCACTGTCTCCCCCTCTCTCTCTCTCTCTCTCTCCCCTTTCTCTAACTCTCTCTCTGTCCACCCACCCTTCTCTCTCTCTGCACCCTTCTCTCTCTCTCTCTCTCTCTCTCCACGCTTCTCTTTCTCTCTCTCCACCCTTCTCTCTCTCTCTCTCCACCCTTCTCTCTCCACCCTTCTCGCTCTCTCTCCACCTTCTTGCTCTCTTCTCTCTCTCCCCTCTTTTTCTCCACCTTTCTCTCGCTCTCTCCACCTTTCTCTCGCTCTCTCCACCTTTCTCTCACTCTCCACCTTTCTCTCTCTCTCCCCACCTTTCTCTCTCTCTCCACCTTCCTCTCTCCTCTCTCTAACTCTCTCTCTCTCCCTTCCCTCCCTTGACCCTCCTCTCTCCCCTCTCCCTCTCTCCACTCCTTTCTCTCTCTCTCTCTCTCTGTCTCTGCCCTTCTCTCTCTCCCTTTCTCTCTATCCCCTTTCTCTCTCTCTCCCCTCTCTCTCTCTCCCCTCTCTCTCCACCCTTCTCTCTCTCTCTCCACCCTTCTCTCTCTCTCTCCACCCTTCTCTCTCTCTCCACCCTTCTCTCTCTCTCCACCCTTCTCTCTCTCGCCACCCTTCTCTCTCTCTCTCTCTCCACCCTTCTCTCTCTCTCTCTCTCCACCCTTCTCTCTCTCTCTCCACCCTTCTCTCTCTCTCTCTCTCTCTCCACCCTTCTCTCTCTCTCTCTCTCTCCACCCTTCTCTCTCTCTCTCTCTCTCCACCCTTCTCTCTCTCTCCACCCTTCTCGCCCCCTCTCTCTCTCTCCACCCTCTCTTTCTCTCTCTCCACCCTTCTCTCTCTCTCCACCCTTCTCTCTCTCTCCACCCTTCTCTCTCTCTCTCCACCCTTCTCTCTCTCTCTCTCTACCCTTCTCTCTCTCTCTACCCTTCTCTCTCTCTCTCTCTACCCTTCTCTCTCTCTCTCTCTCTCTACCCTTCTCTCTCTCTCTCTCTCTCTCTCTACCCTTCTCTCTCTCTCTCCCCACCCTTCTCTCTCACCCTTGTTTCTCTCTCTCTCTCACTCGCTCTCTCTCTCCACCTTCTCTCTCTCTCTCTCTCTCCACCTTCTCTCTCTCTCTCCACCTTCTCTCTCTCTCTCTCCACCTCTCTCTCCACCTTCTCTCTCTCCACCCTTCTCTCTCTCCACCCTTCTCTCTCTCCACCCTTCTCGCTCTCCACCCTTCTCGCTCTCTCTCTCTCTCTCCACCTTCTCTCTCTCTCCCCCCTCTCTCTCTCCCCCCTCTCTCTCTCCCCCCTCTCTCTCTCCCCCCTCTCTCTCTCCCTCTCTCTCTCTCTCCCTCTCTCTCTCTCCCTCTCCCTCTCTCTCTCTCCCTCTCTCTCTCTCTCCCTCTCTCTCTCTCTCCCTCTCCACCCTTCTCTCTCTCTCCCCTTCTCTCTCTCTCTCCCTCTCCACCCTTCTCTCTCTCTCCCCTTCTCTCTCTTCTCTCGCGCTCTCTCTCTCCACCCTTCTCTCTCTCTCTCTCCTCCCTTCTCTCTCTCTTTCCACCCTTCTCTCTCTCTCTCTCTCCTCCCTTCTCTCTCTCTTCACCCTTCTCTCTCTCTTCACCCTTCTCTCTGTCTCTGTCTCTCCCTCTCTCCACCCTTCTCTCTCTCTCTCCACCCTTCTCTCTCTCTCTCCACCCTTCTCTCTCTCTCTCCACCCTTCTCTCTCTCTCTCTCTCCACCTTCTTTCTCTCTCCACCCTTCTTTCTCTCTCCACCCTTCTCTCTCTCTCCACCCTTCTCTCTCTCCACCCTTCTCTCTTTCTCTCTCTCTCTACCGCTCTCCCTCTCTCTCCTCCCTCTCTCCCCTTCTCTCTCTCTCTCTCTCTCTGTATATCTGCCCTTCTCTCTCCACCCCCTCTCTATCCCCTTCTCTTTCTCTCTCCACCTTTCTCTCTCTCTCGCCACCTCTCTCTCTCTGTCTCTCCTCTCTTTCTCTCTCTCCCCTCTCGCTCTCCCCTTCTCTCTCTCTCTCTCTCTCTCCCCTTCTCTCTGTCTCCTCTCTGCACCCTTCTCTCTCTCTCCACCCTTCTCTCTCTCTCTCTCCACCCTTCTCTCTCTCTCTCCACCCTTCTCTCTCTCTCCACCCTTCTCTCTCTCTCTTCCCCTCTCTCCCCTCTCTCTTCCCCCTCTATCTCTGTCTCTACTCTTGTCTCTCCTCTCTCTCTCTCTCTCTCTTCCCCCTCTCTCTGTCTCTACCTTTCTCTCCACCCTTCTCTCACTCTCTCTCCTCCCCCCTCTCTTTCTCTGTTTGTCACTCCCCCCTCTCTCTCTCTCTCTCTCTCTCTCTCACCCCCGCCCCTCTCTCTCCACCCTTCTCTCGCTCTCTCTCTCCCCTTCTCTATCTCTCTCTGTCCCGCCTGTCTTTGATCATTACTGGGAGCGGGAACAACAGTTTCTGAACTTTGGACAGTTTCGGGTTTTCTGGTGGGCTTTAAAAAAGAAATCGGAACTCGCATGTAAACTGTGAAGCTGTCCGAAGTTCAGAAACATAGCACCTGTCTGCTTAGAAACTGACATTTGTGATTTTGTTTTTAAAAAGCCAGTGGGAAATTTCTCATCCCTGAAATTACCAGTCATGGACCTCAGCATCTTATACCACGGACACTGGTGTCTGTGTACGGACTTCTTGCCAATCCCTTGGTGGGGTAGGGGTCCCTTCTTAATAGGCACAGTGCCTGAATGAGGGACCCGGCATCGGGAAGTTCGGCTCACACTGAGCACCATCCCCTGCTCTTGCTGCTGACCACCCCCCCCTTACAGCACCCCCCACCCAACGGACCTCCACCCCATGAGACCCCTCCCACCCTGACCAATCTGTGGCCTGGGTCCAGTGCTGCATTTGGCCTTTGAGTGGGTGCTGACAAGCAGCAGCCACCACCTCCGTGGTGGTACTGCTCAGTTAAAGAGCTGCTGACCTCTGGCCAGCAGCTCTCAGAGTTCAGGACTTTGGTCACCAGTGTCCCTGATCCAGGTCACCGCTGTCCAGTTACGTGCCGAATGAGCACATGTTTCGGCGGGCCTCCCACTGAAGAGGCGACATGGGGTTCTCGCCAGTGTTTTTGCTGGAGGTTTAGACTCCTTTCACCCAGATAAAATCCCGGCCAGCATTTCTTTATACTTTATTTATTGTTGATTTTAAAATGTTAAATATTTTATAATTTTTCTTTCTGCCTCTTGTATCCAATCTTTCTATTTTTCTTTCTGTACCTGATTTTCACTTCCTGGTTCAGACTCTGTGGTGGCCATTGACGATTCTCTGTCTGAGTCGTTAAGGAGTTGTACAATTGCCCTGCGCACACAGATCTCAGATGCCCAGTCAAAGGTACTGAACTTTTTGAATCGTTGCCTGATTGGAAATTCCAGTGCAAAAGTCCATGAAAGAGTCCTGCCCAAAATTTGTTATTTGAGTTGCAGGAGACAATTTTTTGAATGTGAAGTCCTGGTATTAAACTTCAACTGCTGGGAGAATATATTTGGAAGTTATGAGCTGCATGCCTACATTTTCCTGATTATGTAACCCTGACAGTTAAGGCTCCACCCTGGAAGCACACATTTACAAAATTGGTCCGAGAGTAAGTGCTTCTCCAGAGGATGCACTTTTGAGGCATAGCCAGCATGTAATTAATCTTTGTGTCAGCTGTGGCTCAGTTGACAACACTCATGTTTCTGAGTTGGAAGATTGTGGATTCAAGTCCCACTCCAGAGATGTGAGCACAAAAATCTAAGCTGTCACCCGCCCTCCATCATGCCTCTGTCACATCCAAGATCAAGCATTCCAGTGCTCTACTGGCCACACATCCATCCATAACCCTTTGTAAACTTCAGCTCATCCATTGCTTTGCTATCTGTATGCTCTTCTGCACTTAGTCCTGCTCATCCGTCACTTCTTTCCTTTCTGGTCTATATTGTCCCAGTCACCCAACACCTCAAATTTAAAATTCTTATTCTTGTGCTTAAATTCCTCCATTGACTCTCCTCCTTATTTCTGTACTGTCCTTCAGGGCAACAACCTACCGAACATTCTCCATTTCTCTGACTACCTTTTTGTGCATCCTGAATCCCTTTCGCCACCATTGGCAGTTGTGCCTTCAGCCATTTAGGCCCCTACTCAAATGCTATCTCATGTTGTGTGAATATTGAGTGGGTGCAGGGATAAGCTTAATTACGATGGTCTACAAGTTCAAGTAGGTCAATAATGTGCATGTGAAGATTGGGGGCTTAAGTGTAACCATATTTAAAAGCTCAAGGCTTTATTATGATATTTTGTTTTCATTGAGCCCTTTGATTAAATTAGTGGTAGTCCAATGCCTGTGTCTGGCTTCAGCTTGGAACATTGGAACGTAGGAACAGGAGCAGGGCATTTAGCCCTTCAAGATTCAATGAGATCATAGCTGATCTGTGACTTATTTCCATATACTTGCCATTGCCAGGATATCCCTTAATGCTTCTGGTTAACAAAAATCTATCCATCTCTGATTTAAAGTTAACATCAGACCTAACATCAATTGCTGTTTGTGGATAAAAGCTCTAAACTTCTGCCACCCTTAGCGTGTTCCTTAACTTCAATCCATAAAGGCCTGGCTCTCATTTTTAGGCTTTATCCCCTTGCCCGACATTCCCTAACAAAGTGGAAATAAATTGTCTCTATCTACTTCATTAGTTTCTCTTAATATCTTAAAAACTTTGAACACATTACCCTTTAACGGTCTAAATTCTAAATAAAACCCGAGTTTGTATAATCTTTCCTTGTAATTTAACCATTGGTGTCCAGATATCATTCTGGTAAATTTTGTACTCTCTTCAAGGCCAATATTTCCTTCCTAAGATATGGGGCTGGATTTTTAAGAGATCGGAGTCCGGATCAGAAGCCGGCGGGCCCGCTATTTGGCACTGCCAGCTTCCGATTCAGCTCCCCACCATGATTCCAGCTCCGAGCCATTTTGTAAGAGGCTGGTTTGGGGTCAGATCAGCTGCCCAATGGTAAGTGGCGGGTAGCCAATTTAGGTTAATTAGATATAAAGGGGCCTATTAAGGCTCGTTCCCGTACCAATGGGGATTTCCAGTTGGCAATGCGGGCAGCCCACATTGGCCCAGATCATGTCCAGGCCAACGTGGTGGGCTCAGGGAGGGAAGGGGTAGGGGTCCATGATGGATCAAGAGAGGGACCCCCCCCCACCCACCCATGCACTCATCATGGCTGCCACTGGCCGTCCTCTGGAGTGGTGCCCCTCCAGGATCATATAAAATAAACTTCCCTGCACCTGTCCATTGCTGTCTGCATCCTCACATCGGCATCTCCCACTTTGGCTGGTGGGGCTGCTGATATCTGAGTGCTGGTGGGCCTCCCATTGGCCCTCCATAGCATTGGGAATCTGCCCGCCATTCCTAATTGGTCGGTGAGCTTGCTCCCTCACTTTTAGTTGGCTGGATCTGTGAAAATTGCAGTGGGCATGTCCAAAGTACAAAATGCAAGGGCAGGACCTGGAACTAACTCTCCTGTCCGTTTCCCACCCCTGATTAAAAATCCAGCCCATGATGTCCAGAACCGAACTCCGTACTCAAGGTCCAACAGGTATGGCTCTGGTATATCTGTAAGCATGACTTCTACCTGTTTGTATTCTAGTCTTCTAGATATAAAGCACAGCATTCCATTTTCTGTGCAGGTTATTTTCTGTATCCATTAAAGTCTGGCTACCTGACCAAACCCGACTACATGTGTTGGATTTGGGTCGGGTCGATATTCTGTGTCCAGAATTCTGGGTCGGGTTTGGGTTGGCTGTGGTTGCGTTTTGTTTAGTATTGTTTTCTTTTTAATCTAAGTTTTGATGCAATTTTTTTTTGTACTAATAACATGTTTGATATTTTCGGATTGGGTCAGGCATGAAAAAAATTGAAGGACTCTGGCCCGGGTTGTGTTTGGGTTGGCTGTGGTCGGGTCGGGCCCGGGTCGGGTTTTAATTTTATACCTGAGCCAGGCTTCACTATACATGACATTTTAATGATCCACATACATGGGCCCTCAAATCTCTTTGCACCTCCACTGTTTCTAACCTTTCACCATTTGGAAAGTACTCTAATCTGTCCTTTGTGGTGCAACATGGATGACCTTACACTTGCCTATATTAAAATCCATTTGCCACAATTTTACTCATTCAACTATCTATTAATATCTCTGCAATTGTATGCTTCTGTCTACACCACTTACAAGGCTGCCTATACTTGTGTCATCAGCAACCTTGACTATGTGGCTCTTCATTCCATCATCTAAGTTGTTAATAAATATAGTGAATAGTTCACACAGGTCTCTATGGGACACCATTAATCACATTCTGTCAATTAAAATACGTGCCCATTGTCCCAAATATTTTTCCTCTGCTCTGCTGCCTTCTATTGTGTGCCACCTTATCCTTCAAGAAAAAGGGCAGAATGATTGCATAAGTTTTAAGGTACTTGTGGGTAAGGATAAGAGTAGTCCTCGGGTGAAGCTGCTAAATTGGGGGAAGGCTAATTATAGCAATATTAGGCAGGAACTGAAGAATTTAGATTGGGGACGGCTGTTTGAGGGTAAATCAACATCTGACATGTGGGAGTCTTTCAAACGTCAGTTGATTAGAATCCAGGACCGGCATGTTCCTGTGAGGGAAGAAGGATAAGTTTGGCAATTTTCATGAACCTTGGATAACGATGGATATTGTGAACCTAGTCAAAAAGAAAAAGGAAGCATTCGTAAGGGCTAGAAGGCTGGGAACAGACGAAGCCCTCGAGGAATATAAAGACAGTAGGAAGGAACTTAAGCAAGGAGTCAGGAGGGCTAAAAGGGGTCATGAAAAGTCATTGGTAAACAGGATTAAGGAGAATCCCAAGGCTTTTTATACGTATATAAAGGGCAAGAGGGTAACCAGGGATAGGGTTGGCCCACTTAAGGACAGAGGAGGGAATCTATGTGTTGAGCCAGAGGAAATGGGCGAGGTACTAAATGAGTACTTTTCATCAGTATTCACCAAAGAGAAGCAGTTGGTGAATGATGAGTCTAGGGAAGGGATTGTAGATAGTCTGGGTCATGTCGTTATCAAAAAGGAGGAGGTGTTGGGTGCCTTGCAAAGCATTAAGGTAGATGTCCCCAGGGCCTGATGGGATCTAACCCAGAATACTGAGGGAGGCAAGGGAAGAAATTGCTGGGGCCTTGACAGAAATCTTTGTATCCTCATTGGTTACAGGTCAGGTCCCAGAGGACTGGAGAATAGCCAATGTTACTTTATTTAAGAAGGGTAGCAAGGATAATCCAGGAAATTATAGGCCGGTGAGCGTTACGTCAGTGGTAGGGAAATTAGTCGAGAGGATTCTTCGGTACAGGATTTACTCCCATTTGGAAACAAATGAACTTATTAGCGAGAGGCAGCATGGTTTTGTGAAGGGGAGGTCGTGTCTCACTAACTTGATTGAGTTTTTTGAGGAAGTGACGAAGATGATTAATGAAGGAAGGGCAGTGGATGTTGTCTATATGGACTTCAGTAAAGCCTTTGACAAGGTCCCTCATGGCAGACTGGTACAAAAGGTGAAGTCACACGGGATCAGAGGTGAGCTGGCAAGATGGATACAGAACTGGCTCGGTCATAGAAGACAGAGGGTAGCAGTGGAAGGGTGCTTTTCTGAATGGAGGGCTGTGACTAGTGGTGTTCTGCAGGGATCAGTGCTGGGACCTTTGCTGTTTGTAGTATATATAAATGATTTGGAGGAAAATGTAGCTGGTCTGATTAGTAAGTTTGCGGACGACACAAAGGTTGGTGGAGTTGCGGATAATGATGAGGATTGTCAGAGGATACAGCAGGATATAGATTGGTTGGAGACTTGGGCGGCGAAATGGCAGATGGAGTTTAATCCGGACAAATGTGAGATAATGCATTTTGGAAGATCTAATACAGGTGGGAAGTATACAGTAAATGGCAGAACCCTTAGGAGTATTGATAGGCAGAGAGATCTGGGCGTACAGGTCCACAGGTCCCTGAAAGTGACAACGCAGGTGGATAAGGTAGTTAAGAAGGCATACGGCATGCATGCCTTCATTGGTTTTGGCATAGAGTATAAAAATTGGCAAGTCATGCTGCAGCTGTACAGATCTTTAGTTAGGCCACACTTAGAATATTGCGTGCAATTCTGGTCGCCACACTCCCAGAAGGACGTGGAGGCTTTGGAGAGGGTACAGAATAGTTTACCAAGATGTTGCCTGGTCTGGAGGACATTAGCTATGAGGAGAGGTTGGATAACCTCAGATTGTTTTCACTGGAACGACAGAGGTGGAGGGGCAACATGATAGAGGTTTACAAAGTTATGAGTGGCATGGACAAAGTTGATAGTCAGAAGCTTTTTACCAGGTTGGAAGAGTCAGTTACTAGGGGACATAGGTTTAAGGTGCGAGGGGCAAAGTTTAGAGGGGATGTGTGAGGCAAGTTCTTTGCACAGAGGGTGGTGAGTGCCTGGAACTTGCTGCCGGGGGAGGTGGTGGAAGCAGGTACGATAGCGACGTTTAAGAGGCATCTTGACAAATACATGAATAGGATGGGAATAGAGGGATACTGTCCCCGGAAGTACAGAAGGTTTTAGTTTATACAGGCATCAAGATCGGCGCAGGATTGGAGGGCCGAATGGCCTGTTCCTGTGCTGTACTGTTCTTTGTTCTTTGTCAGTGGTTGTGTAGTACTGTGATGAGCCTGTCAAAGCTGAATAGTGGAGGCAGTGAATGGTGCATGTAAGGCTGACAGAATAGGTCCATATTTGAGGGTCAGGTGTAGTATCTGGATGTTGGGCTTGAGTCCTGAGTGCCAGGGAGTGCTCCTGAAGTCAGTGATAGTGGTCTGGTATATTGAGCAGCGTGAGAGGCTGGTGCTCTTGTGATATGAGATGTGAAATGAAGATGCATTCATTGAGTTGACCACTTGTGTGATGTCATTAGCCTTCTCATGGCACTGCTGTCAGGTCCTCGGGTCCCGACCCTGGGAGTTGACCTTTCTGGCCACCTGCTTCCACTGACTTCTGAGGTTGATCCTTGAACGTTTTCTGGCTCCCTGTGGGAGCATGGCACTGCTGCTGCTGTGCATCTGCATGACAAATGCTTCTGGCACTGCATCCGTCAATCTGGATCCCTCTCTCTACCTTGGTGTTCATTTTTCAAGAATTTCCATTGCACCAATCTTTTTTCCACCTTCATTTTAAAAGGCAGCCTGCCTTTAAGAAAAAAACAGACATTGTTGGCGCCACCTGCTCTGTACAAAGTTTGTCAGCGGGGTTGCGCAGAAGAGACCAGAGCTGGAAGCCCAGGAACTTGGGCCACAATCATGCAGATGATGTGGGTAGACCAATTTTGAGTGTCTTATCCACCTCAGCCTGAACAGGCGTGGGCACACCATGCATTGCGGCCCATTTACCAAGAAATCGGGTGATTGAATTTCACATTCTCTGTCTCTGATTCAAAATGAGTTTCGTTTGTGTGTTTGAAATAGTATCCCCTTCCTTTTCTGTAAATATTAATGCAAAACAATATTCAACATGTCCACCATTTCCTTATTTTCATTGACATTGTCACCATTATCAATTCTCAAGGGGCCTACATTGCTCCTGATCTTTTCTTAATTCAGTTGTAAAAAATGTTCATGTTGATTCTGAAATCCCTTGTAAGTTTTTTTTTCATACTCCCATTTTATAACTCTTACTGTCTGTTTTGTCAGCTTTTGTCGTTGTTTGTATCTATCACGGTCGCTTTTTCTTTTGGTTTTATGTTGTCTCTCACCTCTTTTGTTGTTCTTGGCTGTTTTTTGTCCCTTCAAGGTTTAAACCGGTTCTGTATTCTGTTAAATTCTCTGAATTTTGAAGTCTGTTTGCTAACAAGAACTTAGGTTGCACCATTATTCCAGTTCTGAAGAAGGGTCACTGACCTGAAACGTTAACTCTGCTTCTCTCTCCACAGATGCTGCCAAACCTGCTGAGTATTTCCAGCGTTTCTTGTTTTTATTTCAAATTTCCAGCATCTGCAGTATTTTGCTTTTACCATAATTCTATGATTGGCTTAGCGTTTAGTTATTAATTTATTATGGATTGAGAATGTATGATAGCTATAGGGTACGCTAAATGGGCATCTTATAAATCTCACACAAATATGGTAGTAATCTGTTCTAATTTGTATTTATGAGGGAAGAGAAAGGGCAAAGATTGGCCTGATAACATAAAGGTGTTTAGACTAAAGAACAGAAGGTCTGACCGTATATTCCATGTGCATGGGATATGTTCCACCGTCTGCACCATTATCTTGCAGTTATGATTGCGCTGTTACTGTTATCTTTGTAAAAAATAATTGGAAAGAAATCCTAGAATGATGTACTACTTGTTAATTACTGCTGTATCATTGTTAATTTCAGTTTATGGGTCAATTTACTGAATATTTGACTGCTTAATTTGGTACACTGACCATTATTTTAATATAATTAGAAATAATTACTATGAATCAAACACAATCAGTAGATTTCTTTTTTTAGTCTTTAAACAATTGCATTTTTATAAAGCTAATTCAACTTTTAGTAAATTTTGTTAAACCTTCCTTTTCCATCAATTATTTGTTCTGTCCTTTCATATGGTCCGATATACCGGATATTGTAACTTTGTGACCATTAAGGAAGGTACAAAACCACAAAATATTTAACTGCCAGTAGCACAATTGTTTGCATTAATGTGAAGGTACAATTGGTATAAAATTGACCGCAGATTTAGAAAATATACTTTGTGATTGCTTAAAGCTACTTAGACCTGCTGTCTGGACTTGTGGAGTAAAAGTTTTGCTCTGTTCTGCATTGGATTCATTTAAGTGAAATGAACTGGGTAATTGACGAGGCAAAGAAAAGCATACCCAAACCCCCAAAGCAAAATGTGCAGTCAGCAGACTGAGGCTCGCATTGAATCAAAACTGATAACCCTATGTTTCATTTTTCAGTATTTGTGGCCCAGGGTAACACAGGCTTAATTGGTCGACTCGCTGCCAAAGCTCAAAATTACTTAAACTGTGTACAGCAAACATATGGACATCTGGAAAGACTTGGAGATGTAAATGATCAAGTGAGGTAGGTGACCATTAACTGTAAAACTTGAGAACAAATTATGGGTGATGAGGATTGGTAGGAAGGGGAGGGGTTTGCATTTTTTCTCCATTTGAAAAGGACAATGTTGCATGTCATATTTCTTTGGCGAAGGTGCGAGATGTTGAATACCATTTTGGCTGAAAACCTATCTGAAATTTAAGATTAATGACAAAAGTTCCATTTGATGTGCTAATGCAATCAGCAAAACAATTATAAACTAAATCATGCTACTGAAAGATCTACTAATATACAAGCATAGGTGTTGGGTATCACACAGTTTTGCTGGAGGAGCTCACTGTTTTCTGAATCATCCTTATCAAACAGTGTAGTCCCATCCAGTTGAACGCAGTAAACATCACATGTATTCACAAGAAAGAATCAAAGTAAGTGTCTGAAAGCTACAGAACTTTATGCCATGATTCAATTTTGTCGGAACTGGTTACACCATGTTACCTGAGCATCTGTACCCTCATAGTGATGTTTGTGATATTCATAATACCATGACCAACAAATACAATGATTCTGGAAGTTCCCAGTGTGAAAGTAGAGCAGTTGCCCATAATCTTCTAGAGCCTTCACTCATGTAGGATCCTTATTTATTTACAAGATAACCTCCTAGAGATGAGGAGGCTGTAGGGAAAGATTGGACCGCTAAGACTGAAATAAAGAGGATATATAATGCCTTGGTACATTAACAGTTTCAATATTGTGTCTAGTTTTAGTGTCCTCATATGGTTAAGGGTATAAAGGTTCAGTAGAAAGTGCAGAGGAGGGTGAACAATATAACAGCTAGACTTGGGGCTCTTAAGTATGAGATTAGGGGCTGCATTTTAGAAGCTTGCCGCCGATCTCGGCAGCAAGCTTCAAAGATGGCGATGCGGGGATTTATTCCGTGGAGCCGCTGCGATATTTAACGCGGCGACTCATTTACATGGACGAGGCGGACCCACCCCCTCCCCCCGTTGATGTGGAGGGGGCGGGTGGTCTGTCTCCGGCAGTGACATTCAGCACCATTGCGCTGACGCCACACCATTTTTAAAGGGCTTCCAGCTCTTGAATGTAATTTAAATATTTAAAGATAATGATTGCAAAAATGTAAATAAAGTTATTGCGACTCCCATGACCTTAAAATTTATTGCTTGCCCTTCTCTCCAAATAAACTTAGCTTGTGATGCTGACCTTCCCCCCTCTCAAAGTTCATAAACTGCGAACTTTACCCCTTCCCACCATCCCCTAGACCAATCAAAATTGTTTAACCCTGCGCCCCCCCGACGCCCCCCCCCGCCCCCCACCCTGAAAACTTAGCTGCTCTCCTCTCCCAACTAGTGTTCCGCCTCAGATCTCTGAACGGAGATCCAAAGGCATGGGAGTTTTTATTTATTCATTCATGGGATGTGGGCGTTGCTGGCTAGGTCAGCATTTATTGCCCATCCCTAATTGCCCTTGAGAAGGTGGTGGTGAGCTGCCTTCTTGAACCGCTGCAGTCCATGTGAGGTAGGTATACCCACAGTGCTGTTAGGAAAGGAGTTCCAGGGTTTTGACCCAGCGACAATGAAGGAACGGTGATATAGTTCCAAGTCAGGATGGTGTGTGATTTGGAGGGGAACTTGCAGGTGGTGGTGTTCCCATGCATCTGCTGCCCTAATCTTTCTAGGTAGTAGATGTTGTGGGTTTAGAAGATGCTGCCTGAGGATCCTTGGTGCATTGCTGCAGTGCATCTTGTAGATGGTACACACTGTTGCCACTGTGCGTCGGTGGTGTAGCGAGTGAATGTTTGTGGATGGGGTGGGAATCAAGCGGGCTGCTTTGTCTTGGATGGTGTTGAGCTTCTTGAGTGTTGTTGGAGCTGCACCCATCCAGGCAAGCGGAGAGTATTCCATCACACTCCTGACTTGTGCCTTGTAGATGGTGGACAGGCTTTGGGGAGTTAGGAGATGAGTTACCGCAGGATTCCTAGCCTCTGACCTGTTCTTGTAGCCACGGTATTTATATGGCTACTCCAGTTCCGTTTCTGGTCAATTGTAACCCCTAGGATGTTGATAGTGGGGGATTCAGCAATGGTAATGTAGTTGAACATCAAGGGGAGATGGTTAGATTCTCTCTTGTTGGAGATGGTCATTGCCTGGCACCTATGTGGCGCAAATGTTACTTGCCACTTATTAGCCCAATCCTGGATATTGTCCAGGTCTTGCTGCATTTCTACACGGACTGCTTCAGTATCTGAGGAGTCACGAATGGTGCTGAACATTGTGCAGTCATCAGCGAACATCCCCCACTTCTGACCTTATGATTGAACGAAGGTCATTGCTGAAGCAGCTGAAGATAGTTGGGCCTCAGACACTACCCTGAGGAACACCTGCAGTGATGTCTGGGAGCTCAGATGGTTGACCTCCAACAACCACAACCATCTTCCTTTTCATTAGGTATGACTCCAACCAGCGGAGAGTTTTCCCCCTGATTTCCATTGACTCCAGTTTTGCTAAGGCTCCTTGATGCCATACTCGGTCAAATGCTGCCTTG